>NW_006441953.1:15093947-15128580 GCF_000325575.1 Pteropus alecto | reverse complement strand
TCTGGGTAGGGGGCTAGTGAGGGAGCCTTCTGGGGCACTGGAAATGTTCCGTATCTTATATGTTGTTCTGGGTGGTGCTAATGGAGAATAAAAAAGTATATTCACCTTTTAGATATACATATGTATATATATATATATATATACTTATATGAAGCACAAAAGAATAGATTCAAAAGCTAAAAAGTATATACAAAGTAGTGTTATTGAAACTTAGTCTTTGGCAAGTTTAATTATATTTAAGAAATAGAATTTTCCAGTACTATTATCTTCTCTTAAACTGAAACTGGCTAAGCATTGATAATTTCAGGCCAAGTACTGTTTCTGGCATTAGTAGGCCTCCATTTGGAAAACAATGTCATAGGGTTTGTGTAGACAGATGGATAAATGAACAAAAGCAAAATAACATGCTAAGTTTTTTCTTTATTTGGTTTTCTGCCAAATGGGACTGTATTCCCGTAGAAAACAAAAAATACATATCCTGGCACAAATTTAACTCTTCCTATGTCAAATTTCTTTCTGAATTTATCTTTTCTGGACTATTTCCACTTCATAAAATGATTAAAAACTTGTTTAGAGCAAACATTTAACCAAGTTCTCCCAGTGTATAAATTATTCCTTGGAATAAAGTTAAATGAATATTTAACTACCAAATTATTTGTTGATGTGGACTGAATTAGGTTGCCCCCAAACTGTTATCTTGAAGTCCTAACCCCAGGACCTCAGAATGTGACCACATTTAGAGGCAGTCTTTAACAAGATAATTAAGCTAAAATGAGATCATTAGGGCAAGCCCTAATCTAATCTAGTACTCTGATCTTTATAAAAACTGAAGATTAGGACACAGCCATGTACAGAGGAAAATCATGTGAAGACACAGGAAGGAGAAGCCCATCTATAAGTCAAGGAGGGAGGCCTCAGAAGAAACCAACTCTATAGACAAATCGATCTTCAACTGCTAGCCCAGAATAGTAAGAAAATATGTTTCTGTTGTTGAACGCACTCCATGTGTGGTACTTTGTTATGGCACCTTAGAAAACTAATATATCTGTGATGAAGTAAGTTTGGTATTTTGAGCCTCACTGGTATCTGTTTTCAATTGGTCTGATTATCTGTGTATACTCCTAAACTATGAAGTGTATGTAAGTAATTGGGACAACAGTATACTTATAAGTTTAGTTAGTTGTATAGACAGGCTAAGGATTCTCTCAGGATAAAAAACATATCTACAATACTATCTGTTCAGTGAATTGAAAATACAATACTATACTTAACATTCATGTCAGTAAAACTGATTCTTGTATCTGACACAAAAATTTATCTTCTATTGAGAAATTACAATGAAAATTTGGGATTATTGTGAGAATGAAACATGGTATTTGTGAAAATACCTAGATTACTAACCATATAATCAATAATCAATATTATACTGAATGAATTTGAAAAAAAGATACCTTCTTACTTACCATGCATACTTTATCAATAAACGAAAGATATCAAGAAGGGACTGTTATGACCAGATTCTCTTAAAAGAAATAAGAAATTCTCTGTACAGCAGCATAGAAGATATACTGCAGGAGGTTGATGTCAGAATACAAATGTGTGATAAAGATTGTACTTATAATAAAAGAACATACAAAGGGAAAGGATATCATTATTATGTCCAATCAAGAAATCCGAATTCATAGACTGATAGCCATGTGTTGGGTATTAGGACCAATGGATTAGGTAGTTAGAAGCCAGATTATGAAGGCAGAAATAGTAGGATTTAGAAATAATTTAGGAGAAAACATGAAGTCTCCTGAGGAGAATATATGCTGAAAGTAGCGCTTAAAAAGATTTGTCTGACAATGAAGGCTATGCATGTCCTTGATATTTTAGTTTTATGCTTATAAATCAAGGATAATAAAATATGACTTATGGGGAAATTGGGGGGATTAATTACAAATGCTAATGTTTGTAAAGAGCTTTAAGAAACACTGAATTCAATATCTTATTGCATCTGAGTTCAGGGCATTTGCATTTCTCCTCTTGTGAATTTCTATTCACATATTCTGAAGTTTCTTTAGATTGAGATCTAGTAAAAGTGGTTTCTGAGAGCATTTAATGAAAACAGAGGCATCTGAGAAGAGCAATTGGCAAGGTTGGACCACCTCAGAAGTATAATAAAGTCCAAATTCCCATAATACAAGGTCACTAGGAAGAGTTTCTAAGAGAAGCAGACAGCTTTCGATTGTTTTTCTCACTAGTCATCCATTTCCTCACTTTTTAATTCCCAGATTCCAAAGTAAAATTTCAGATAACCCTATATGATAATTAACAGTTAACCATAGGAATAATCCAATACTGATTAAGGAATTAAAATTGTTAACGAGTCTCATAATTTTTATTATAATTAAAGTTATACGTTGTTTTGGAAAAATCAAATCATTTTTACAATTTAGTAATGTATGATATATAAATTGTCTACATGAAAAATTCTTCATATATAAAATATACAAGGGCTTAGTAAACCACTACTCATTATTCTATGGATTTCTGTTTACTGTTATAGATTATGTTTACTAAGAAAATGTCCTCTGGGGCTGCAGAAACTTAAATCTCTGCTCTACCACAATAGCTATTGTAATAATACTAACAATAATGTAATTCCTTTATGTAACCAATATCTATGGAGATAAAGTACTTGTCAGTCACTATTCTTGGCATGTCTGATTGTGAGTGGGAAAGTGGGACTAAAATGGAGATTTTAAAACATTTTTCATCTTTACGCACATCTCTTATTTTTACAATAAGTATCTATTAAGTTTATGATAAAAAGTTTTCACACTGAATTCTGTACTATTATTCTTGCCCTCATTAAGCAATTTTTCTTTCTTGGCAATATCACCATCTTTAACATCTTGGACTTTTCCAAGTAAATCATTCCCATGTGTTTGCTCTCTTAGCAACTCGTGCCTTTTCATCATTAGCACGTCTCAAAAAGTCAGTCTTTGCATTCTGTCCTTACTACCACTGTATAATCAAGGCCCTAAATTAGATATAACTATATCAAGTGGCTTGCTGAGAGAGCTGTCAAATATGCTTCCTCTCCTTTATTTTTCATGCTATTCAGTTTGTATCACTATGCTCTTTGCTAAATGAAAGGAAGATTGCAAAAACATTGGCATGGTGGTATAAAGGGTTGGTTCTAAATTTCAGATCTATCACTTACCATTTTTGTCACCTTGTTAACATCACTTAAAAACACTAGTTTCTATTGTCATCTGCTTGAAAAGATGGAGATAGTACCAAGGTATTGCTATCTTCTCTCTTACCGTAAAATCTGTCGGAGTTAATCTTTTTAAATATCTGGACTTGATTTGTCATATTTATTACTGCCTCGTCTTTTCTTTTTTCTCACTATTCTATCTTTGCATGCTTTGCTCTAAGAACCAGGTTAACACTATAAGAGCCCCTTCCCTGTAAGTCTTTCCCCTAGTTATCTAATTACAAATATATATTTACACTTGTATATATAATTTTACTTCAAGTTTTGACAAAATTCTTGTTTTTTTAATAGTCTTCTACAGCAATGCAGATCATTCTTCTCTTTTTTAAGTGCAATCCTCTGCCCCTAAACCTCTCATCAGAATTGAACACAATCAAAAGTATAGTACATTCTCTTTTCAAAACTACTGAGATGAAGAATGGAATCATCTTGCTGGCTTTACTAATCTTGATTCATTACACTGACTGAAAGAGAGGCATAGTTTCCCCTATAGCACAAGACTATTTAGTACAAAAAACAAAGTTGTTCTACCAAAGAAGAAAGTGAGGAGGTTCAGAAGTAAGGTAACATATTGTGGTTCTAGGTGTCACTTGCAATGTGTTACTAGCATGTTTCTGAACTCCTTATCAAATTTTTTGAGAGCTAGAAAGGGAGAAATATAATTTGTATCTGCACGATCAATTACTGGGAGAGTTGCGCTGGGTATAGAATAGATTTTTGTGTCTGATCCTATTTCTAATGCCTGTCTCTAAGATCATTGCATCTCTTTTGGTGTCTGTCTCATCAAGTATTAATTAACAACTTGAGAAAAAGAGATTTAGAAACTTACAGGTTTCTGATTTGGGTGTTTGTAATGGAAGACTATTCAGCAAGACAGAAAATATCGTGGGAATGATAAATTTTTAGAGAAAACCAGATATGTGAAGAACTGTTGGATATGAAGAACTGGTCAAATTAGAGAATTAATAGGCAGTTAGAAAACTGATTGGCCTATTGTCCAGTAGAGAAGAGATGTATTAGAAATGGAAATATTTAAAGTCATTTACAAAAATGTGTAATACTCAAAGCCACTGGGTAGGGATGAGATATTATTCAAGAGAGATTGAATACAGAGTTCCAACTAACACCAACACAGAGGCATAGACATAGTTAATGAAGAATTTACAGACATTATTAGATAACTACACACACACACACACACACACACACACGTATTTAAGTCAAAAGTAATATTTTAATTAGGAACTATTTTGGGTATTTTTAACTGTGTTTAATCTTTTTGTTTCATTCTTCTCTTGACGGGTGCATACAACTGATAATTTGAATTTTTTTTCTTCAATGAATGAGAGAAATACCTTTTTAAATAAAATATTTAGATGTCAACAATTTTGCCAATCACATCTCTTAATGTAAATGATCTTTTAATTTTAACTCATATTTTTCTTGCTTTAATTTCTGATTCCAGAGTTCTTTGTTTTGATGTCTGTTATAAAATAATAAAGACATGATGCAGTTTGATAATTTTATCACTGAATTAAGTTGCCTGTCAAATGTGTAAAATTGGAAAGTAAGGATAAAGAAAAATTAATTAGTTACTAGTGACTATTACAAATTACTGTTAGTAATAAAATAATGAATACATCCATAATTGAAAAAAAATTCCAAAAACACCTACCACTAAGTTTTGTGGAAAGTAAAGAATTAGTTACAAATTTATGGTTTTATGTTTTAATTTTGGACTTTCCTGTCAATAATGCCTTTATAACTTTGAACATACAATATTTTGGTAAAAACAACAAAAAAATCATTTTCTTCTTATTAGTAACTTAAAAAAAAAAAGAAAAAAAAAGAAAACCACTCTATACCCATGCAGAAAGTTACCAGGGAGTGGAAATTTATTGATTCATTCATCTGTCTCTATAGCCATTCATTCAAAAATATTATTACAACTTTACAATTATAAGGGAGACAAACATTTTTTCTTTTCTCAAGAACTTTCCAGCAGACTACCTAACACATAGTTCATACAATAAATGCTTGTAGTATGGAATAATCAATAAAAGTGATAATTAAGAATAAATTGCCTTTATATTGTGAACTATAATGTAATGTGATAAGTTCTATAATAAATATATGAATAAATTGCTATGAAGAACTATGTGGTTATAAAAAGGCTTCACAGGAGGATATGACCACTGAAAGATGAAAAAGTAATTCATATAAGACATATTTAGTATTTAAAGATGTGGATAAGAGTAAATATGATGAATTAATAAATGAATATAGTAAATTCTTGACCCAAATTGTCTTGTAAAAGAGACTTTATTTTATCCATTTATTTTTTAAATGTGTCGTGGTATAATCGACAAATCTACTTGGAGAAAGAAATGCAACGAATAAAATAGACTTCTTGTACACATAAAGAGCTCAAAAAATGTTTCTAATAATACAAAACACTTTGTAAAGCATCGAAGTTATTACATAAATAGGAAATAGCATTCATTAGTCAAAAGAAATAATTACTTGGAAATTTTACTACAGAAGTAAGGAAAAACTCCTACTCACCTCATGAATATATGGATTATTCTCCCTGTTGCAGATACTTCACTATTTATGTGGAGGCTTTCCTTTTCCTTGCTTTAAAAAATCTGTGTTGATATTCCTGTGTGCCGTGAATATACATATCAACCCACTAACTAGGCTTGCATATCATTAAGTAGATTAAAATGAATGATAAAAGCTCTTTTTAATAAAATGAAAGTGGTTCTCTTTCTTGTTAATTGTGTTAAACAAAAGCCTCTCTTGGGATCGAGTCATTACATTTATCCTCTCTACCTATGAAATAGAGCCATTAGATATTCACCTTGATCAATGTAAATGTCCAATTAAGGCAATTCAGACCTAAATACCTTTCTTGTTTAAATGCTGTTTCTTTTATTTGATCTGCTAAGACTGCTTTAATAAAAATGGAGGTTTTTTGGCCTTTTTTTTGATATGTATTGCAAAGAGAAGCAAAAATGAGACCTGTAACTATTTCTTAAACCTATTTTGACCTATTTTTGCTAAGTCTCCAAAGATGGGTAAAATTAAATGACTAACCTCAATAAGTTTAAATATTACCGAATGATGATAAGAAAAAACACGAATATCTACAATCAAGGTAGATAATATACATGGTTTCCGATGAATCGTAGAAGTGGACTTTTGTTTTCTTTTGTCTTTTTTTTTTTTTCGTGTGAAAGCAGGGAGGACATGGAAATTGAAGGACATCACTGTTCAAAGTCATTATAAGCATTACAACCAAATAAATATTTACAAAGTGCAGCTATTAAAATATGTCCCTTGTCAAAAAAAAAAAAAGCCTTTACTGGCTCCATTAACCCCTCACAAATGAGTGAGGAGCAGTTTGAAAACACAGAGATCAGGTGAAAAGAATCTCAAAAAAAAAAAAAAAAGCCTTTACTGGCTCCCCATTAACCTCACAAATGAGTGAGGAGCAGTTTGAAAACACAGAGATCAGGTGAAAAGAATCTCAGGTAGGAAAATCTTTCAACAAAAAGAGCCAGGAATGCAAAAAGCATTAAATGAATGATGAATTTTACAATATTTCAAGCGTAAAACAGTGCTTAAAAAATGTTTAATGTTATACTTCTTCATATATATTAGAACCTTCTAACAGTATACTACCATTCATCCTCATGAATGATGAAAAATACAGCTATTCTGAGTTGCTGCCCAGACATTTTAGAGTATGACAACCTTGCTCACTTCCAGAGTCTAGACATTTAGATAAGGACCTGAGCTTACCTTCCTACCAGAAATTTCTGCTTTGCTTTTCCTGGTCATCTTTTAAAATAACCACTTAGAGCTGAGACCTCAAAAAGTGACATCTACCTCAAGCACCCTATAAGTAAGAGATATATGCTATCCTGCTCTCCATTTCCTGCTTACTGGTGACCTGGGGCAGAGGGCTGCTCTTTCTGTTGGATCGCTGTATCCCCAGCTCTGGAATCTGTTAGTAATAAATATTGTGACTGTACTTCTTTTGTGCGACTGTATTGAAACTATGCCTTCAAACAAAATAAGCCTGGATTTTCACTTCCTTAAAGTAGAAACTTGAATGTTGAGGGAGGTACCTGCCAACATTATGTGGGTAGCTGGTGCCGCCTGATTCAGCATGTCATAATCTGCATATTTTAATTTAATACACCTGTCACGGCCCCAACACAATATGTGCTATTATTGCTAATCATTTTGCTTCCACACATTGACGTTAGGACGGACTCTCAATATAATTTGCCACTTTTTTATTAAGCAGTCAAATAAAATTTAAATAAAAATTTTAAGAGGAAAAAAAGATTAAATGAATCTACATGTATATCAGTTCTAGTACTCTCCATGTAATGGTATGTGGAGGCGAGGCCTTGGCAGGTGATTATGTCATGAGGGTGGAGCCACCATGAAGGGATTAGTGACCTTGTAAAACACCTGGAGTACTCTCTCACCTGTTTCTCCATGTCAGGTTTCTTGATCTTGGCATTCCCAGCCTCTAGAACTTTGAGAAATAAATTTCTATTGTTTATAAGTCACTTAGTCTACAATATTTTTATTATACCATCCCAAATGAACTAAGACATTATGGCTGCTATAAAAAGCTCTACAGACTGGATGGCTTAAATGAGAGAAACTTATGT
The DNA here is from genome assembly GCF_000325575.1 of Pteropus alecto. Lineage (NCBI taxonomy): Eukaryota > Metazoa > Chordata > Mammalia > Chiroptera > Pteropodidae > Pteropus > Pteropus alecto. Next base: position 15,120,618 of record NW_006441953.1, on the reverse strand, counting down.
TTTCACAGTTCTAGAGGCTGAATGTCTGAAATCAAGGTTGTACAAGAATTGGCTACTTCTGAGGGCTCTCTTCTCGGCTGGTAGATGGCTATCTTCTATCTGTGTCATCACATGGTCTTCTCTCTGTACCTGTCTGTGTCCTAATCACCTGTTTTTGCAAGGACACTAGTCATATTGGATTAAGGCCCATCCTTATGATCTCATTGATACTGAATTACCTCTATAAACACCTTCCATCCAAGATATCCAAATGAAGTCACATTCTTACTATGGGTTAAGACTTTAACATATAGATTTTGTGGAGACACAACTGAGCCCGTAACAGTAGGTAATAAATTTGTGAAGCCAAATTCTTTATATTCTCTATGTATCAGTAACTTCTATAGTGTCATTCAAGAGGACTTTTTACAGGGATATATTGAATGATAATGACTGAATTTATTTGTTATAATCTTATGTAAATTGCATAGACCTATAAACACATGCTTTTAATTATTTTATTAAACATATAACTTACTGAAATAGTTTATTTTCATTGAAAAAATAGATATAAGTGGAAATTAATAACTCACTAAGCCACTTTGACAAATAAACTATGATGGCTAATAAAATCTAAGATTAATTGCAAATTTCTCATAATTTAAGATGAATTTAGTGAATTTAATGTAAGCAGCTCAGTTTAAGGTTTATATAGGTTAGTTTGTGACAGACAAGGTTAAGATGAAAGTAAGTTGCAGTAGAAATTACATGAATGATCTATTGAAAACTTTTTAAGTTTATGATTTTCTACTTCATGGTCCTTTTAAAAGATTTATTAATGGCCATGCCACTCTGAACAAGCCCAATCCTGTCTGATCTTGGAAGCTAAGCAAGGTCGGGATTGGTTAGTACTTGGATGGGAAACCACCTAGGAAGACCAAGTGCTGTAGGTGTAAAAAAACAAACAAACAAACAAAAAGATGTTAATAGATTTAACTGATAATTTTCTTTATGTACATATTCAAAATAATAACCTCAAATTATCTTAATTTGACTTAATGTAAGAATAAAATAATAATTAGTCTTAATTTTTTAAACATACTTATTTTGTCATCATTTAACTTATAGTTAGTGGAAAGATTTCTGTAATTGTGATTAAAATACTTTGAAGTACACACTTCTAAACTTAATACAAAATTTTAAGTTCTGTATAATGTGCCAAAAGTAGGTGATATATGTTTGACATTCTTAAGATATATGCTAAAGAGAAGGTTGTAATTCAATTTTATTTTTATTTTTGAAATTTTATGGATAAAAATACAGACCCAGAAAATCCAAGCTGCTTTTTAAAGATCCTGCTAGTAATAAGTGAATAAATTAGATATTCAAAATCAAAACTAGTATTCTCTCTTCCATTTGTTTCCAAGAAAGTATTTAGTTAATGAAAATAGAATATATATATATATGTGTATATACCAAATAGTTTCACTTAATATTCTTAATAGGAAGAGCACTTTTAATTTAACTTTCCCTAGACTAATATTCAAAGATGTTCCAGATATAACATCTCATTTATTGATATTCACAAGTACATACATATTGTACTTATATTTATTTTTATTTTTAACTAATGCATACTGTACATGCAAAATGATAACATAGAAATTATTATTTTCCACAATTTCAAGATGAGGAAACTAAGGAATGAGAGGTGATATACTTGCCCAGGTATTAGTTGACAGAGTTAGCATTTGAATCCAGCCGATCTGGCTGTAAATTAAATCCCCTTAACAACTATACCATGCAGATATAAACTGTCAGTTGGCACTTCAAAGCCATATTTGGGTACACAGACACACTCTGACTCTCACATGGAAGAGTAAGATGAATAACAAACTGGATGAGCAATGCTCTCACAACTTTTCCTAGATTAGAAAGAAAATCTAATTAGAATCAAGGACACTTTCACTGATATATTGTGGCATTCTCTAAAAGATAAGTTTAATGTTTCTCTTACTTCTTAAAATTTGTATTAAATTATATCTCAAAAGATATGTTCTCTTTCATTACTTAATTTTTTCTATTCTGATAACTACAAATATTTGTACGAGTCACTTTGTCTATTTTCTGTATATATTATTTTTCTCCAGATGTTTATTTTACACATTTACTTTTCTCTCTCTAGACTTTGTTTGCAAACGTCATTGTTGTGGGGCAAGGTTACACTATTAAAATGAGTTTTAATATTTATTTTCCCTACCAACTATCATATATCTTACTTATTAACATGAAAGTAAAGTATTTCATGAATATAAACCACACAGATCCCATTGCTAAACAATTTAATAAACAAATATTGAAATACATTGCAACTTAGAAGACATACTTCAATATCTTATTTACATTTTGTATCTTATTTGCATTTATGTATGCTAGTCTATATAATATTTACAAATTTTGATTCTCTTTTTTTATGACTAAGAATTATAGTCTTCATTCTTTTTTTTTATATAAACTGAGAGTTCAATTTTGGGGAGAATTCAAGGAGTAGTATTTAAGAGAAATACTCTTTACTTTATGTTATTAAATTTATGACATATTTATAATTATAAGCTCTAGGTATTTGTTCTAAGTTTATATTAGTCATAAAAAGCTTTTATTTTTTATTCAAAAATAGTATATTTATTTATTCAAAAATCAAGTTTTTCTGATTTCCATCTTCTTTTTCATCACTTTCATATATGTACTTAATTTTAGTCTTTATTAATCTGTCATTCTACATTTATAATCATTAATGTTGCTTCTTATTCACCCAATTTGTCATCAACTTCTGGTATTTCTGAAGAGTGTGTTTTATTTAATGTGGTGACTTTTCTGGGAAAAATAGAAAATGGTGTACAAATGAATTTAAGGTTGTGTCATAGAATTTTGTTGATTTTTTGCTTGTAATTTTTCAAGTATATAGTTTTGTTTTGTTTTTTACTGTTTCAATTCCTATTTCAATGTGACTTTCAGAACCATTGCTATCCTTTAAATTTTAATACTGATAATGTTGGAATATCCCCAAAATGTTACCAATATATCTTAATATAAATGGGAACAACTAAGTGTGCATTAAGTGCAGAAGGTTTAAAATTATTATGTGCCTGGTTTATAAAAAAAGAAGTCAAGTGTAGAAGTAAATACCAGAATTAATATGTTCCATCAGAAATGTAAAAAAAGAATATCAAGATTAGAAGTCTCCAAGGCCTTTTAGTCAAAACACCCTGCTAATTGGGTCTTTGCTTGAATACTGCTTGTCTTGAGAGGCTCATTACCTCTTCTTTCAATTTTTTTAGACCAGTTTTCAAGAAAATGGTTAATAGAACAGTATAGGCAAATGTCAATGAATAAGATTCAGGGCCATAAAAACTGTCAATGACCAAAGCTTGGAAAGCTGACTTTTACCTCTTGGGATCAGTTATTAATTAGCAAATGTGTCAGAAAAATATTATTTTACTGAAAAAAGTTTTCAGGGAAATTGTCTGTTAGGACATTCTCACTTTTGTCTTAATTATAGGTGTCCATTCATATCATCCTTTGTTTATTTCTCTTGAAACAAAGATTTAAAGTCATGTAGAAGTAGTCTTCGATTAAAAATTCCTTCATTCTCCTCAACTAATTATTTTATAAAATACTATCCAGATCATGTTAGGCTAGATTATTTTGCCACATTAACATATATCTTAGAATGCCAAGCCATTTTAAAACATAATCTGACATGATTGTGCACAAATATCAAAGATATGCACAAGTATCAAGTGTAGGAAAAGTCTTATTTAAAACTTTTCTAGCCAACCCCCTGGCAGCAGTCTTATAATAATTGTTAGTATATGACCCTTTATATTGTTAAAGTCTCCAAATTAATCATAGAAAGTATTTTTCTCTTTGCCCTAGCTTATCTTTGTTCAACTGCTGTTTTGAACTATTTATGACGAAAGTTGAAAGTATCTGACCTAACCTTATTTTTTATTTTATTTTTTAAGTACAAATTACAGTCATATAGACTACAAGGAAAGTATCGGGAACAAGTAAGTTTACTAGAGAATTCTTTTAGCTGATTTCCAGAATCATTGGTTTAAGAAGTTTTTTTTTTTTTCTTTTCTCATAATATAGTCATTAGACATGAAAATTGTCTAAAATCGTTGCTCTCTCTGAAAAATGGTAATGTTAAAATTTTTAATATGTGTTTGGGGTGGAATTATGATCTTGGAATTATGATCCTTTGTGAATATCAAGTTTCCAGTTTACTGAACATAAATGCATAGGAGCACAGTTTTTTAAGGCTTACCCAGAAAAACATGAACTGAAAATGAGGTTTACATTTACAAAACATAAAAAAAGTTTGCTAAGTGAATATGTTAAAAGGAAGTAATGTGGGTGTGGTGGGGAGAAGAGGAGAAAGGTCAGAAGCCAGATAGATTTAGTCACAAGGAGCAAGTAACACATCCTTAGTTGTTATGTGGCAAGTAGTATATTTCTACTACTATAGACAAGAGGTGATAATGTGGATATTTTCTTACATTACTTTACTAGTCTAAATTTTCACACTGTATGTTACTTTCCAATTTCAATTGCCTAAACAAAGGCTGTAACAAGGAGAAGGATATTCAAATTACTTTGAATACAACACTTTTTATTCAGAACTGTTATCAAGAGGGCACAATATCAGGCCAATGCTTCATTTTAAACCAATTCTTTTTGTAATATTTTTACAACTAATTTTCATCTCCGGAAATTTGGGACAAAAAAATTCATATTTCTAAAATGACTAAATCTTAATCCATGGCTCCAAAAACGATGATGATGAAGGGAAAAATGTATCTAAAGAAAACAATTAAAAATTTGAGTGGGTAAAGAAATCCAAATAAATATTTAATTTAGAATGTTATTTAGTTAGTAATTCAATAGCAAATATTTTTCATAGATCAGTAGTTACAAAAGTTAGATTGCATCTAAGATTCTTCTAACTATACCAGAAATCATTTTCAATTAGGTTGTGATTAGACTCAAAGCTATAATGATAAAAATAAAAATATGGGATTTCCACTTATTTTTATCTGAATTGTTATAAATGTTCTATTAAATTCAAATCAAAAATTTTCAATTAGGCGAACACTTTATTTGGAAGACTGTGAATGTAAAAATAATTGGGAAGTTTTCTGGAAATTTAAATTACGATTGTGCCGTATATTGCAGTATCTATCCATCTTCTATTATAGTAAATCATGCATTTAATGAGTTTTATTTCAGAATGTAAGTCTTTTAGCTTGAAACACTGTATCCATAATTATTTGTATTTTACTTTATTTACAAATATCTTGTATAAATTTCTTATGGACTGAATTGTGCCCCACCTCTCCCAATTCACATGTTGAAGCTCTAACCTCCAATGTGACTATATTTGGACATAGGGACTTTAAAGAGGCAATTAAGGTTAAATGAACTCGTAAGAGTAGGGCCTTAATTCAATATGATTGGTGTCCTTCTAAGAAGAGGAAGAGATACCAGGGGTGTGTGTGACAAAAGAAAGACTACGTGAGGACGCTGTGAGAGGCAGCTGCCTGGGAGACAGGGAGAGGGCACCAGTAAAAATCAACCCTCTGGTACTTTAATCTTGGAGTTTCAGCCTCCAGAATTTTGAGAAAATTAATTTCCATTGCTCAGGCCACCTAACTTGTGGTATTTTGTTATGGCGCTCCTAGCAAACTAATACAAAATTCTAAGACCAAGGTTGTAACATTCCTAAATAAGTTTTGGACAAAAACAAAATGTTACATATAGAAATCTATAATTTTAAATTTCTGCTTAAAAATTCAAAATAGATATTTACATGATAGTTTATACATATTAAGTTTTAATTCAGAACACTTGATGAAATGGGAAAGCCAGATATTTTAGTTCATTCTCTAAAAAGGCAGCAGGCTGAGGCATGGGGGATCTTGGGCAAGTTGTCAAAGTCTGAAAGGAGAATGCAGGAAAACTTAGAGTCATAGGTAGTTCTGATATGTGTCCACCCCTATTAGGACAGTGGCTGGTTGACTATAAGGAGTAGATCTGGTCTGTTAAGAATATAAGCTAAACAGGATATCAGTAATTTAGACAAACAAATCAGAACCAGACTTCAGGTCTGTAGGGCCACTGGTGTACTCTGCAATGAGCTGTGCCAGATGTGGTCGATTAACAGCATATTTCTACAACCTTCTAGGGTGCTCTTTTGTACTGAAAAAGCAGAGAGCTAAAGATTTTCCCCCCTAGATTCCCTTGCACATACTAGATGCAAATAGGTTCTATCAATTAGATGCATTTATATGAGTGTATTGAAGGCGACAATTGGGAGGAAGCCACCTATCTCTTGAGTTTTGCTGGTTTGTCGTTTTTGTTTTTGTTTTTATAGCAAGAAAGTTGTGAAGATGTGATTTTGTTTTGTGACATTGTTTTAAAGTCCAGTTTCCAGCTTCACTGATATTTAAGCATAGTTTTGGGGTGGCAGCCACTTCCTGATTCATAAAGACGATATGTCAAATTCAGAGGTTCGTGGTAGCCTCCGGATTTTCTAGTTTTTTCATTGTGTCAGAGGTCATAGCTTCCTTGGTTAATCAATTCAATACGTAATATTCTCAGGTAGAGCTAAGAGCTTACTCTTCCAATAGTTCTCTGGACTAAATCCCATTCTACTCGTAATATTTAGTGCAATTCTGATTGTTAGAGAAACCAGGAAAAAAATGTTCAATTTAATGTTGAAAATTTCTGGATAGAATTAATTCTGTCAGTGTTAGGAAAACAGTACGTTATCCATATTCCGAATTAGATTTAACAGAAAATGTATACAATTCTAATCCACAGATATCTTCAAATGTATACATAAGTAAACATAACTGTCCCTCGAACATGAAAATGACTATAATTCCACACTTAGTTTCTTTTTGCCTAATTCACAGATGCTTTCTCACTCTACTTCACCTCAAAGTGGAGTACATTTACTAAATTCATTATAATGACTAATAGTTATGTAGAAAAAATATTACTTTGTAAGCAAAGGGATAGCCTTGCTTTCATTATCAGTTAGCTGCAAAATTGAATCTGCAAAAGACACAGAAGGCGTTAAACCTTATCTTCTGAGACCTACTAACAGGAAAGTTTATGAAAAAAAAAAGTTATATTATTTGTTCAGTTATTTATTCAATTCAGTTATTTCCCCATGTAGCTCAGAGACTAAAATTGCCTTGAGGTACAAACCTGTCCTTCCTCTGCCCTAAGAATGTTTAGCTGAGTTATATCTGAAGAAATCTTTTAAATAACATTGCTTAAAATTATTTTATTTAATAGAATGGATACATGACAGGGAGAGAGAAAGTCTTGAGTTGCTATGGCTTTGTAGCCATTAGTAACTGAAGAGCACTTCATGAGATGTCTCTGGAACTTAGGTGGCACTGCAATTAAAAATCAAAGATGACCAGAACAATCTCTACTACTTTCTCTAGGTCTAAGATATCACATTTCTCTTCTGGCTACAGTATTGTGGGAAGGAATATTTAAAGAAGGTATTTAAAATGGACTATTAGATTATAGAAGAAAAAGGCTAAATTAGAACCTGTTAATTAAATATGTAGAAAAATAAGGAATAAAATAAGGCATTTCCCAGAGGAAAAAAACCTTAATTTAATGCAGATTTTTACATTAATACAACATCACAAACTATCAATAATTTTTATGAAAGTTGCTTACTTAACTCACATATGTCTTACTACAGTCCTCTGGGAGAAATGCTGGCACATATCTTCTTAAACCCTAAAAATACACTTATCTACAGAGTTGTGTGTGTTTGCTGTTTTTCTTTCTTAAAAGAAAAAAAATGAGGAAGTTATAATTTTCAAAGTGATTTTTAGAGAAGCACAAAAGTGAGGAAATTTTGGCTGTTCAAAGATAAGTTGATGGTGACAGCAAATTATCCCTAGGGCACTTATTTGGACTAAGACTTGTGGCTTCGCTTTCTTAATATCTTTGGGGCTATAATTGCTCAGATATTAGGAGAAGACAGCAGTGTCAACAACATTTTGGAATTTATCATCATTCCATCCAAAATACCTGCATTATCCTTGAGTTGATTTCAGATTTAAAAAAACAACAACAACAACAACAAAGGTGTGTAAAACTTTAAAGTTCCGATTTCATTATAAAAGTTAGAAAATAATTTGTTTTAATTACCAAAATCCATCCTGTAATATAAATTGGTTTTCCCAAGTGCATGGAACAGTGCATTGTAAAGTGCAGAATAATTGAAATATTACAGCATTTTGCAGCAGTTAGGTTATACACAAATTGTTCACAAATAGAAAACATTTTATAATTTCAGGTATATTTGTAAATGTCTGGAATTTGAAAAAAATAGTTTTTAAAACATCGTTTACACTGGACGATCAGTTTGGCCATTTGCCCATGTATCCTAGTCCATTAGGACATCAAATATAACCGATTAATTCAATGAATTAACCAGCTGTGTGACTGAACTAACCAAATCATACAACCCATTTCATTTATAATATATGCAGTCTAACTGCTGTGTAATTAATTAGATCCATCATTTTTTTCATGCCCTGAGTAATATATAACCTCTGCTCTGTGAGACAGCACACTCAACAACTAAATACCCTGGATGCATCATGATCGTAGAAGGCTCAAATACATAAATGCATTGTCAGCACAAACAAAGACTTACAGAGCATTAGAACTGATGATTCTAACTTTTCCTGCAACTTTCTACACTGAAAATTGGGAAACTTCCAAAGAAACAAAGAAACAGTTTGTGAGTCAATGAATCGAGGTTAATATAAAGAAAATTGTCTACATAGTATAGTACTTTTAAAAACTAGAGAGCAGAAAGACAGAGTTTCCAAGCCAAGAATGTTTTTATATACAAGGGGTATAGATGTGAGACTAGACAGCCTCATTAATACTTGTCTTGTACCCAGGTAAATACCCACACACACTCCGCAGCAAAGGGGAAAGTATACAGGCTTTGGGTCTGGTCTGACAGAGCCCATCATCACATATTCAACCAAATTTATCATATTCGACTCCACAACAACTACCGTGTGCTATAAAGGTAAGGTGTCTTTCACACAAGAGATAATAAAACTCACATTCTGAATGAATAAGTGACTTACCAGTGATCGCATATAGAATAAATGTCAGAGCCAAGACTAGTTCTCAGAAATTTTTACTCTCAATTAATTGTTCTTCCTTTTATTACATAATATTAACTAATCAATATTAAGCATCAATTTAAACAAAAATAACCCCCATGCCCACTAAGTCGGTAAATGGGAGATTTAGTGGTTTTACACTAAATTAGGAAGTCTGGAGGTAGAGGTGAGTTCTGGCATTGCTGGGTCCAGAAATTAAAACAAAAATCCACCTGGTCATGCAATCTCTGTTTTTCCAACCTCATCATATGTGTTTACCTGATCTTCCTCTTTTCTCTCTGTTCTGCTTCAGTCCTTATGTTTGCCTCATTCTTTCTTTCTTAGGATAAGATCTCTTCATCTGCCAATGATGATTATAATTTCAAATTAGTATTTTATTCTTTCCAGTTTCGTGACTCTCCTCCTTCTCCTTTCTCTCATCCTCCCTCTCTTGTCTCCTCCTTTTCTGTCTTTGTCTCTGATTCCTGACTTAGATCACAGGTCAAACTGTATACTCATTACTACTTTCAGGTCTCTAAGACACTGTTATTTTCCAGATCTAAGTCACATTTAATTTCCTAGTCAAAAATGTGTGAAAATCACATAAGGAATTGTGGTGTTCGTCCAATGTGAAGCTGTTTAAGATCTTGGCCTGCCTTTAGCAAGAATCCTGTTAGGCCACTTTAGCAAGAATCTCCTTACCCTTGAGGTCTCCTCTTAATAATTTTTCATCAGTTAATCCCCTTACCCTGCTTCTTGGCTATAAATCTCTACTTGTCTTTGCTGTATTTGGACTTGAGCCTGATCTCTCTCCTCTTTGCAACACACTAATATAATAGTTTTGAGTAACGTCTTATTTATCACTTTAACAGGAGAATAACTTTTACGTTAACACCATGCTGCCTACCAATGCTGATTCCAGTCCCACAACAGCTATAAAATCTGCTCCTGCACTGTAACCCATGTGTATTTTCATTTGCTTTTAAAACACTTCTCTCAACCCAGAAAGATTGATTGATTGATCTTTTAATTTTATTTTCTTCAATAATGTAGCACACTGCTTTTATATCATGACCTGAACCTCTTTCTTCCTGCTTGCCAAAATTACATTCTATGGTTTATTTCTTACATTATAATCTCTGAGTTTTCCAGTTTGGGACAAGTTTTGTACAAGCCCAAGTTTTACTATCTACCAACTCTGTTCTTTCATATTTCCAGCTCTACTATGTAATGTTTTTGGTCAGTTATTATGTATTTACTTTCCTAGAAAAATACTGAACAAGGAGCATCGTGGCTTGCATTCCGTATTCCACCATGTCACAGCACAGGTAAAGCACACTAGGCTGACATACAGAGAGCAGAGGCAGAAGTGCATGTTGAGCAGTTGCCTTTTTAAATAGTCTAGCAATGGAGGTTCTTAGAGGAGCACAAGTGTAAGGAGAAATGAAAACCTACTGGATGCTGGAATGTGCAGTATGGACTATGGACTATGTACCTGAGACTGTCATACATCTTAAGTCTAAAAAGATAATTCAATAAACAACCACATGGTAAAATAATCATATTCATTCAACAATAATGTATGAGTGCTTGCTATGTGATAAACTTTTTCCCCCCAGATGCTTGAGATATATCAGTAACTAAAACAGATTAAAAAAAAAAAAACAACTCTGTAACAATTGAATGTGAAAAGCAAATTTTGTTTAATCATTCATTCAAAGAAAAAAAAAATTGAGCCTAATAGGTGTCTACTTTGCTCTGGACAAACAATCGTATATAAAACCAAGTCCCTGCCCTTGAGGAGCTGACATTTTGATAAAGGAGATTGAAAATAAATAACAAATATGAACAATACTGTCAAGTGGTAATGAATGCTTAATAAAAATAAAGCAGGCTACAGGGGGGGAGTATTGGGGTACAATTATAACTTGTAAACATTGGGAAGATTGCATTCTGTATTCCACCGTGTCTCTGAAAAGCTGACATATAAACAGAAACCAGACCTAAAACAAGGGGAGCAAAAGTTTGAAATATCTCAGAAAAGACAGTCCAAGGCTGAGAGGGCATCAGCATTGTCAAGGCCTTGAGGTGAGTATGAGAAAAGTTCAAAAAGTAGCAGGAAGACCAGTGTAGGTAGAGTAGTGTGGGCAAAGAAGACAAGAATAGACAATGAAAAAAAGAAATATAGACAGACACACACAATACAAGGTCTTCTAAGTCAAAAAAAAAAGACTTTGGAATTTAGTGTATATGCTTTGTGAAACCACCGGTATGTATTGGCGTGTTTTGGTTTTTTAAGACTTCATCAAGACTCGTGTTTAGCAGGTCATGCTAGCTCCTCTGTGATGAATGAAACAGGTGAGGCCGTTTCATTTGTTTGCAAGAGGAAGCTGTCAGAAAGTTACTGGAATACTCCAGGCAAGAAAGGACAGTGGCATGAACTAGGGAAAACAACACTAGGGTAGATAAATGAAGTCACATTCAAGATTTTTTTAATATAGAGAACCAATAATATTTGCTCAAAGATTGGATGAAGGGATAAGCAGAGTGCAGTTAAACATGGTTCCAGGTTTCGGTCTGAAACACTAGGTATAATGTGGCCTAATCCATTAAAATGGTGAAGAGAGAGAGGAGCAGATTTTGAAAAAAAAAAATCAAAATTAGGAAAACACAAAATGATAAGTTACTCTTTAAAAAAAAGTCTGATTCCTTACCCATCTTTGTGTGCATTAGAAACAGTAGCACTGAATACCTTCTGGGAAAACTGAGTCCCCACACCGAGTCACCAAGCTAAACTAAAAGAATTCCAGCTGGATTTCAGCTCCCAGAAATCCCTTTATCTGGGCTCCTTTGTATTGTTTATAAAATTCATAATCATATAAAACAACCTTGTAGGTCAGTATCTAAAGTTAAATAAAAAATTAAAACTTTTGGCATGACCATTATGATTGACAAAGAAGAAAAAAATATTCTCCCATGAAGCAAATAATAAACTTAACAGATTTATGTGAATATGAAATTCATCTAATCAATTAAAAAAATATATATTTTCCAGGCTTCCAATAACAATTGGCATTTGAAGAAAAATTAAAAATTACAGCCCTTTATGTATACTTGAATGATCTTAGTACACAAATATCTGCACATTCCTGTATTACCTAGCTCGGTCAAAATATTTCAGTTGTATATATGTAATCATTTTGGGGGAAGTATTATTTTTGTTGAAAATAAAATTTTAAAAAATGTTAATATAATATGTAATTGTACTTAAAAAAATCAAAACATGCATAATATCTAGGGATGAGCAAGAAAACCTTCTTATGCACCCTCCAATAATGGGACACAATTTGCACTCCATTTAAAAAGTTACTAATTAAAATAGTTTATTCTTTCTCCTAAATTGATGCAAGGTGGCATAAAATGATTTCTTAAAGTAATATTCAAGTTTATGTGGCCTTACAAAATAAAGAAAGAGACCAAGGTTTTGAAATATTTTTATATATAAAAGTAGCCTTATTCCAGGCAACAACTGCTAAATACAACACATACATTAGTTTCTAGTTTTACCATATTTTCATTGTGCTAATATGGGAGCAATTGATTCACTTCTAACATGTCATATTTAGGTTTAATAGATTATGCAAAGCAAGATCCATTTCTGATAAAAGAACAAGGAAAATATACAAGACGAGGGTACCCAGTAACAATTTTGTTCAAATGGACATGCCTTCAGAGGCAACTTGATTTTTTGTTTCCTTGAATCAAGGTAGACGATAATAGATAGATGATAGATGATGATGATGATGATGATGATGATGATGAGAGAGAGACAGAGAGAAAGAGATTGGATAGGTAGGTAGGTAGGTAAGTAGGTAGGTAGGTAGTTAGGTAGGTAGATGATGATAGATGACAGATGATAGATGATAGATAATAGATGATAGGTAGGTAGGTAGACAGATAGATGATAGATAGATAGATAGATAGATAGATAGATAGATGATAGGTAGGTAGGTAGGTAGGTAGGTAGATAGATAGATAGATGATAGATAGATAGATCGATAGATAGATGATAGGTAGGTAAGTAGGTAGGTAGATATATAGATAGATAGATGATAGATAGATAGATAGATAGATAGATAGATAGATAGATAGATAGATAGATAGATAATAGATAGAAAGTAATGCAAGGGCCCAGTCATTCCTCCACAAGAAGCTACTACATTAAGCTACTAAAAATGTGTAACTCATTTAAGGAGAAATCTCTGAGGGTTTTGGAGTCCTGCCTGAAGCACAGAGTATATGGGGGCAATTTGTAAGGAGTGCTGGGTAGTGATGATTGCATGTAAATAGTGTTGCCATCCATCCCTACTCTCCACTTCAATAAATAGATTTCTTGCCTAAAAAATAGTTGTTAATATCTCTTAATTTTAATTACCTGCATAGAGGATTAATATACATTAGACACACACGCACACACACACACATACTTCCTTCATTTCTCCACTTAATTCTGCTTAAGTTATAATAGCAAGTGTCAGGATAATTTGAAGTACAGGCTTGACTTTGAGTCATATCTCTAGATATGTTGTAAAGATTAAAGATAATGTATATCAAGTTTTTGACCTAGGTCTCGATACCTACCTCTCAATAAAGGTTTTTATTATAGTTAATAATCATTTAAAAATCTATTTGCCATTTTGACCTTCTAGAGGCATTATTTTTTATAAGATTTTCAGATACAGCATTTATGATTTAAGGATTCATTCAATGTTTTACAAGAGAAATATTTCCATAGCTGTCATATTTGTTCTGTTCTATTACAGTTTTTTTTCTATGACCAAAGGATTTTACTAATATTACGTGAACAGTTAGTTAATTTAAAAATCAACCACATAAATTCGAACTTGTTTTTAAGATTATTAACCAAATCTTCAATAACCTACATAGTTCATCAAGGTAGCAGTTAACCACAGTTAGGTGAACTTCTTACTCCTAGTGGATTGACAGAAGACAAGTAGGCTGAAGAATTCTGTCTAAATCTTAATATTTCTACCAACTGAGAAATCTGCAGTCAAGAGTAAATAAAATATAAAAGCTTAGGTAGGGGTCTCAAGATTCTTATGTTCCTCTTTGTTCTGAACAATAAGTTCTCAAATGGGAAATGTATATATTACAACACAAATGTATATATTTTGCTGACCAAAATGACTCTAACTTTTAAAATAATAAATGAAACATTGGTACTCATGGGGAAATGACAGTACTTGACTCAAGAATCCCCATCTGAATAGCTATGACATAAGTTTACCACTCAGTAGGAAGTTTGATAATGCAGGTAAAAAGGTGTTCTGCAATTGCCAATCAATGATTGCTTAACACTAGAGGACAAAGACATAGAAGCAGGTTGTCTCCATCGATGTGTCAGAGAGAGAAAGATGAGTTGTTGACCAAAAGCAATGACAATGTAGCAAATATTGTTTCAGTGAGACCTAACAAAAAGTGTTAACTTTGAATCAAGTGACTTGGGATCTCAGTGTCCATCCAGGGGCAGGGGAGTATGGGCACAAGTGAGCCTAAAGTGAATATTCAGAATTCTATGATGGAACAGATTATTGGGGGACAATTCAATAGCCTCTCCAACTGCTATCCACTTCACTGAATTAAGGCTTATGATTCTAGACATGTACATTTAAAATGTGTATGTTCAGGGGAAGAGGGGTACACTAGTATCATATGGAGCTAAGAGGAAGTCTAAGACAAACTACCTTTTATTTTATTGACCTTTATATTTTGCACTATTTTTAAACATACAAAAAAAATTGCAAAAATAGCATACTAGACATTGATATCTTTCATTCAGTTTCAACTAATGTAAGCATCTTACATAACTATACTACATTTGTCAAAACAAAGAAATTAACATTGATACAATAATATAATTAACTTAAATGTAGATTTTTTTCAAATTCTGAAAAATTGTTCACTAATGCCCTTTTTCTGTTCCAGGTTTCAATCCAGGACTCCACATTGCATTTAAAAGGTCATGTTTCTTAATCTCCTCCTTATATAACAGTTATTCAATCTTTCCTTGTCTTCCAAGACCTTCATGTCTTTGAAGAGTACGGTTAGTTATTTTGTAGAGTGTCTCTCAATTTTAGATTGTCTGATATTTTCTCATTATTGCATTGAAGTTATACATTTTGTGTCAATGATACCACAGAAGTGAAGTGTCTTTCTCAGAATATCATAAGAAGGATTAAGTGATGTCAACATGTGCTATTACTGATAGTGTTAAACTTATTCATTTGGTGATATCTTCTGGGTTTCTCCATTGTGAAGTTACTCTTTTATCCTCTTAGTTATTAAGTATCTTAGAATGAATTACTTTGAGATTAGATATCCTGATTCTCTTTATATTTGGTTCACCAATGTTAGCATCTATTGATGGATCCTGTCTACAACAATATCTTCGGTAGTGTTCTAATGGTGATTTTGTTCTTATTTATCTTTGTTCTTTCTACATTTTTGAATTGTAGTTATTCTGCAAACAAGAGCTATCCCTTCTATCTCATTTATTTATGTGTTCAATGATCAGTTCATAATATTAGGTGCACATGGATATCTTTTCTATTCAATGCTTTCTAATTCAAATCTATTATTATTTATAGTATTTTTCAAAATGTCCTAGCTTTGACCATTAAGAGCTATTTCAGAGTAGTTTCTATATCCTTGTGACTTGTGCGCATTTTTTTGAGCAGTTCCTTACTCACAGGCACCACACCATACTCCAAACTAATCTTGCATTTCCTATGCTGAAACCCTGAAATCAATTATTTCTTCAATAAGGCATTGTTTCTTTTATTGAAGAATAATATTTATAAAACATTATCTGGTATTTAGAAACATAACTAACTATGTGCCCTTGCTTCTAGGCTTTATAAATGGATAGAGCTTTGAAAATATACATATTTATTTTTGTATCCAAATGGATAGATAGACAATACATGATAGATAGATAGGTGATAGATGATAGATGATAGATAGATAGATAGATAGATATTTGATAGATATTAGATAGATAGATAGATAGATAGATAGATATTTGATAGATACATTTATATCTATATATACCATGAGTTCATATGATATGTTGAATTCCAAACACTTCCGGGTTCATCCTAAGGAAGTGAAAAATCTGACTTTCATTGTCTACAATATATTTACTTACTATATACAACACTAGTATACGCATAAAGTTGTTTCAGAATTGATGACTCAAAGTCATGTGGGAAATGAATTTAGTAACTAGAGTACAGTATTTGTGTATAGGTAATTTTGTCCTTAGACTTTAGGTATACAGTCTAAATATTTTCCAAAGTAACTTATGTTAATTATATATATGTTACATTTTACTTTATTTCATTTATTTTTCATTTGTTATATTTTAGATTCCTCTCAGATGCTGCTTGATTTTTCATAACTATAGAGTAGCTTGTACATATGCCAAATGATGAATGGTGGATTAATTAAAATACAAATTTTTCCAGAAAGGTTTCTCTGTCTGGTTTCTCAGATCATATACCTATTTTGGTGATCAATAGATGTATTTTATTATAGTCTTTGAATCATTGAACATGTAGCCTCTTCAGTATTCTGTTTATGTATGAACCTGTGTGTGTGTGTGTGTGTGTGTGTGTGTGTGTGTGTGTGTGTGCGTGCGCGCACGTGCACGTGGAAGAGAGAGAGAGAGAAAGAGAGAGAGTTACAGAAAGAGCGAGAGACACAGAGACACACAGAGAGATACAGAGATCAAAGACAGAAAAGATGGTGGGGAAAAAAAATACTTCAGATTCTGGTGTTTTTCTCATTGATTGCATCCTCTAGCCTAGTGCCTCCAGATTCTCTTTACTGCCTGCTTTTCTAGAGCAGCTAAAGTTTTCTCACGTGGAGTAGTACCATTTTATTTGTTCTTTCGTACAGAGTCATACTCTGAGAGCATTGTTACCGGGTCCCTGGTCCAGTTATCCATATTAAACTTCCTTTTGACATTAATATAAATTCTTCTTCTGAAACTACTTTTTAACATTCGATAACTTCAGTTTCTAAAAGAAAACCAGTCTTGAATGTTAAATTCTGGCTGAGTAAACAAAAGATTAATTTTACTACTTCATGGCTTAGACAAAAATTGTCAGGAGAATAGGAATTTAGATCCAGCAAGACTAATATGAAGAAAGTGAGGCATTTGTCTTGGGCACAAAATTTAAGATGGAAACAAAAATACTCAGTAATTGAGGCAAATATTTCAATGCAATATCACTGAATGTTCCATTTGCCTTGGGCGTAAGTAGTGTTATTAAGTTATAGTTGCTAGTTATAGATACCACTTGAATATAAAATTTTGATATTTTATTCATTATGATTTATTTTGGATTAATTTTGATTTAAAATATGCATTAAATATTTAACTCGATTACTAAGTTTTTGGGGTACTTCCCTACATTTTGCCTTTGAGATAAGTTCCTCATCCACCTTACTTATCTTACTGTAACCTAGCCCTGCTTGGTTTCTCTTTTTTTCCTACACTTGATAGCAAATGTTGACAAGTTTCATAAGGTAATCTAGAGTATATATAGGTTGTGTGTGTGTATGTAAACACACATGTATATCTGAGATACTAAAGAAAAATAATATCAAATTAAACCAATGCCTACATTAAAAAAGAAAGCTCTCAAATCAGCACTCTAACTTTACACCTTAAAGTAATATAAAAAAAGAGCAAACTAAACTCAAAGGCAGCAAAATGAAAAACAAAAAAAATTAGAACAGAGATTTTAAAAAATATAGAGGAATAAAAAGCAAACACTAGTTTTTTCTAAAACAAAATTGAAAGACCTTTAGCTAGAATGGTTAAGAATTGAAAAAAAAAAAAAAAAGAAGAAGATTCAAAAAACTAAAATCAGAAAGGAAAACAGGGGCATTACTACTGACCTTACAGACATTAAAAGAATAAGACTATCATAAAGAATTCCATGTCAACAGATTTAGATAATTGAGATAAAATGGACACATTCCTAGAAACACAGAAATGATCAAATTACCAAAACTGACTTAAGAAGAGATAGAACTTTTCAACACATCTATAACAAGTAAAGAGATTGGATGAGTAATCAAAAACTCCCAATAAAGAAAAGTCCTGAACCAAATGGCTTCATTGATGAATTCTCCTAAACATTTAAAGAATTAACACGACTTCATTGATGAATTCTTCTAAACATTTAAAGAATTAACACCAATCCTGGTGAAATTTTTACAAAATATTAAAGAGGAGAGAATATTTCTTAACACGTTTTTTAAGGCAGAATGATCCTGACGCCAGAAAGAAAACAACTGGTAATATCCCTTATAAACATATCAGCAAATATTCTCAACAAATTTACCAGCAAACTGAATCAAACAGTGTATTAAGAGGGTTACACACCATGTCCAAATGGGATTCACCAAAAAAATAATAAAATAGTGGTTCAAAATAGAAAATTAATTACTATATAGTAATAGAATAAAGAAATAATAAAACATAATCATTCCAATTGATGCAGAAAAAGCCTTTGACAAAATTTAACAATCTTTCATGAATAAAACATTTAGGGATACATGGGAACTTCCTTAATATAATAAAATGAATTCATGCAAAATCCAGTTTTTCATGATCAATGGTGAAAATTCAAAATTTTTCCCCTCAGATTAGGAATAAAAAAAAAATACTCTTTATATCTAATTACTCAAAATTGGAATGGAATTACTAGCCAGAGCAATTAGGCAAAGAAAATAAAAGTATTCCAAATTATAAATGAAGAGGGGGAAAAAAAAAAAGAAACTGTTCTCTAATTACAACAGAATGTAAATGACATGATTCTATATAGAGAAAATTCATAGAATACACATAAGTTACCAGAGCTAATAATTAATTCAATACAGTTACAGAGTTTAAGATCAACACATAAAAATCATTTATGCTTCTATATAGCAGCAATAAACTATTAAAAAAGGGAAATTAGAAAAGCAAGTCATTTATAATAATATCCAAAAGGATAAAATACCTATGAAAGAATTTGACCAAGGAAGTGAAACACTTGTACACTGAAAAAGATAAACATTATTTAAAAAATTAAAAACCTAAATAACTGAAAATATAATCCACGTTCATGATTGGAACATTTAATATTGTTAAGATGTTAATATTCCCCAAAGCATGTACAGCTTCAGTGCAATCTCTACCAACCATGGCTTTTTTTTTTTGTAGAATGGAAAAATAGATTTATAGAGAAATGCAAGGGGCTCTTGGAAATAGCCCAAACAATCTTGGAAAAGAAGAACAAATCTTGGAAAAGAAGAACAAAGCAGGAGAACTCACAGTTAATTTCAAAATTTATTGCTAAGCTACAGTAATCAAAATATTGTACAGTAATCAAACCATCTCATATAGATAAAGATATAGACCTATGCAATAGGGTTTAGAGTGCAGAAATCAAACAAAACAACTTTAATGAACTGATTCTCAAAAATGGTTCCTAGACCATGCGTGAGGAGAATAATAGTCTCAACAAACATGCTGAGACAACTGGATTTCTACATGTAAAATAATAAAATTGGACTCCTACCCCACATACAAAAGTTAACCCAAATATAGAAAAAATTACCTCAAAATTGATCAATAACCTAGATACTAAAACTATAAAGCTATTAGAATAAAACAGAGGGTAAAACTTTGTGACCCTGGATGTGGCAATGGATTCTAAGATTTACACCAAAAGCAAAAGAAAAAAGTGATAAATTGGACTTTAGAAATCTAAAAATTTTCACTCATCAAAGCAATGTTACCAAGCATGAGGAAATAAACCTACATAGATCAAGAAAATATTTCCAAGTTATATATCTGATAGAAGTTTAATATCCGGAATATATCAATAACTTTTACATCTCAACAAAAAGACAAAAAATAATAAAAATGGGTAGAGGAATTGAATGACATTTCTCTAAAGAAGATATACAAATGGCCAAAAAGCATATGAAAAAACGCTCATGATCCTTGGTTATTAAGGAAGTACAAATCAAAACTACAATGAGATACCTTCCATATAACTAGTATGGCTTTAATCAAGAAAGTGAAAATTAATAAGTGTTCATGATGAAACAGAAATAGAAACAGAAATATTGTGAGTGAGAATGTAAAATAGTGCAGCCATTGTGGAAAACAGTTTGGTTGTCCCTTAAGTTTAACAGAATACTGAACAATTAATTACGCTCCTAGGTTTATACCTAAAAGAAATAAACATATATGTCTACACAGAAAGTGGCTCACAAATATGTATAGCAGTATTATTCACAGTAGCTAAAAGGTGGATACAACCCAAATATCCATAATGGGTAAGTGAATAAAGTGTGATATATACATACAATGGAATATAATTCAGCCAAAAAAAGGAACAAAGTACTGATAAATGTTACAACTTGGATAAGCCTTTAAACACTGTGTTAAGCCCAATATATATGATTTCTCTCATATGCTTTCAGAATGTGCTAATAGAGAGACAGAAAGCAGATTACAAACTACTAGGGGTGGAGGAAGTGGGGAATGAAAAATAAAATTACTAATAAGAAACAGAATATAATTTATGGGTACACGAAATTATTATGGCATTATGGAAAAGTTTTAAAACTAGGGAGAGCTGGTATTTGCACAACATTGTGAATACATGAAATAGCAGTGAAATACAACTTCAAAATAGCCAATTATATAAGATGTGAATTTTTAAAACTTACAAATCACATACACATATTACTGATTGGCATGAGTTCTAAATTTTCTACTAATTTTATTAGAATAGCTTAGATGTCCTTTACAAATTATCTCGGTTCCCTGTCTTAATTGTTTAACTGAGCTATAAAATTATCTGCAGAGCTTCTAGTGATAATTTTTGCCCAGAAGCAAAATTTTCAAAAGATAATGTCGCTTCTGGATGTTATTTTCTTCATCCATTCTTTATAAAGCAGTAATAACATATGCCTGAGACACCAAATACAATAGAAATCAACATTGATCATCAGAGAATACCTACTAGAGATTATTTATAAACTAATTGTCCTTTCGTGACACTCAAGAATCTGAAAATAGGATTTCAGTCATTAAAAATTATTTGTAGTTTTTTATGACTGTGCATGTCTTTAAACATGGAGCTTTCACTTAAAAAGCTAAAAACAACCAATATTGAAAGCTTACTATATTTTTGATGTTGTTCTAAGTATCTCATGTTTCTCAGCTTATATAATCAATAAAACATCTAATTAGGTAGTATTTGATAAGCAAAGTTTTATAGTTTTCTTGTATAAAAAGTCATACATAAAACAATACACTGAATTTTGGTGAATATAAAGTGAAAAGTAGTATAGAGGATAGAATATGCAAAACATTTACTACATGACTATGGCACAAAATAGAACACATTATATTATTATTATTAAAATAAACTCAACATTTTAGATTGTGAAGGAAGTGGAGAGAAAGTCTGATAAATAGAAAGGTGATAGAATGTGACATTTAAGCCTATTACAATTAAATCAGGTAGAGGTGAGGTTATCTACCATGAGGCATTCTTAATTTTATATATGACAGAAGCCATATTATATATTTTAATAAGTTTTCTAAATATACTATGGAGTTTATAACAATTAAAAAATCTGCATCTATAGCTTATATATAAAACTACATATTATGAGCTTTTATTATTATTAATTCATTAAGACTATAATGCTTAACAAAGAAAAATTAGTTAAATATAAAGGCATTTTTAAAATTAATTTGGTGGGAGGAAGGAAGCTGATGATGACATTGTGAAACCTGACAAAAAGCTAGAATGAGAAAGAAAGAGGGAGAGAGAGCAAGAGTGAGAGAGAATAGAGACAGAAGGAAGGAAGGAGGGAGAGAGGGAAGGAGAGAAAGAAGGAAGAACGTCAGCACTAACTTCAGTTTGAAATAGGAAGGTATGCTTATGTATCCTTGTGGTTATAATATTGTCCTAATTGCAAAAATAGATTTTGTTCCTGGTTGTGTTGTCTTACTCTGCCCTTGGCCTTCTCTACCTTGAACAGATTCTGTGATGTTCTTAATGAACTTTAATCTCATCTGAAAAATGATGATCAAGAAGGCACCATTTTCTTTGGTTTTATTAGACACTTGACAGCAAGAGATATCAATTTATCATGTGAAGTACTGGAGTATCCTTTTCTGGGAATCTTAACAATTGACTGGGCAAATCATAAGAAAATATTGTAAGAAAAATTGAACGAAACAGTTTTGTGCCTTTAGGAAATAGATTGACAGCAATGGCAGACCTTTGAGGTTTATTATATTCTTTGTTTTAGCAGTGCTACAATTTTTAACACACGCTTTTCTTTTAAAAAATGTGTATCCCGTTTTAAAATAATTTAAAAGGAACAGCATCTGTTACTTCCATCAGAAACCTATCTTTCCAAATTTATAGCTCATGCTGTGATATTTTTGCTTCATCAACAGCCACTTTCCCTAGGTTCTTGTAAACTTTCATTAGCACCACCAATTCTGTTCTTTGGAATTCTGATCTAAATTTCCTCTCTTCTATGCTATACTAGATACTA
Organism: Pteropus alecto; assembly: GCF_000325575.1. NCBI lineage: Eukaryota > Metazoa > Chordata > Mammalia > Chiroptera > Pteropodidae > Pteropus > Pteropus alecto. The sequence continues at coordinate 15,097,744 of NW_006441953.1, read as the reverse complement.
CAATCTCAACTTCTATAACGTGTGTGTGTGAGTGTGTGTGTGTTATCAAATGTATTACATCACAATTCTTATACATTTTGTGATGTCAAATATTTATATAATCAAATTGAATGGCTTGTGTATTTTAACATTAATTTAAAATTAATATATTAAAAAGAAGATTATATAATGTTATAGGACATATTCAGAGTATTTTGTGGCTAAACACGACTTATTTCTTATAGCTCAAACAAATTGGTATGCCTGTTTCAGGGAAATTAAAACTTACTTTGAATTATGTGTGACTATATTAAAAAAGGAAAATTCTCAAAATGTTCTTCATTTTTATTAAACTACAAAAATGTGATATTTTCCACGAATAGCTGTCTCTAATTAAAATTTCAACATTATCAGATATGAAATGAACTCTGTGAGGTTTTGAAAGAGACAAATTTATTTGTATATATTTTGTAAATAAGGTTATAAGGATCCTATTGTAAAAGCTATTAAAGATGCTTAATACTAGAGGGCAGTGGAAAGGGGAAGGTAGAAGGGTAAGAGGGGTCAAATATGTGGTGACAAAAAGAAATCAAACAACAATGCAATATATATGTGTCTTACTGTTGAACTGTACACCTGAAACTTATTAGATTTTGTTAACAAATGTCACCATAATAAGAATAAAAAAAAAAAAAACTTTTAATAAAATTTCAGCTGTGTAGCAGTGGAAAGGAATAAACTTACCCTAACTAAAACATCTATGATGTCAACAGCATCATATTAAAGGTTATTTTGAAAGCTTTCCTTTTAAATAAACAAACAAACAAACAAATAAATAAATAAATAAATAAATAATGAAATCTTGCCATTTGCACCAACATGGATGGACTTAGAGGATATTATGCAAAGTGAAATAAGTCAGATAAAGACAAATACCATATGATTTCACTTATATGTGGAATCTAAAGAACAAAATAAACAAACAAAACAAAAATTAACTCATTGTTATAGAGAACAAACTGATAGTTGCAGGATGGAAGTGGAGGATGAATGAAAAAATGAAAGGGATTGAGAAGTAAAAACTGCTGCTTATGAAAATAAGGGGTGTAAAGTACAGCATAGGAAATATAGTCAGTGTTGTAATAACTATGCTTGGTGCCAGATGGATATCAGAGCGATCACTTCATAAGGTATATAAATGTCAAATCACTATGTTGTAAGCCTGAAACTAATATAATATAAATTATATTAGTCAACTAAATTATTTCAACTATAATTGAAAAATAGAAAAATCATAAAAAAAAGATGCTTAATATCTCTTAATTTCTTGAATTTATATAATTTTTAAAAATTTTGCTGGACAGTTGTTTCTATGAAAATCTTTTGATTAAAAAAACTGTTATTTAAAGAGCTTCTAAAATAGACAAATTCTATACTTTCATAAAGGAATTATAAAGTCTTCTGAGATTTACATTTAGATAATTAGCATTTGAATGCCTTGCCATTGATGTTACCTAAAGAAAGAAATCTGTTTTTATAATGAGAAGAACTAGATTTCTAAATTATTACTAATTAAAAATATTATTGCCAATCGCAAGCATAAATTCACATGTGTATATCTAAAAGCAATTAGTAGAAAAGATATAAAAACAGTTGAATAAAATAGTATGAAATTTTCAATATCATATTAATACATTAGAGCCTGACAATGTTAAATATGTAGCATTTTTATACCTACAATGCATCACTCCAAAAATACTTTTTGCCCATTGAGACAGTTATGTGTCGACTTGGAGGTTGTTTTTGGATGACAGTAACATTTAAATTAGTGAATATTGGTTAAAGCAAATTGCCCTCCATGATGTGGGTAGGCCTCATCCAATCCACTGAAAGCCTGAGTGGAACGAAAAGATCTGCCTTCCAGAGAAAAGAGGGCTCTCCTACAGGACTGTCCTCAGATTTCATCTGTACCATTAGCTCTCCTTGGTCTCCAGCCTGCCAGTCCAGCCCACACTGAAACAGGGAACCAACTCTTTTCCTCTATATATACATCCTGCTGGTTCTGTTTGTCTGGAGAACCTCGACTAATTCAAGTGTTGATTATTTCACTATTTTAAGTAGTATTTTTCATCTTAAAAGAGTGGTCAGGAAGAGATTTGGTGAGTACCACTATGCCTATGCTTTGAACTATGGCATTTACTATTTTAAATTGTTTTTCTTAATGAAAATTCCTGTTGCTAAACATATATTCAAAGGAAGTATCTGAGAAACTGTCAGAAACATAGAGCGATAGAGTCAGACCCATTTCTCTTGTATTTATTATCCTTCTTAGCATTGAGTAGAATATCATCTCCCAGCGATCCGCCCACCACTTTGCTCCTTTAGATGTGATGCATGCAGGACTCCTTGGTCAGCAGAACTCTCTACTAACAAAAGTGCTATACAGGTCTCCACTGTGAAGATCAGGACAAAATGATACAAGAAGCCCTCCTCTCCACTTCTCTTGAATGTGTCACCTCCTGACTCCCAGTGTGGAGTGCTCATATTTAGAGTGCCTTTGAGTATATTTCAGTTCATCAGGAGTCTTCATCTGCAATGTTAATTCAGAAGAGTCGGTAAAAGTGAAAGTGTGTAAAATTATAATATTTTGTTTCATATAGAAACATTCCTCATTATTCCCAAATTCTAAAACACTTTCCTTTGGTGGGAAAAAGGAGACTTTCAACATAATTATTCTGATATAAATGTGCAAGAACACACATGGCCAAATTTTACATCTTAAGAAAGATGTTTATTGATTCCTAGTAACTAAAATTCACACTCATCTTTCACACTTTTGTTTCCATTTTGTTTTATTTTTCTTCCTAGCCCTCACTGCTCTTTGACATTATATATTTATTTATTGGATTAATTGCTATACCTTTTTCCAGAATCTAAGTTTTGTACAGAAAGGGGCTTTGTTTGTTTGCTACTCAAGTTTCAATAACTACAACAACTACTCGATGACCAATAAATATTTTTTAAATGTTCTTAAATGGAGAAATTGACAGATAAATGAATGAATTATATATTTGTAGTAAATTTCTTCCTTCTATGGATAACCTCAGTTTCCAACTTCATCTCCTCAAGCATAAAAAAAGAGACTTTTCAACATTTCTGTGCAGATTAAAAGAAGATATATTTTATTTAATTAATAGATATTCAGACTGCTTTGTGAAAACATCCCAGAGAAATAATAGTAAAATGTGCTGAAGTTTCAAGTAAGAAAAAATTTGTATGCAGTTAGTTCAATAAAATTTTGTTATCCTATGTCTTCATTATGTGATACTATCCTAGTATGTTGTACCTGGAATCATTTACTCCAAAACTCATGTATTTAGCAGTTGAATATGAGTAATCAACAATAATAAAATAGCCACAGCTCAATCACCTAGAACTAAAGAAATCAATATCTAAGAAAGAGATGATGTCATTGACCATCCTCTCCTTTTTACTCTTAATGAATGGTTTAATAAGTCATTTCTGATTCTCCTTAATGATATCTCAAAGAGTTGAAATCCATGTGGGGATTTCTTCAACATTTAGTGTTGAATTTCTGTTCTAGATAGTACATGACCCACCACTGTTAATATATGAATGATCCTAGACTTTTGCTTTCTACTGCTCCTGGAAGAGAAAACTGTTTTGCCCTGTTCAGTTTCTTCTCATTCCTCTGGTTTATGAGAAAAATACAGCTTGCCAGACTAACTGTTTTTGGGTTTCATTAGTATTGGTTTGTTTCTTTTATTTGCTTTTGTTGTTTTGTCTGTCTTTTGTTT
>NW_006441953.1:15071483-15093903 GCF_000325575.1 Pteropus alecto | reverse complement strand
AATGAAGACAGGAAGAAATGAGATGGGATGGGCTGGGAGTTAAAGAGGAAAAATTTGAAAGCAGTTGAGTCAAGAGAAACCCAGAAGAAAATAAATAATTTGAAAAAGAGCGTTACTTCAAGTCACTATGTATACTGCACAGTGTTTGAGAAATTGACCCAATAACCTCTGAGTTTATTAAAATTTGGTTATGGGTATTATTTATTTGGCTATCACACTGATACAAGTTTAAACTATTTCCATATAACAATTCACATGTTTATTTTTACTTTCCAAAAATATTTATTCAATATTTATTCTGTGCTGGGCACTGCCCTATTGAATGTTTATCTAGATATAAAAAGACAATTGAAAACATCAGCCACCATGGAACTTACATTCTATGAACAGAAGTGAGACCAGAAGCACATTAAAACAAAACATCTCCTTACAGTAAAAATTTGTATGAAGAAAACAATGCTCAGGAAAGAAGACTGCAAAAAGTAGCTACCTCTGGGATGTGAAAAAATGGCCAAGAATATTTGAGGCAGAGAAGGAAAAAGACTTTAAAACAAGCTTGGTATGTTATAGTCCCTATAAGCAGGCTAGTGCAGGCAGCAGGAGCACAGTATATTAACAGAGCATGTTTAAGCTAACGTAAAGGAAATAGGAAGAGACGTATTACATAGACTATGTAGGTCACACACACACACACACACACACACACACACACACACACACACAAGATTAGGTTGGTTTGTTTTCCACAAGTCATGTAAAATCTTTAGAACTGAGAATAGTCAGGAATGGCCTATACCAGATAGTAAAATTTGAGGCCAGAATGATTAAGTTGCATAATTATAAAAATATAAAAATCCGAGAAAGAAAATTTCAGGAAAATATTCTGATTCAGAACAATTTGCATTTACTGCAGGTCAGAAATAAAGACCTATACAGCCTGGACTTCAGTGGGATTGAAGGGAAGAAATTTAGATTCAAAACAGAATTCACACCCATTGCAGTGCTTTAACATGTAATAAGATTTTAATATAAATTGTTAATTGAAGTATAGCTTATAGACAGAAAAGTGTGCAGATCATATGTGAAGACAAAGAATTATAAAAACAACACATGTGAAGACCCTACCAAGATTAAAAGAAGAAGAAAAAAGAAAATTAACATGTAAAATATATGACACAATTCAGCCTCTCCTCTTTCCCCCCAGAGGTTAGCATTATCCTTATTTCTAACATCATAGAGTGATTTTGCATAGTTTTAAGTATTATATGAGTATAATTTCACCATATATTCTGTTTTATATCTGGCTTTTTTTCTTCAATATTTCTGGTTTTTTTTTTCATTTATTATTTTGTGAAGTTCACCATGTTTATATTTAAAATTACTTTTAAAAACTCGATTTAAAAAAAGGAAATCCTGTCATCTGAGACAACATGGATAAAGTTTGAGGTCATTAAGCTAAGTAAAGTCAATTGGACATAGAAAGACAAATACTGTATAATCTCACTTATGTGTGAAATGTAAATAAAACAAACTTACTGAAACAGAGAGGAGGCTGGTGGTTGCCAGGGGCAAGCAGTAGAAGGCATGAGAAATGAGTGAAGGCAGTCAAAAAGTATAAATTTCCAGTTATAAGATCGATAAGTTCTGGAAATGTGATATATATAGCATGGTGACTACAGTTAACGATACTCTACTATATATTTGAAATTACTAAGAGAGAAGATTTTAATAATTCTCATCTTAAAAAAATAAATTAGAACCATGTGAAGTGACAAATGTGTTAATTAACCTTATTGTGGTAATCATTTCGCAATATACCCATATATTAAATCATTATATTGTACACCTTAAATTTGCATGATGTTGTCAATTATAGTTCAGTAAAGGTGGGAGAAAAGTCTCTTGAGAAACTCATAGATAATTGAATATTCTGTTTTGCTCTGATAGTAGCTGCTTTTCAACCATGATAATTGACCTTTACTCACAAAATTGCTCCCTTGCATGGTAAATTGAGTCATTGATATCAGAGCAGTTGCTTAAGGTAAATAAGTCTTTAAGTCTGCTGCCTAGACACAGTAAAATTCTGATTATGAATAATGTTGAAAAATAATGTTTCATTTTCAAATTATGAAATTTCTCCCTACCCCAAGTAACTTATACACTAACCAAAGATGTCTTTGTGGTTGTTTGTTGTCTGTTTTGATTTTTATTTACTCTTTGATTCTGTTATATACACTTATTTATTTATTCATTTATTATTATTTTTTATGGATCAGGATCCTGAAATCCCTCAGACTCAACATTTTCTCAGGTAGAGTGTAAACATGTGAAACACACAGACTGAAGATAAACTGAATAATTAGAGTAACAAAATTGTCAATTTTTTCCCTGTAGTCTACCAGGGAAGAATGATATGCATATCCAGTGAACAATCTGCATTTTAGTTCAAGCTAGTTGCTTAAAGTATGAAAATACCTACTGTAGGTGGACACATTAGCATATTCCAACTTTCCGCATACACATAATCATTTTATAAAAGTGAACTAAATTTTTAAATATGAGCACAAGCCATGATTACTTATCAATGTATGGCCATCATCACTATCTTTACAAATACTTTGTAACTCTTTCACATGACTGCATTTAGTATTGTAACTGTTCCATGGCAAGCATGGCGCCAAGATACGGTGGCCAGTTTGATAACCATATGAAGTCACTATTCCCATCTCCAAGTAATCCTGGCACTCTTTCTTGTGAAGTCTGATTGCAACCTTTTAATCTTCCTCAATGAAGCTTTCTGCTAATCTAAATTGGGGGACAGATGAAAGTTATATGTCATTCCAGAACTATTACAAGCCATCACCTCAAATGACAGCAAAATTACTGTCTTTCTGGAAATTCTAGCTCTGGCTGCTTTCCACTCATTATCATAAGATTTTCATGCTCTCTCTCCCTTCCTATCTCTACAGTTCTTAACATTCCTGGTGGTGGTATATACTCATTTTAGAACAACTAGAAAGGAAGGAACATGCTTATTTTTTCACAACATGGAACACCTAATTATATAATTCTATTTCTAAGGAATAAGCCTCTTGCTAATACTTAAAGAGAAAACTTTTTTAATCTCGACAACACAAAGCAACAATAGAAACAACGTCAGTTGTCAAGATTTAGTTTAGTAGTATCCAAAATGTGAATATGAGACGGCTTAAAGATGATTGGCATGTGAGCTCCATTGCCCAGAAAGCTGTCATTGGTATAAACACACCTCAGAATAGACCTTCTCAACCTTTCTCACTTGTATAAAATGACGTTCATTTTGTTATAGAGTTTTTAGTGTCAGGTTAAAACCTGTATGAGAATATCTTGCGAAAACAGCATTTTTAGTTAAATATTTCTATTGTTTTCAATTGTTTTAAAGAAATTAGCAGGCATAGCTTGTATTTTCACATAAATCTATTCTCAAAGTTGATTTTTTTCATATGCTGAAATAGAAATATATGTTGCAGAGATAAAAATATTTGTTCCTGAATTTTAGGTATTGCCTAAAAGTGGAGGTCTGAACCACATTCTAGTAAGCAATATTTCTGATCAATTAAATGGCTCTGTGGTAAAACTTTTAATTCACTAATGTTTAAAACAAATATGTAAAATATATATCCTTTTAATAGAGCATTATCTTGATTATAAATACTAAGAAAACTTTTTTAAAATGTGAGTCACTCAAAATGCGAATGACAATGGCTTTATTTAATTTTTTTAATTTTAAAAATATTTATTTATTTTATTTATTGTGACATTGGTTAACGAAATCCAATAAGTTTCAGCTGTACACTTTAACAGTAAGGCAGATATATATTTACCCTGTGTGTTCACCTCCCATAGTTAGATTTCTTTCTGTCACCACATACGTGACGCCTTATACCCCGTCTACCTCTCCGCTACCCCCACCCCCTACCTTCTGGTAACCACTAGTATATTGTCCATGTCCATGAGTCTCTGGGTTTTTTTTGTCCTGTTCATTTGTTGCTTTTAGGTTTATATCCACATATAAGTGATATCATATGATTTTCAACTTTTTCTGTCTGGCTTATTTTGCTTAGCATGATTATCTCGAATGTGACAATGGCTTTAAAATGCATCATATACGTTTCTGTATTGTAGTTAGCTCCATACTTTTTATTTACCTCAATTTACTATTTAAATCAGTTTGCATTTCCTAAATATATAATAAGTGGTACAGGCGGGCAAAGGGCCTAGAAATTCATGGGCAAGTTTTCTCAGAATTAAAATCAGACAAAAATAGATCACTGCAGCCAAACTCTCTCATGGGTAATTAAGAACAGACAAGATGTGAAGCACACGGTAAAGGAAATCTATAGAAGAAGCCATTTCCATTCAAATGAGTTGTTTTCTCCTCTAATGGAAGGCAATAATAAGGATGATGATAGTAATGATAATGGTAATAATTATGTCATTAATGGCAACTACCACTAAATTGAACGATTACTAAAGGGCTGGGTACTGAGCTATCCACTTTACACATTATCTCATTTAATTCTCATGATACTCCTACATGTTTGTATTATAATCTCCATTTAAGATTTGAGAAATCCATCCTTAAGTATATTATGATCTTTTTCCTAGGTAACATGTAGTGTATAACAAGGCTAGGATTCACACGTGGGGCTTTGCGAGTCCAGAGCCCATACTGTGGTGGTTGCACAATGGAGAATGGTGCTGAAGTCCAGGTTCATACAGTAGGTCATTTTATGTTTTTCTTACTATTTGCTTGTTTCTCTGTGGATAATACCAGAGCATAGTGGAGTAGCTGCAGAAAGTAAGAACTGAGATTTTAAAGTCTTTTTCCAACAACCTCGAGATAACATTTGTAAAGATTCCATATTGTATTTTAGCCTCTCAGGAAGGCACCATTAAAAGGTATTTCCTATGCCTATACACCTATTTAATCTATTCCTCTCATAATCTCATTATGAGAGGAGAAGATGGATATATGAACAAGTTACCATAGGTCTGGAATGGCAGATAGAATTATTCCAGTTAAGTATAACCTACTCAGGAGTAACATAAATCTTAAATGCACATTTACTGAATGTGTATTTACTGAATCTGCTAAAATTCTGAAAATTTAATCAATAATTAGAATATTCAGCAATGCTCCAATCTTTCTTGCTTTATTTTGAAACTGTGTGTTTTCTCAAACATAGGGTAACATTATTTCTGTAAATCCTATAGTATAAATCAGTACTCTGGGCATTTGGTACAGCAAGAATGACCTTTTCAAAATATAAATGTGATTATATTAATCCTCAATTTAAAATACTTCAATGCCTTTTATTGGTTATAAAATATAATTTAAGACTTTTATCATTGAATATGTAGCACTTAGTTTAGTCAATATACATCTATTGATAGATATTGTATTAATTGTCATGGTTTGAGGCACAAATATTTAATGATTTCACATAAGAAGTCTATAACTAGGCTGTTGGAGGGCTGGTACAATGGTTCAATGACATTATCAGACATGATTTCAGGTTCTTTTCATCTTTCAGTCTTATTGTTCATAGTGTATAGTCCTCTGTCACCATGCTTATCACCTCATAGGCACAAGATGAACAAGCTTCTTCAGGGACATTCTTCATAACAGTCAAATAAAAAAAAAAAAGGAAAAAAGGGACAGAAGGAAAAAGCTTTGCCTATATTAGGAAAACAATGTATGCAGACTATATATCAGAATTAGGATTATTTTATTGTCTACCTCTAGTTTGAGTGCTGGAAGGGCTAGAAAATAGATTTTCAGTTAGACGCTCTGGGAATAAAAAAAAAATTAATGTTTCATCTTTAAGGAAGAATAGCAAAACAGACATTGAGTTGGCATCTAAAAGTACCTCACTATTATGTAGAAAAAATTTGTTAGTCATTAGGATTACAAATGATTGCAACTGCAGTCAAACAAAAACTCACAGACAAGACAACAGTTGAGTGATTACCAGATGGAAAGAGGGGAGGGGAGGAGGTAGTTAAGCATAAAGGGGTCAAATATATGGTGACAGACGATTTGACTTTGGGTAGTGAACACACACTTGAAAATTATATAATTTTATTAACCAATGTTACCTAATAAATTTAATAAAAACAAGTGATTACAATTTCTCCTGCTTAGAGTAATTTACAACAGTTGAGTGATTACCAGATGGAAAGAGGGGAGGGGAGGAGGTAGTTAAGCATAAAGGGGTCAAATATATGGTGACAGACGATTTGACTTTGGGTAGTGAACACACACTTGAAAATTATATAATTTTATTAACCAATGTTACCCAATAAATTTAATAAAAACAACTGATTACAATTTCTCCTGCTTAGAGTAATTTGCATAATCTAGTCTACTTCAACTATTCTATCTCTTGTTCAGACATACTTCTATATTTCTATATTTCTTCTGTATTCTATTTTTACTGAACAATTAATTCATTGCATTGTCTGTGTGATTTCTCTGTACCTCTGTAAACTGTTTTTGCAAAGACTATATTTCTTGTGTGTGGTCACTACATTCTCTGTCCCATTATCTCCCTAGATGGCCACTAACCTAGAGCTTTTCTTAAATGTTGAATTCCAATTAAAAAGGGAAGGGGAAAGTTTATCTCCTTAAATTTTCTCCCAGCACACTTAGCCCATGAAGGTTAAATAAGTGACCCACCTCAGTGCCAGTTCCTCAGCAATTTATAGTGACAATCAAAATCCAAAAGCCAAATTCTTGGAATAAAAGACCCCTATTTCCTATTCTGGCACCAAGAAATTATACCAGGTTATAGTTGCTGTAACTTTGACTTGCGATGCCCTGTCTTCTTGACATGTCTGCTGAGTTTCTTCTTAAGTATCATTTCAGCCATCTTCTACTCTATCAAGCATTCCCATATCCCCTCTCCTAATTGCCTAATAAAATGGCATTCCTCACATCATTCTGTGAACATTCGTGTATGCTTACATTATTATGAACAAGTGATTAATAGATATGGGAATTCAAATTATACTCAATTTATGGCCACAGGAAAGAATTGACAAAACTTGCTTTCAAATGTTTAAGTGATAAGAGACATCTATTATTAAAGATTTGAAAGCAGGTTTTGTCAATTCTTTCCTGTGGCCACAAGAACATGTATAAAATTCTGTGCTATAAGTTTAATCTTAATGAAAAGAAAATGTTTTCTTGGCTACATTATTAAAATTCTTCTTCTATAAAAGATATAATAGTGGAGATATAGCTAAATTATTAAACTTCATTTACTTTAGAAGAGATAATAATGGAGATATGAATAAGTAATCTTTCAGATGTTGTCATATGCTGTCATTATGATATGAATTAGTGACCAAGTAATGTTGGATAATTGTCTATAATTTTGAATATATCAGTCTATAAATAATATTAATATAGCAACTTTAGTGTTTTCAATTTACTTTCATGCACTATCTTACTTGATCTTTAAAATAATATAGTATTTATATAATAATTACTATGATCCCTCTTTTACAAAATAGAAATGCATGTGGTTCAGAGTGTTTCATGGATGTACCAAAGATCACATAGTGAGTGGTAAATTTGAAAATTAAATGCAGATCTTTTATACTACATTTAATGTTTAGTGTACCATATATTTCCGACTTTTTTGTGAATATAATAATTGTATAAAAATTTATACTTTTGCTCTCCTGAGTAGTTTTTACTCAAATGTTTATTAATATTTAATGTTATTGAGTTATTTTAAAGTATTACGTAAACCCTAAACATCATGAACATAAATTATTTTCTATGTATCATTTGTATTGGAGGTTTAAATTGCTCACTCCTTGTTATGGTGACCAACATGTCCTAGTTTGTCAAGGACTTTTCTGCTTTTAAAACTAAAAGTCCCAAGTTCTAGTAGCCTCCCCAATCCTGGGAAAATGAGGACATTTGGTGACCCCTTCAGTACTGAGAAAAACATAAAATGTTAAGCCCTATATTCTTTTGAGCAGTCATAGCATTATAGATACTTCAACCAGTAATTTAATAAGGAAAGTTGAAAGATGGAACCTTATTGGCACAATTTAACAAAGAGCTCAACTAGTCATATTCTTTAGTCACACATAGTTTAACAAATATTTATGTTCCATGAACTATTAAATTTTAGATAATTTTACATTTTTTCTTATCAAAATATCATAGAATTTGGTTTGAGTTTATATATCCATATTCAAAGACAAAGAATTTTCCTATAATTTTGAAACACATTTATAACTGGCCCAAGTACTTTTAATTTTGAGAGAAAAATATTTGAATTTAAATATTCTTTAAAGAAATGATGTACATACATTTAAAATAGTAAACTGTGTCAATATGGGAGTTAAATTTTACCCATCAGTATAAAATGGAAAAGCATCATCACCTCATTTACAAAGTAACTACATTGACCATGCCAATGAAATGGACAAGACAGAACTGCAAAATGAAACTCATCTGTAAAGTAAAACTAATATTCTTTTATTACCATAAATTGGGACTATAAACATTTGTACTAATATGCTGAAGAGAGGACTTCTCCTTCTAGATAAAATGCATTTGATCACAATTAACCAATGTTTCCTCTGCAACGTCTAAAAAAAATCATATTTTTAAAGGCGTGGAAGAGTTAATGGAAACAACAAGAATATGGCAAACTAAAATTCCAAAGAGGAGAAAACCTTCCTATTATGAGTAAAAGATAACCAGCCATTTCCTCCTTGGATCCAGTTGCTTATTTTTTAGGGAGTCTAGGTTTCAGGCCTGATCCAGGAAGATTCTATGGGGTAATTAAAAACCAGCAGAAGCTTATTATGTAGTTGAGTGGAGGAGAACTCTTGATTTATAGGATGGAAACTAGAGAAGCTCCAGACAAAGAGCTATTTACTCATGGAACATTTGTTGAGTTCTGGAGCTGCAATGAAGGTTAGGACTCTGTTAAATACTGTTAAATGACCAAGTTCATACTATGAGACAACGTTCTGATGAAGTACAGGAACCTGTCTCAAAAACTTGGCCAGTTTCCCCTCAAGACATTTGCTAGGTATTGAAAAATATGACATGGGCGGAGGGAGATAGAGTCCAAAAGTAAAGACATTTCGAGAGGAGAAATGAATTCCCCACAAGCTTCTGGGATAAAGAAGGTAGGTATTGAACCACCCAATTCTTAGTCGAAACTATGGAAAGGCCACACTCCTGGCACAAGGAGCTGGTTCACCCTAAAATGGCAACACGGCCTGATCAGCTCCAGCCTTGATCAAGTTGATATTAACAGCCATCCACGATCTGGTTAAAATAAGAAAAGATCATTCTTTCTGATTAAAAAAAAAAAATCTGGATCTTTATAAATGTTTTATTTATAATAACCTGCATACACATTTTTTTAAAAGTTTATGAGATATGTGAAGGCACAGGAAATATGATTAGGCAAGAATAAAAAACATTAAAAAGAATAAATACAAAGAAAAGAATAAATGCACAGGTAAGTGTAAAAGAACATTGTTTAAAACAACAAAAATAATAATGTCTGGTGGGATTTATAACATGGACAAAATAAAATATGTGACAAAGGTACACATTGTGGGAGGGTACAAATAGAGTTTTTAATTTTCAGCAGCATGTTCTTAAGAAATATTATTTTATAAAAGACCTCCTGGTTATAACATTTCTGAGTCCATTCATAATCATCATCAGTCGATTTTATTTTCATATTTACTTGATAGTTTAGCAAAGGATAGAAGTATAGGTACATAATAATTTCCTCTGACTACTAAAAAACAGAAAAAGTCTGATTTCTATATAAATTTCTTCCTATGACTTCTGATATTTCCTTAACATATATATAAACACATATATGTACATATGCGGATCTTTTTTTAAATATATCTATCAACCACCCCCAACCCCTGGGAAGTGAAGCTTTCTATCTGGCATTAAGTGACTTTGTCTAACTTTCAGAAAATTTCTTCTATTATCATTTTCTACTCTATTTTCCCTTGTCCTTTACATAAACAATTTATATTAGAGCATCTGTATTTATTCAATTTTCTTATAATTTCAATTGCTTAGACCACTTGTACTGTGTTCCTTACCTTAGTCTTCTAATCACTCGTTTGATCTTTAGCTGTTTCTATGCTCCCAATCATCTCAACTAGTAAATTTTTTAATAATTTAAGAAAAAGTCTTTTTCATATTTAAGGACTATATTGTGCCTGTTTTATTTTATCTTATTTTTTAAATATATAGTTGCAAAATTCAATTAATTAATCTAAGGTCTTAATCATAGTGGTAATAATTTATCCAAAAGTCTAATAAAAGGAAGGAGAGCACAGGCATACTATAAAGAAAAAATCTTTTCATTATCCATTTCTAAAACAATACCAGTATAATAACTGAAGAAAATTTGCTATATTGTGTGGATTGTGACACTATGTGACTTGCCAGGCTATAAATGGCCAGTCAGTGATGGTTTGATATACACAACATGTATAATGGTGCTGATTGTAAGAGAATGATTGAAAAATGACTCCATCAAAGCTATTGCTTGTTGTGAAAATATCATAAATGTCATTGAACCAAGACAATTTATGACTAGCAAGAGATGTTGTAGATGGACATGCCAAAAGAAGTTCGAGAAACAAAGGTGTGACAGATGAGATTGCTGTAACTTCAAAAGAGATATTGTGGCTTTCCTCTTAGATGCTAAGAATGCTACTACTGTAATTACTACAAATCCTCAGGAAAAATCTTTTGAACATGGTATCTGAAAATTAGGTAAGATTTCTGTTAAATAAACATTTTGAAAGTATTACATGATTTAATATGCTTGGTATATCTGTCCTTGTCATTAAATATTTAATATCTTATGTAATATCTCTTATTTGCATTACTCGGTAACCCATGTTATTTTAATCTTTGCAAAATGATGTTATATATTTAATGAATATTTTCATTGATTTCAACTACATGGATAGATATGGTTATATCTTTGATACTATCTGTTTTTATTTTTAAAAGGTGAATTTTAGATTTAAAAAAATCCACTATATATTATTTGTAGCAAAAGTGTGTTACACTTTATTTCAGAAACTCATCTACGAATAAATAAAGAGGGAACATGTTGTAGGCACATAGCACAGATCACTCCTCTGTCTTTACTTTAAATCTCATTGGAAAATCTATGTGAGTCACTTGCCCAGTCTCTCTTGAAGCCAGTGGTGGCCTGTGAAATGCACCCACAAGTCTGACAGCACTACCTCATCTTCTTCCCCCTTCTCGCTTGTAATACACAGACATGCTGTTATCACAAGGATATTAAGGAAATAATGCATAGCTTTTGGTCATGACATTATGGCGCCATTGGTTTAGTGGCTGCCTACCTCCCAACTTTTTATTATGTGAGATAAATAAACATCATCCATGTATTTCTAACAATGGAAGTCTAGTTTTCTGTTATTTTCAGCTGAAATCTAGCTTAATCAACATTAGAGGGTAGAGTTTCAGACAAAACTGTAGTTATACTATTAGTCATGTTAATTTCCTATGCATTAAATTTAATTTTCTTTGTGTTAGTAAAATAATAAAATAGAAGTGAAAGGGAAGAAATTACTAAAACAAGTCATATTTTTACAGACTATATAAGCTTATAAAATATAATACTAAACTTAAAAAATGTTATGAATGATTTTTATATTAGAGATATTAATTATTTGAGCTTGTTAATACCCTTCTGACCCCTTCTCTGTAAAACACGAGTTCCTGTCAACTTCCATTCCTTATCTCCCATTGTTTTGTCAATTAAATTATTATTTTTACAATAAGATTTATAACTTTAAAACATTTTTAAATAGTTTAATAGGTTTCTTTGCTTATTTTTTAAATAGATAGAATGTCAATACCTTGCTTCTCTGTCCCTGGTTTCTGCAATTATTTGCTAAATATTTGGTTGTATTTTGCTAAGAACCTCAAATACGTTTTATTCCTGAGGTTTAGGCATAATTGAGAATTTTTCTCCATACTTTTATAATTGAAGGAAATTTAGCCTTGTATACAATTACTGAGTCTTTTATGTTTTTTGAGAACTGTGTAAACATTATCCAACTGTGATTTTTAAAAATACTTTGGGAAAATTTTTCTTTCTATTATGCCGAAATCTTCTGGTCCTAATTAGTACTTAGCTTCTTCAGAAGCAACAAATCTGCTTATGTTGTTCTTTATAATCATTCACATTCCAAATATCTTAACTTCTCATAAATCAGTTCTTGATCATTGCTGTTTTACATTTTACTTTATTTTTTTTTTAGCTATTATGAGATAACCACTTCCTTCTGCTTAATCTTTGAGCTCCTTTTATCATCAAGATTATTTGAAGCTACATTTATTATAAAAAATAATCGGTTTTCTTAAATAAATGCTCTTGGGATGTAGCGTCTTCATTTGCTGTTGCCTTGCATACTTTCTCTTTTCCAATAGATGGATAATAACGTGTCTACTCGGTTTATCATACAGCTTTTAGTGGAGCTATTTGTGGAGTATGGAAATGAAAGAGTAGAGGGAGGTGAACTTCAATTATGGTATGTCATATCACACACCCTTTACCAACATATTTATTTTGTTTAAGGAAAAATGTTTCTGTCTTTTTGCTGTTTAAAATCTGTGAAATAGCAGAATTCTTTCCATTTCAGGCAGTCTGTGTTGATATTTAATTTTCTTGGCCTCTTGTCCTCCATCCACCTGCCTTGCATCCAGTCATCTCAGCAGAGACTAGGTTTGTAATATACGTCAATGTGGATTTTATTTGACTCCACTTTCAAGGCCATTCTGCGGATCCTAATGAGAATGTGGTCCTAGAGTTTATCACTCTCACCACTGGTATACTTAATACCCTTTTCAGAACTATATTTACTTTTGGCAGAAATTTAATTTTGTTCAGTTTTTGAATAGTAATAAGCTATGAGAAACTCCCAGAAATGATGGCCTTACATTTGGCGTGAGACTTGACTTCATTGTGTTAGTTAGATCATGGCAATTTTCTACCATTTTTAAGCAAAATCTGTGTGCCATTTTATAAAATTAGACTGCATATTTAAAGAAAAGAAATCATGCAAATCTGGAAATCCTTTGTTGAAAGTCCTTGATTTAGAATTCATCTACTTAATTTTGATGGTTCTATTGAAATCGAATGAGAGTATGGCTGGGGGGAAGCAGCCCCTCATTGTCTTTAATAAGCTAAGATACTTATATTTGAATATCACACAGAATTCGTAATGTCCACTCCAAGTAAGTCATTCGTCACAGCACATATCTTTTATGCATGTCCTCCTGGATAGTGCTGAAGATTGGCTCTATGTCTTCAGTATACCTCTGCCATCTTCCCCTATCCATGGAGCTCTGATCTTCAGTGCCTTTTAGACAAGTTTCTAATCCAGTTAAGTTGCCAAACAGGGCAGGTAACATCTGGACATTACTAGAGACTTTGATTAAAATCATTTGAAATGTACACGTAATGAGAATCCTTAGCAACTCTCTAGCTACACGTCACTTTAAAAGCTACCCCAAAAACTACCCTCTTTTCCTATGATGTCTTCTATGGTATTAATCAAATTCCAACTTGTGTCATAGCTATTTGCATGTTTTTCTAAGTTATTTTTGCTACTATACAGTCAATTCCTTAAGGGAAAATAATTTTTTTAAATTCATCTTGTGTCATCCCTGTAAAACGTTCATCTAAATAATTATTCAATAAATACTTGATGAATAAATAAAATTTTGTTTTCAAAAAGACAACAAATTCTTAACAAAAGGAAATTATAAGCCAAATTGTAATTACTTGGCGACAGGGATAAAAGAATGTACCATAAAATATAGCTAGAAAAAAAGAACAAATGTATTTGTATAAACTCTATTTTTATGGCAAAATCATGTGTCCTATTTTATCTGAATAAAGATTTGAGGAGTAGTTAAGAAGGCTGTGTTAAATGTCAATTACAAATTAATCTTAGAATTTTAGTCATTTAACACAAAACCAAAAATTATTTCTAGCTCACATCGTATAGCTAATGTTGGTCCTGGTAGGAGAAAAGATCTCTGTCCACACAGTCTTTCACAGGCCCAGGCTGATGGAGCCTCTACTATCTGATAATTCCATATGACCCTGTGACCACTTTTTTTTGTTTATTTCAGTAAGTGAAAAGAGGGCATATAGCACACTGACTATCCTATACTCTAGTGTTACACTTCAGTGATAAATACTTTCTGCTTAAAACCCATTGGCCAAAAGAAGCCATATCACTTCTCCTGAATGCACAGGGGATGGAAAATATGGGGGAGGATATAGCTATTTAGATAATAGTAATTATCTTTTCTATGGGAGAAGGGATAAAGCTCAATTAAATGCATTTTTGTGGCGTGCGTGCGTGCGTGCGTGCGTGCGTGGTGAATGTGCATTAATCAACAAATAATTCTGAAAATATTGTTTTATCTGACCAGGAATAAAGTCGATACTAAAATGTATAAGGTATGATACCTGCCTCAAGCAGTTTTAACTCTAAAAATGGAAAAATGTATAGTTATTAACTATCCTATCTTGTTAATTACATTGTCATTTAAACAGTTTAGGATGTTTTGGGGGGTAAAACAGTAGATATATTTAACTTAAAATTTTGACCCATTAGATGTACACTTGAAACTTACATAATTTTATTAACAATGTCACCCCAATAAATTTAATAAAATTTATAAAAGATAAGCTGTATGTACTTCTTTCTGTCAAAAATCACAATAGTAACAATTGAACCATATGCACTGTTTAGGAAGTACATAAATGCTCTTCTGTATATACAAACAGATGGCTCATAGATTCTACTGCATCTTCTTGCCACATATTATTGTTTCGGATTCCTTTTTTTTTATCTTTGCTTCGAATATAAGAATTAAAATATTAGTTTAAACTTTCATATATTTCTTTGATAGGATAGTTTGGACAATCACATCTATGTTTTATCAGCTTATAAAAGAGACTATGTGGAAATAATATTTTCAGCAATGTGGAAACTCAAATTATTTTTCTCCCTTAATTTTACTACCTTTCCAAAAAAGAGTACAAAATAATCCCTTCTGAAGCAAATACTTTAGGATGTATTGTAATACTCCCACCAAAATCACCAAAAAGTCCAAGAAATTTGAATGAGTGCCTTTGTAGGTAATATAATATAAATAGATAATAAATAAAACTTTGTATTTTAAATTATAGTACTGATACTAGTTTACCTTATGAAGAACTGCTAAATAAGATTTAGAAAGCACTAGAGATTAATTGTACTAAAGGTAGATACTGATTTGGAGATAATTTATAATTTATAATATAATTTCTTCTCATCTAAGAATATGAGGTGGTTTTTTTCTTTTGTGCAGAACTTGTTTTGTCTTTTATTAATGTGTTCTTACCTTTTTCATCTAATGTCTCTGTCTTTTGTTAAATTTATAGACAAGTATTTCATAAAGTTTCTTGATTTTTTTTGTTGGATTTTATTTTAAAGATTAATTTTCCTATTTATTTTTCTAGTTGCTCACTACTAAATTCAAGACAACCTACCGATTTTTCAAATCATTATTTTAGTATCAAGTCACCTTTATCAACTTATCTTACTCATTTAAATAGTTTGGGAGAAAAATTGGGTGTCGTAGGTATAAATCATAGCATCAGAAGGAAATATAATTGTAGCTCCTTTTTCTGAAATTATATAATTATTCATTTCCTGTGTTCTTATATTTGCTAAAAACTCAAGAAAATATTACATAATGTGGTGAGTTTGGCTCCCATTTGACTTCTTTATTTTAACTAATTTATTTTAAATAGAATTTTGTCACGTAGGATAATGTTTGCTCGAGATTTTGGTAAATGATTTAAATTTTTTTTTCTCCTATTCCTGTTATACCCATAGTTTTCATTAGGAATTCATTTTGACATTATTAAATGCCTTACTGGAATCCACCAGCAGAATTTTTCACTTTTTTCTCCTTGATGGTGTGAAAATAAAAAAATATATATACACATGTAACAAATTTTCTGATATTAAATCACACTTTGATTAATGAAATAAGCTCTGCCTAGTAATTTTACATCATATTTTCATGCACTGCTTGCTTTTATTTGTTACTATTTTATTTAGTATATTTGTTTTTGTATTCTTAAATTATTTCCTTTATGTCTCTCTCTCTCTTTCTCTTTCTCTATCTTACACATTTCCTTTTTGAGATTGGATATTTAAATTAAGCTGGCTTCAAAAAGTAAACTGAGAATCCTTTGTCTCTTTTTATTGCTTGGAATAATTTAAATAAATTGGAACCAAGTCATTTGATGGTTAGCTAGAATTTAGTTAATGCAGTTTCCTTTTTCCAATAGTGTAGTTTTTAAATACATTTTCTGTTCCTTCTGTGAAAATTTATCCTTTCAAGTTATTTATTTTTTGGATTAATTTTGATAATTTGTATTTTTTAGAAATCGTTCACTTCCTTAAGGCTTTTCAAATATGTTTTATAAAGTTTAATATAGGATATTGTTTAAAGCTTTGATTTCCCCTATATATTTTATTAATTCTTGTTTTTTACTCTCATTCATATGTTTACTTTGTCCTCTTTTAATGAATTTTATTAGATTTTTTAAAAATATGAGTTTCTGAAATTATGCGTTTTGACTACTATTCTTTTTTAAATTAATTTTCATTCTATATTAAATTCATCTTTCTTTTTTGGTATATTTTGTTGTTCAATTATATTGTTCATTGTGGCATTGTTTAAAAAAGTAAATCTCTTAAAATGGTCATTCGTTTTTTTAATAATAATGATATTTAAGACTATAAATTTTTTCAGTATATAAGCTTCTTCTCATAGGTTTTGTTATGAAGTGTTCACATGTTTATTGCTTTGGACATGGTTTTTAATTTCCCATTGGATTTTCTTATAGTTCCAGGGCATGCTAGGACTTTTTCTGAATTCAAAAGTAGTTACGGTTTTTGAGTCATCGAATTACATATTTCTACTTTTTGTGGCATGGGGTGATGACAAAAATGGGGTCTAAAAATGTTCGCCTTTATAGATTTTGTTAAGATTTATTTTGTGAATTTATGAATTTCAATACATGAGATATTTTGTACATTTTCCACAGACATAATAAAGTATATTCTGTATAAGATATCCATAATTCTATGTATTCCTATTAAATTTATTTTATTAATTGCATTTCAGTTTAGTTTTGAAATTAATTTTTGTGTCATTGAAACTTTAAAGAGATTATTAAAATCTTTATATTAGGAGAATTTTCTTCTACTATCTTTTATCAAAATTTTCTCCTTTTCCATTTATATCTTTTTTCTTCTTATTATTGTTATAACCATGTACTCCCATCTGCCAAGCATAGCCCTAGTTTATGCCAGTGGTTCCAGAAAATTTGCTAATATCTCTCTCATTTTACTCTCAAAGTGTCCGATTTTGATAATAAATTATTTGGTCAGCTTACTTATAAATCTTACTATTAACATGTTAAACTCTTGGAATTATTCTTTAAAAACCTTGCCTTCTCTTCATAATATTCATATGTAGTTGATAAAACTATTGGCTCCAAAATTGCACCCCTCCCCACATATACCCCATTTTCCACGTGACTGCAGTTATCCCAACAAAGGTGGAGTAAAATTCCCATTCCTTGACTTTGGGCTCAGTCATTTGACTTCTTTTGGTCTCTGGGATATTTGGAGATGTGATTAAAGTAAAATACAAAATATACTTGTGCAATGGGGCTTGACTTCCTATTGCTCTTAAATCATCATAAGAACATGTTCTAGCTAACACAATGGTCAAAGGAGAATGAGCTACATCTGGATCAAACCTGGACACATCTGTAATTTGAACAGTGGTTCAGATGAGACCTGCCCACATCAGTCAGTGTCTCCCAGGTAACTGACAATATATGAAAAATAATAAATATCAGCAAAACCAAGAGATACACTATATTTTTACCATGTACTCTAAGATATGTCTTCTATTTGATATTTTAGATCATTAAGCTTTTTTCTCAATGGTAAACATCAGTTATTTATTTCATTTGCTATTTTTTTAAAGTGAGAAACCATGTTTTTTAAGCACTAGAAAGACTTGTTCTACCAGGAAATTTATTTTCTATCAGCTCTATTTCATTAGCATGTTTTGTGTTGGTTCTAATTTCTAAACTCTAGTTCTTGAACCCTTTCAAATAAAATGCTATTTTTCTTTGTCAGCTCATCTGGGTTTATATCTTAGTGATGGCGTGTTATTGCTGTTAGTCCTAGAAGTGTGAGAACATGAAATTATTCTTTTCTCCTTTGTGCTAGTGTTGTAGAAGCAAGTAAGTTGCAAGGTAGTCTGTGGAAGTTGCAAGGTAGTCTAGATGTGGAATCTAGAGGGAGTTCACTGGTACAGCAGTCTCCCACCATACTCTTAAGATCAAATTGAGTCAACTTCAATCAGATCACTAAATCAGCTCTTCTTTTTCTTCTCAAGGATATAAGAGACTAAATACATTCTATATTGGCCAATGCAAAAATTCAACTAGAAATACAGAGATTTCTAAGGGCTAGCCCCTCCAATATTGATTATTTAATGATTCTCATCTGGGGTTCCAACATTAGACTTCAGCAGAGTTTGCACAAAAATGTAACAATCCTACCTGGTTTACTCCAGGAGACTCACAGAACCCAAGACTCTTTGTCCTTAAGACTTTTAGAATCTAATTCTCACGTGAGAGAGGCAGACAAAGTTAATATTTCTTATCAAGAGAAAAGTTGTATACAGATTATCATTTCCTCCTCAGAATTTTTCACATCTATATAACTCTTTTACATCATTCATCTCACCATTCTGTATGGCCCTATTAATCCACTTTTCTCAAAATCAAAGTTTTTAAAATTGCTCTGTTATTGTTTTATTATTTAATTACCTCTAATCATACTTTCCAATCACAGCCACTCATCAAACCCCTCCAGTGGAGTTTACATCATCAACACTCTCTGAGATCTTCTTTTGACCATTCTCCAATAATCTCCTTTTCCATAAATCCAATGGGTACTTTTGAGCCCTCTTTTTAATTGATATGTAAGCAATGTTCTCTATGGTTGATCATTCTTTCTTAAGTCTTTTCTTCCTTCGCCTTTATGAGGTCATAATCTTTCTCCTTTATTTTCTTTTAATTTTCTTCTTCCTTTTCTAAAATTTAAACATTTTATCTTCATCATGGATTTGTTTTGGACTATTCCCCCGCTGCCTCTAAACTTCTGTATTTCTTTCCTTAATACTCTTCATTTAAATTTAATATCTATATTCTAAATCTAAATGCTATGATTCTCAGCCTTATATTTTCAGTTCGGAACTCTCTGGCACTCCAGACATTTAGATGTGTCTAAGGCTTCTCAAATTGAACTTATAAACTTTGTCCTTAAATTCTCTTTTTTAGGGGTTTATCTCTGGAAATTCATTGTCGCATATATTCAGTTAATAAAATCTTAGAAATCATCCTTGACCACTCCTACGATTCAGTTAATGAATTACTAGTTCCTGTCAACTTTCCTAACTATCCTTCACCAACACTATCCCAGTGCCACTAGCATTTCTCACTTGAATTATTTATTAAAAAAGCCTCTTACTTGGCCTCTCTTTAACTCCTCATTAAACACTACTCTCAAAGGATTTTTTTAAATCACAAAACAAATCAGGTCATTCCTCCCTATTTAAGCCCTTTTAATAACTGCTAACTTTGCTTTAAAATGCAAACAAAATCTGAACATAGCTAACATAGCCATGCTTAGTGTGATACTTCTGCATCGCTCCTCATCTCGCTTTGCCACACATTCCACTTTTTTCTCTCTAATTTAGCCTTGGTTGTCTCTCCTAAGATCATCAAAGGTCACAGCCTCAAGAAATATCTTTAAATCTAAATGTGTTTCTGATTTTCTTTTTTAATTTACTGTTTAACTCTTACTTATTTATGATGTATCAGCTAATTTATCACTTCCTTGTCATATCGGACCAAAATAAATTCTCAAATGGTTCTCAATGTTTTTTTCCTTCAAGTTTCTTATTTGTTATCACTTAATAAATTATTTGAAAATGTTTATTTAATATGCATCTCTATAGGTAATCTTTAAGTTTCCTGAGGCAACAAATCATGCTTATTCTATTTAGCTCTATTTCCCAGGACACAGAACAGGATATTTAATTGTTCTTTCAATTCCTCTTTGTCAGTTCCTCTTTCCAGACACTCTTTGCTTTGTCTCAGCCGTTCAATATATGAAAGTAGAGCATGTTTTTACTTGTTTTATATGTTGTACATATATTTTTATCTCCTGCTTAACTTGCGAAGTAAATGGTTAACTTCCGGAAGTTAACACAACTTTTCAATTCTGCGTGTTTATGTTAAAAACATGGTAGTATTTACAAATACTATACTTTGTCTACTATCTCACCTACTACTCATCATGATACAATGACTTAGGGGTTACTACCATTCCAATTTCACAGATCATGAAATTGAGTAGATTTAATGCTATGTAGTAAAGGTCTGTGTTATTATGAAACAATTCAATACTTTGTGCAATTACTTATTTCATGCAATAATACATAAATTTACTGTAATATAAATTTTAACATTTGAGGTTTAAAAAAATTTTTCCCTGAATCCAGAATACATTTTAATTATTCATTTACTTTACTTTTTTCTTTATCAATAATAAAAATTATTGATAAAAATTTCTCTATAAAAATACGGTAGTATAAAATTGATTTTCCATATTTTATGCATGTATTTTAATTAGTATAAATGATCCTGACCCATATAGAAACTGTGACATCCCAGAGCCAGGCATGTCACCATTTTTTAAATCTACTCTTCCACTTTTCCCTGGCATTGGATTTTAATGGTCATATCCCCCATGCTCTGTAATTATGCAGGTAAGCTCCAAGACACCCAGGGCTTAAAGTTTAGGACCAAATGAAGCTCTAGACAGCACATATTATTTATAGAATAATAATAAGAAGAAAAATGGATGCCCATTCGCTCCAGCAACTAGTCCCTTAATAGCCATATGGTTATATTCCCTTGGAAATTTACTTACTGTTTCAGTAAATTGAGATACATGGTTTAGTATTGCCACACAACACATTTTCATGCATCTGACATTAATAGTAGGTATATAACTTTTTTATTATCCCTTTTGAAAAAATGAAATAAATATCAGTTAACTCTTATTTAAAAATACTGTCTAAAACAAGGTTTAAAGTTCTATGTATTAAGATATTATTATTTAATTTATTTGTTATGAAATAAACTAAAATACTCAAGGCATTTTAGTGGTATGAGTTCCAAATCCAACTTTAATATATTTACTTCTAAAATATGAACAGTTGTCAGAGAAAGCTGGGAAGTAATAAAAACTGTCTCTGAGCTCCTAAACTTCACCAAATAAATCAAACTGAAACGTACTATTTCTGCACTTTTTCTTAGTAAAAATAAGTTACTTTGCTTTCACTTAAAATTTTGCATACATAATTTCAATCTGCTTTTTGTTTTTTTTATTTAGCACTTTGCACAAGAAAATTAAGACATTGCTTAACTTTAAGAAGCATGTCAGCCCAACCAGCCATTGGCTCTTAGGACTACACTACTATGCTAAGTTGATTTTTACTGCTGTAGCATTTTAGAATATAAACAATAATACTATATCCCTGGTCTAAAAGTGACATTTAACTAAGGTAAGACTTGCTCAGCTGTATGTCAAAACAACTAGATTTGTTTATTTAAAAAAAAAATCAAGGCGTAAAAATCTAAATAATATTAATATAATTGTTATTAAACATGCAGGAAAAAATACAAATAAATATTTCCATGAGACATTGCAATGATAAGATAGATATCAACAAAAATCAAAAACATGTATTTAAAATTAAATGCCGCTAAATAATTCAACTCTTGATAAATAGAAACAAAATAATTTGTGTAAAATGAAATCTCAAAAATGTTTAATTTTAAAGTGAATATAGAATATATACAAATTTTTCAAGGCACTATTAAGGACTTTTATGATTTTGGATTGGATATCAGAGGCATTGTAACATTAACCTGCAAGATAATAGATGCTTGCTATCCAATTTAGTTGTACTACATTGTAAAAACCACATTCAATTTTAGGCACCTCATATCTAATGAAATATAAAAAGCCAGGCAGATTTCTGAAAAGACCAGTATTAATGTTCAGGGCTCTGGAGAGGGTATTTTTAATAAGATAATGTTCACAGCAGTCTTTTCCTCACGGCTCTAGACCATGATTTGATGTG
>NW_006441953.1:15043015-15071454 GCF_000325575.1 Pteropus alecto | reverse complement strand
GAGAGAGAGAGAGAGAGAGAGAGAGAGATTGCCTTTAAATGAGTAAGAAGACAGGCAACCAATTTCTCAAGAGAAATGCCATCACTGGGATGACATTTTTAATGCTTAAGGAAAATAACTGTCAGTCGAGAATTCTACATCCAACAAAAATACTTTTCAAAAATAAGGTTAAATGAATAAATTTTCTAACAAGCAAAAAATAATACAGCATTCATTACTAAACAAACAAAATTTGATGTGTAGGGTTGTTCTTTAGGTAAAAGGAAATGATCTAAAGGATGCTCGATAATTCACTTAACAATAAAGTGCAATGGAATACTCAATTATTTGAGAAAATATAAATAAATATTGACTGTTTGAAGTTATAATAATAATAATAATAATGTTTTGTGTGATTTTAAAATATTTAAAATTTAGATACGTTATAAGTATAATATAAATGGTGAAAGAGTAATAAAGAAGATTATGAACATTTTATGGATTGTGTCTATCAGGAAAGAACTATTCAAGGAAGCATTTTGTAGTATCCACAGTAACCACTAAAAGAATAATAAAAGAATGCATAACTAGAAAACTAATAGAGAGGTAAAGAAAAAAGGAATTAAAAACAGAAGAAATTAGTGGAAAGCATTTAGTTAGAGAAGAGAGTTACAATCAATTGGAGTAATGATTAAACATTAAATGTTATTGAACATAATAGATCAAATAAAATGCAAAAATTATCAGACTGTATACAAGAGCAAAAGTCAAGTATTTCTTTCCTGAAATACACACACTTGAAATATGAGATATAAAAAATTTGAAAATAATGATATGCAAAATATATAACATACAAATGGTGATCAAAAGAAAACTGATATATTTGTGTTAAAAAACTAGAGAGAGTTAAAGCAAGATTTATTTCTATCCATGTAAAGAAAACTGCATAATGATATATGTTTATTCAATAGGAACTATTCGCATCCTAAGTTTGTATATATATAAAAACATGCTTCAGAATATTTAAACACTGACATATCATAAAAGATATGCAGGCAAACTATAGTCCAAATGGAAATATTAGTAAAATTTTCTTAGTAAATGGTGAAGAAATTAGACAAAACTATGAGTAAAGAACTAGAAATTTTGAACAGAATGATTAACAAATATTTTAAATTGAGAGTTATAGAATACTTCACCCACATTCTGTCTAAGCGCACATGAATTATTTTATAAATTAAACATTCATTAGGCCATAAAGCAAGTACCAACAAGTTTCAAAGGACAGACGTTATTTAATTTTTTTTGGCTACAAAAGAATTAAGCTAGAAACCAATAAAAGGAGGTAGTAGAAAATCCAAGAATGCTTGAAAGTATAGCAATACACTTTCAAATAGTCTGTAAGTCAAAGCCAAAATAACAAAGGAAATTTCTATGCTAAACGATAATGAAAATACATTATATCAAAATGCATTTTGAAGTTAAAGCTGTGTTTTGAAGGAATTTTTTTCCCAAAAACACATACATTAGGAGACTGAAATCAAGAATTTAAGTATTCATCTTAATGGACTAGAAAAAGAAAGATTGATAAAATAAAAACAGAAATTAATGACATGGAAACAGAAAATAGAAAAATCAATAGAGCCTAAATTTGGTTCTATGAAAATATTAGAAAAAATCCAAATTAACTGATTAAGAAAAAATTACAAATTATTAATATGAATGAAAAACAGACATCACTCAGATCCTATAGCTATCACAAAAATAGTACAGTATTGTTTATCAACATTAAAAAAGTAATTTGAAATTTTAGATGAAATTTCAAAGATTAAAAAACACAAGTTCATAAAACCAATACATGAATAAGTAGAAAACCTGAAATCTCCTATTTCTTTTAAAGAAATTAAATTTGTAACTAAAAATTTAGTGAGAAAGAAAGTTCTTGACTCAAACAACTTCTATTAAATACTCCTAATATTGCAGGATAATTTTCAACTGTCTTAAATATTTTCAAATAGTGGGAAATATGGGGAAAATTCACAACTCATTTTATAAAACCAGCATACATTTAATAACAAAATTTGCATGGAAATAATATAATACTTGAACCATCCATATAACACACAAAAAAACTACTACCAAAATATTAATTATGGTTATAAATATAAAAGACAAAACAATGAAGCATTTATCTTACTAATTTCAGCATAAGTAGATGTCTTAATCAAGATTTCTGCATGTTAAAAGACCCCATTAAGAGAGTGTAAAAGCAGTTCAGAGTTTGATGAAAAATACTGTAATACCAATTATCATCAACAAACTCATAGCCAGAACATAAACATTCAAACAATTTCACATATTTGTAAGACAGACCTCCGTATATTTAAAAAAAAAAAAAAAAGTAGGAAACTCTTCAACAGGTAAAGGAGAATGTTTGAACAGTCAACAAGCTTAAGAAATGGTGTGTGTACAAACTTATTGTGATAGGGAAACCAAAATAAAACCAAAGTGATTCAAATACATACTCGACAAAATGACTAAAATTAAAATAACTGGCATCACCTACAAATGGTGACTCTGCAAGTAATGAGAATGCCTATGCAATTCTGTGGGAGTGCCAACTGGTTTAACCATTTTGGAAAACTATTTGGCAGCATCTGCTAAAACAGAATGCCAGCAGTCCCTGTGAATCAGAAATTCTCATAATTGCGTGACATGACACACAACAGTGTTTATGCAGTATTATTCCTACTAGCTATAGACTAACTATAGACTAAAAGCAACCAAAATGTCTGGCAACATCAGAAGGGATTGATCTTAATATAGTCATAAAATAGAATTCTATTCATCAAAGAAAGTATCACAACCACAAAAACATGTTTGCATCATAAACTTAATATTAAGAGAGGAAAGACAGACACACACACAAATGCAAACAGTATAGTTCCATTTGTGTGTGTGTGTGTGTGTGTGTGTGTGTAAGTTGTAAAACAGGTACAATCTCTGAACAGAATTCAGAGTAGTAATTCTTTAGAAAGCAATAACGGGTGAGGGGTGCTGCTAAGTGCTCGCATTGTTCTAGTTTTTAATGTGAGTTGTGTTACCAATTGAGTGTACACACTGAGTGAAATTCTAGCACTTTACATTTTATAATATATTCATTTTTTTATATGTGGAATACATTTTAGCAGAAAAGTGTAAACTATGTGAATGAAAGCTCATATTTTTCTCCAGATTCTTGGTTCCTAAAAAGTTGGTCATTTTCAGGTTCTTTTTTGTCCTTTTGATATCTCACTTCTTGTATGTTAGTTTATAGTTTTGAATCTTTCTCTATCAACTTTTCGTCATGAACTTAAAATATCTTTTCAAAGACTACTGCCAAAAAATTTCTGCTCATGATATTCTACTGAAAACATGACTCTTTTCATTTGCACTGAAGAACACATCTCCCATCTCATCTGCTCAAAAGCTTTTTAAAAATGTTTTTCCAAGAAACTCATGACTAACATCATTATTTTGAAGTGAAAACTGCTAACATCTGCGGCCTAGGGAAAAATAGTAAAACATAGTGTTGAAAGAATCTTCCGTGTACGGCACAAGTTCTGTATTATCAATGCTTGTACTTAGAAAGAATCTGTTCTAATTATTTTTTCCAACTTTGCCAAAATGGGGGAGAAAAAAGAAAGCATTAACCTTGCTTATTGATAGTTCACTGTTGTCAGTGATGACAACTGACCTTAAGAAATCGATATTGGTTTCTTTGGAATTACTTATTATTTATTACTTTTTTACTA
Source organism: Pteropus alecto (assembly GCF_000325575.1). Classification (NCBI taxonomy): domain Eukaryota; kingdom Metazoa; phylum Chordata; class Mammalia; order Chiroptera; family Pteropodidae; genus Pteropus; species Pteropus alecto. The sequence continues at coordinate 15,067,681 of NW_006441953.1, read as the reverse complement.
AAGCCAGCCTCACATCAGTCAGAAAGCTGTGTCGTCTTAAATTGGGTGGAGTGTTAGCATTCATGTGTATCCATGCTTCAGAGATTTCATTTTATTGTTTTTGTGTGTGTTTATTCTATGAAATTTTATAAAAATTTTAATGCATATGGTATTTTTTTTTAATTTAAAACATTTTCAAGAAATAATTATCTCTTTCAAAGTCCATTTGATGTCACTATTTTAATTATGTGTTGGGATCTGAGGGTAGTATTTTATAATTAGAGATACTTTATATCATTGAATCTTATGAATGAACTAATTTCATTTCATTGTACTCTACAGATAGTATAAACATTGCAATTTAGTTTAATGAACCAACCCATCATAGCATAAGCTATATAAGCATTTTTCATGAACAGTTCAGCAACTAGACACTATTGAAATTCCAATGCCATTCTGTTTGCCAAGAACTACAGTTACACAAAAATAACTTAAAGTTTACCTAAATTATTTATAGCTGTTAAAAAACCCATCTATCAGATGCATTGAAGGAAATTTATGCATGATCTTAAATATTATCAGGTAAGCCATGTTTCTCTCTCTATTAAATAGGGATGTTTCATAAAATTTATGGGTCTAGAATATCATGTCTTTTGACTGAACAGAGATGAATTTAATAAACCAGAATAGCATTATATTATAGAAAATAGTGAGAAGTCTCTAAATTGGAATTGTGCTGGAGAAAGCTGAGAAGAAATCACTTGCTAGAGAATTTTGTGAGGCTAACTTCTATTGCACACCATTAAAGAAATAAAATTACAGCAATGGGAATAGAGAGAGAGATGATGATTGTTCATACTGAAGAGTTAGAAAAAGCAACACTTATTCATTTGGATGTGTATGGTGGAGAGAGACAAAAGTCATGGGTGTCTACAGGCTGACAGAGCTGACGAGGTGGAGATATGCTGATAATGTTCATTAAGAAAGGAAAATTACAATGAAGAGAATATTGGAAGGAAAGTATAAGATTATTTTGGACATGCCAAGATTCAGATACAGGTGGGGATGTTCAGGAGACAGTGGCCGTAGTTTCTAGAGTTCAATAAAACAATCTGGACTAGAGATACTAATTTAGGTGTTTCCTAAACATTTGCAACTGTTGATTTCATTGACATTAAGTCTTTTCCAGATAAAGCAGGTAGAAATGAAAGAGTTTTAGAACCTTCGTGAACATTAAATTTTAAGGAATGTAAAGTGTAAAAGAAAATTTATAAAGGGTATAAGAGAAAACATGAAATGAAAACACAATGCTGTCTAGAATTCAGGGAAGGAAAGAGTTTCAGGTCAAAAAATAATCAATAAAATCATTCTGAAACTATGTTAATAAGATATAAGCAAAAATGCCTCCATTAAATTTGGCCATAATCTGTTATGTGTGAACTTAATGGGCCAATTTTACTTCTGTGGAAATCATGGAAGCCAGATCCCTATGGGAAAACAAAATATAGTGAAAATTTGGAAGTAACACATATAAATTACGTGTTTCAAAACCTGACAGGGAAAGAAAGACATAATATAAGTAGTGTAAAAATCAGAATCCTCTGGATTGTGCTGCAATAACAAACGGTCTTATATCTCACTGCTTAAAACGCCAAAAGTTTTACAACAACATGGACCTAGAGGATATTATGGTAAGTAAAATAAGCCAGAGAGACAAAGATGAATACCATATTATCTCACTTATATGTAGAATCTAAAGAAAAAGCAAAAAACTAAATAATAACAATAAGCAAACACAAAAAAATAAATGCAATGTGTGATCTGACTGTATCTTGGTTTTAAAAACGTTCTAAAGAACACTTTGGGGAAACATGGGGGAAAAAAAAGAACAAAATAAATGAACAAACAGAATAGAACCAGACTCATAGAACAGAGAACAAACTGGTGGTTGCCAGATGAGAGAGGGATTGGGAGGCAGGGTGAAAAAAGTGAAGGGATTAAGTACCAATTGGTAGTTACAAAACAATCATGGGGATATAAAATACAGCACAGGGAATATAGTCAATAATATTGTAATAACTATATATGGTATCAGATAAGTACTAAACTAATCGGGGGGATCACTTCATAAATTACATAAATGTCTAACCATTATGCTGTACAAATGAAACTAATATAAATAGTATTGAATATCAACTGTAACTAAATATTTTTAAAATTAATTAAAGAAAAAAAACACCAAATGTTTATTTCTTGCTTACACTTCATGCCCGTCTCAGGTCAGCAGAGGATTTCAATCCACATTGTCCTTACTCAGAATCCAAGCTATTGGAACTCTTCAAATTCAGTTATTATGGCAGGGAGGGAAAAGAGACAGAAAATTGTGCACTGAATCTTGCAGATTTCTGCCCAAATATCAACCCAAGTCCCAAAGTCATGTGTTCATGACTACAGTCAAGTAGTCAGAGTACAATTTACCTTTTTTCTATAATGAACAAGACTGGAATACTTATGAATACTCTAAAAATTTTAGAGTTTTCATAAGTAAACTTCTGAAAGTTTACTACTGCTTCTGTTCTGGTCACCAAATATTCTGTTGACTCTTCTTCCTGAATACAGAGCTTACTCATTTTAACCGTCAATTCCATTCAACTATAGCATCAAACTAAAAGTTCCAGTTTTCTCAGTGAAAAGATCTTTCTCTTAGAATGATGGATAAGAGATTTCAGATAAAGTATGGCTGTGGCTATTCTTGTTTTGTAGATCCATGGTTGAAGACACGTTATCTGCCCCTACAAACACAACCCAGTAAATATTACTAGGATAATTGCAATAAAAACTCCTTTTTGGAAAGCATAAGAATACAACACAAATCAGAAACCAATTATCCTTTTCCACTATCTTCCTTTGCTGCAACTGAAATGGAGACCAAGGGATATGCTCTCCTTGGATGCTGCACATAGATAGCTGGAACCAAGAGTCATTTCAAGCTGCAAACAGCAATAGTCTCTTATGGTCCAAGCTGTTTTTTTTTTTTTTTTTTAAATTGAAAGTATATTCTTTTTAAAAACATGGTTGGATTCTTATCAACTTTATTCTTGACAGCTTCATTTTTCTACAACAGTATTCACAAGTACATTTACTTTCAAGACATACTTTCCTATACATACTATATATTTCTTGCTCTTGCTCTCTCTCAATATTTTAACTTATCAAATACTTGAAGCTTATCAGGCTTGGTAGGTGCATACCCTTAGTCTCTGTTCCCTGAGGCATTTTAATGATTTGAAATATTTACTAGATGTCATAATTTTAATTTGGATTTTGTTTTCTAATGCACATTAATCTGGGTGGTTTTAAGTATGACTGTTATGGTCATTTCCTTAATTTGATTTTTGCTCTAAAGCAGGTCAATTGATTGAAAATGGTCCACATTTTTTTTTAACCTGCAAGGCTTAGTTTAAAGCTACATTTTATTTCTTCCTCTAAAGATTTTTCTCTCTATTGTGTAGGGTTTAAAAACAGTCGCCTTTTTAATATCCAAGGCTCCAAATTTCTTTGGAAAATTGTTTATTTCCTTTTATTCTTGAATGCTGGCCAATTAATTTTGAGATCTTACTTTTCTTGTAATACCTTGCTAAATATACAAAATATACTTGCTATTTCCTTCTGGTTTTTGATCTTTTAACACTTCACATCCACTAGGTGCATGCCTATAACTATTATTATTTAACCAAAAGATTTGCTACTGTATAAAATATATCACTATTGTTTTTGCTGTAAATAACGGTTTTCTTTTTAATGACCATATGGGCAGTGAGACATTATCTTATATTTTAGGTTTTTACTATGCTATCACACAAATTCTAGGAACCAGTTTCAATACTGAGAGGTTATGCTTTGGTAAAATATGAACCTCAAATTTTACAGCTTAAAAGTATAGGTTTATTTCTTACTCACACTGCATTATTTTCATCTCAAGTCAACATAGACATCTACTTCACATTTTCTCAGTATAAGAAAATGGGGAACGTTGAGTCGTCACACATAGGATTCGGCTAAAAAAGTAAGGTATATCATACTGGTTTGACAATCTCATCACATTCTTAGAAGGAGAAGAATCTTAATACAAGTAAACTGCCTTATTGCTAACATAGGCAATATCTAGAGATGTAAGTGAAACTAAAGTATTATTTTTGAATATGTTTATTTGCTGAGGATAAATACCCAAAAGATAAATTATGTACATAAGAAAGAATGGTGATAATTGTTGGAGCATTGTTGCTGAGGATGCTAAAAATGATTGGGTCTGTAAAGTCATTATCTTTAAAAAGGAAATGGATATTTTTTTCTGTCCTTTGAAAATGGGAGAAAGAAGTCATTTGGGCAAAGATAAAAGATTAATTGAAGGTAAGGAAAATCATACCTGAGCATCAAAACTTTCTCAAGGACGCTGAAATTCAATGCAAAGATACCAGAGTGCATATAATATATTCAAAATGTCTTTTGCAGTCTAGGTTAATACAAATATATACAATAGGAGAAAATTTCACCTGAAATAGTTACTATTTTTTAGTGCAAGCAGGTATTTCTTCTTAGAGATAAAACTTAGAAAATAAAAATACATACAGATTGGACTTAGCCAAAGCAGACTCATATTCAGCAGAGTCCATTTACAAAAAGTTTCTCACTTCCTTTGCAGGCTCCCTAAGAAAGATACAACTACAATAATTCTAATTCATATAGTAAATAAAGGAAACTAGAAGATGGTAAATAAAAGAGAAAATAAAATTTGCATGTGAGCAGAAGAATTTCTGAGTAATTCTCCACCGTCATGAAAATGGGGCTTATGAAAAATTTTATAAATCAACAGAGAGCAGCAAAAATGTCATAGTTTTCCTTTTTATTTTAGATGCTAAGTACTTTTTATTTCCTAAGTACTTTCTCCTTAGTTCTCATTTCAGTGAGGAAGATGATAGGGTAGAATCACTTTTAAAGGAGAACAGCATATAAACTTTTTATAAGATTGGCAAGATTTAAATGATAATTGTAAAAAGCAAACTTAAAACTCATTTCATTAAGCTTTTGCATTCAGCATTTATGGCTTCACTTTTTCCAATAAGTATTTTTAATTGCTTTACATGGGGATCTGGTAAGATACTGACCCTCTCTCTATAATTTATACTATAGAAGGAGGACAAGACATAGACTTACGCACTTTATCACCTGCACCTCTAATGTAGAATATAGATATATAATTATAGATCTTACATGTGCTTATGTGTCCAGAGTAGCAAAAATCTAACATATCTCTCTGTTTCATATTCATTTCCCACCTCCTGCAACTAAGTCATCCAAGAATATCAAGGAAAAGAAGAAGGAAAGAAGAAAAGAAGAAATGAAGGAAAAAAGGGAGGGAAGGAAAGAAAGAAAGAAGGAAGGAAGGCTTTGCAGGCTCCCTAAGAAAGATACAACTACAATAATTCTAATTCATATAGTAAATAAAGGAAACTAGAAGATGGTAAATAAAAGAGAAAATAAAATTTGCATGTGAGCAGAAGAATTTCTGAGTAATTCTCCACCGTCATGAAAATGGGGCTTATGAAAAATTTTATAAATCAACAGAGAGCAGCAAAAATGTCATAGTTTTCCTTTTTATTTTAGATGCTAAGTACTTTTTATTTCCTAAGTACTTTCTCCTTAGTTCTCATTTCAGTGAGGAAGATGATAGGGTAGAATCACTTTTAAAGGATAACAGCATATAAACTTTTTATAAGATTGGCAAGATTTAAATGATAATTGTAAAAAGCAAACTTAAAACTCATTTCATTAAGCTTTTGCATTCAGCATTTATGGCTTCACTTTTTCCAATAAGTATTTTTAATTGCTTTACATGGGGATCTGGTAAGATACTGACCCTCTCTCTATAATTTATACTATAGAAGGAGGACAAGACATAGACTTACGCACTTTATCACCTGCACCTCTAATGTAGAATATAGATATATAATTATAGATCTTACATGTGCTTATGTGTCCAGAGTAGCAAAAATCTAACATATCTCTCTGTTTCATATTCATTTCCCACCTCCTGCAACTAAGTCATCCAAGAATATCAAGGAAAAGAAGAAGGAAAGAAGAAAAGAAGAAATGAAGGAAAAAAGGGAGGGAAGGAAAGAAAGAAAGAAGGAAGGAAGGAAGGAAGGAAGGGAGGAAGGAAGGAAGGGAGGAAGCCACTGTTCATTAATAAAGGACTATTTGAATAAAAAAATGTATGTTCAAAATAGGTGACACTGTTTGAATTTAAAAATAATTAGGAAGAATATATGAGTATATGAGTATATGAAACAGCGTATATGAAATACTGCCTATGATAGACCATTAATTGGTGAAAAACATGACATAAAATAATAAGTATGGTATGATCAAATTTTTTTATGGGCACAATTGTAATAATGGTAGACAAAGAGTGAAGGAGAAGTCATTCTGTCTGTTATTGATTGCGTCAATCAATCAGTAAATATTACTTTATGAGTGCCTGGCACTGATGTTTAGAATGCATACATTGTTATCAGTGAACAATTTAGACTAAAACAGCAAAGAAACAAATATGCAAAAATACCTTCCCAACCCTGTTTCTTTGGAATCTATTGTGACTTTTATTTTACACATGATTGTACTATGTACATACATTACTTATATAAAGTCCATGACCAAATTGGTCCACAGCACCTAAATATGTAATTCAACCACACTGAAGAGCCCTACTCACCTCATAGATATGTGCCTAACAATTTGGCAGGGGTGACAAGGTATCTCTTGGCAAAGAACAGTCATTGGACTTTTTTTTCATTTGCTTGGATTGGAGTCCTAAACAAATGATTCCAGAAATAATTCCAGCAACATTTCAGATAAAAATGCATCTTTGATTAAGTCACATTTAGTTGATCTCAGAGAAACTAATTGGTTTGCAGATTTTATTTTCTCAGATGGAACACAAATGATATACACTTTGCAGTAGAAAAAGACTTTAAGTGAAAAGGCTGAACCAATTATCTGTGCTTTATCTCTTTTCCTTTAAAAAATATCAACAGATAAGAAAATACTTTTCTCAGTAATGAAGTCAAAACTGCCTAGAAAAACTTAATTAATACGTCATGCTTAGTAATATAATTGTGATCTGTTACACTCCAGTGGTAATACAGCAGTCACAGACTTGTCAAGGGTTAACATGGTTAATTATTTGAGAAACTAGATATTGAAGTTACTGTGATCAAGTGCTAAACTGATTTTTTCGGATATATGTGAGAGTGGGTTAATGTGTTTCATACAAAAGTAGATGAAATCATTTCAGAAAGAATTCTTTTAAAAATGTTTTTCTAAAACTTCTAAAAGAAGTAAAAGCTTATCGGGCACAGCCTTAAATTGTAGATATGGAGGAATTTGATATTTCCTGGGGAATTCTACCCAGTATTAATTCTGTGCTTCTCTTTGAATGATCCAAAGCATTTTATAGTAGTCAAATGTTATTTAAATTTAATATACCATAAAACCCTTTTATCCTATTGATAAGAAAAATGATAAGTGTAAAAGTAAAGGATGAAAGTTTAGGTTTATGATTAAAAAAAAAAGAAATTTACAAAATATAAAATGCATATATTTGAAATCAGACTAAGATTGGAATTCAGACTCTCACTATTCTAATGGTTATGTGACTTTACTCATATCATTTAATCGGCCTCAGCTTTCTCTCATCAGTAATATAAGAATACAGTAAATGAGATTAAATATATAAGTATTGGGGGGAAATTTGAAATACAGTAATAAAAATTACTAATAAGTATAGACTGATGATTTGTCCTGGGAAATATCTTAAGGATTTTACATGTATCACTTCTGTAGTAGGTATAATTATGACTTTTATTTTATAGATGAGGACACTCAGAACAGAGAGGTTAAATACTCTGACCAAGGTGACACAGCTAAGAAATAGAAGAACCATATCTGATTTTATGTCAATTAGCCTCTCTTTTTAAGAACTCAGTGATCAGTAGTTGTTATTATTGTCATTGTTAAACTAAAAATCTATACATTTCATGAACTAATCAGAGTTATAACATTAAAAATTGATTTCCAATTTCTTTTATCAGATGGCATAATCTTGGGTGTATATAATTCTCAAATAAGGACTGATATTTTTTTCCTAATACAGAAACCAAGACTTGGCAGTTATTTGTGAAATCTGTGCAAGACAAGATGGGAGGAAGAAAAAAAGAAGTAGATGTTAATAATGTCTTTGAATGCCTTTGTTTTGCAAATCCTTCAAATTCACTACTATCTTCTATTTATGGAATGCAAATATTTTCATATCTTTCAAAATGCCATTTTAATTAACATTATTCACATATTTTTTTATTCGGCACAAATAACAATTTTCCCAATTCTAGCATTTGAATCCATAAAGACCATTAATTAGCTACCATACAGCCTTCTCTATTTTTTCCTTCTTCCTTTATTTTTAGTATTAATTTTTAATTAATTTTTAATTACAGTTGGCATACAATATTATATTAGGTCTATAATTCCTCTTCTCTCCTTTTCTTCAATTTCCAGTATAAGTGAATTTAATTAATTTCATGCCATCCCTTTGATTCCTTTCCAATTTTTTTTTCCAGGTATCATTATTTGTTGTGTCCCAGAATGGACACTGAACAATGAAAAAGAATACCCTTGATGCAGAATCAGAGGATAATTTCAAAAAGCAAAATTAATTGAATTATTAAAGGATAAAGTCTTCTCTAAACCACAAATATCCTCATCTCCATCTTCAATCTCTTCCATACTGTATCTTGCTCCACAGTTTTAACATTCAGTCTTCACTTATATATGTACCTATTCGGTTATACATTACTCAGAGCAGATAGAGAATATTTAGTGTATATCTAGCACTGTCTTGGTTCTGGAGTCAAAAACAAGTAACAAGTAGTTTTTGACCTTGAGGGACTTAAAACTGAAAGAGAAGATGGGCAAAATCCTATGTAAACCCACATGTTCCCCATCTTTAATACCCCTACGGAGTTAATATGATCTGTTTTCTAAGTGCAAATGCTCAATGCTAAATAAAGTAGGGGATAAACAAACATCAATAAGAAAAAAATTACTTTCAAAGAAGTATGGATGGAATCCATACTGTTCTTTTTGACCTTCTCTCATAGGGTAGTTCATAGTACTATTGCTATCCTGTTGATAACATGTCTGTTGTTCTATTAAATTAAATTTTACAGCTATTTTTTTAACAATTTACCTCTTTGATCGATTCTACTTAACCAAATAAAATATTCATTTTCCATGATTTTCCCTAATTTTTATAAAAAATGGCTCATGACATAAACCTTGATAACCTGACAATATATGATATGTATAACTGTTGTTTTGTTTTAGAATTATGAACTTGGTGAAAAAAGGCATTTTGATTTATATAAATTTGCCAAAAATTATAGAAATTAAAATATCTGGGTATGCTGCCAAAAATAAATAATTTTACTTTTTAGTTTGATTATAAGTTTTTCTCATTAAGAAAAATATAGAAACAAAATATAAATTTAAATCCATAAAAACTAAATATTGACATATTTGCATTTTGTAATTCAAAAAATGTTCATGAACATACCCAGTATACTCCTTTTATATATTTGTAAGCAAATTCTAACCACTTTTTCTTAACCTGATTTTTTCATTAAATGCTATGTGATTAATATATTTTTATTAATAATAAAATGTCAGTATTACTGTCAATAAAAAAGGCTTTCTTCTATAGTAACCCACTACATGGATATATGTGATTTCCTTAACCAGTCCTCACTTAGTAGGCAATTTCTTTATTTTCAGGGTATTTCTATGCATAAATAACATTGTGATGAACACTTCCCTAAGGGACAATTCAGCATTAGAATTGCTTTGAAATCATTATTATGCACATTGCTAAATTGCTCTCATAAGGTGGTACTGATTTATAGTTCCAACTATAGGTTTTTGATTGTTCTTGTGTGTGACTGATTAATTAGTATATTATTTACACACACACATATGTATTCAGTGACTATTTATATGAAAATGCTTATGCTTATGAGTTGTAAAACTCTCCAGCACAATAGTTAATGGGTAAAACTGTTTTTCTTTCTTGACTAGTAATATAAAATTTATATTAAAAAGCATTTATTTTCCTACAAGCACAATGGAGATTACTGTATCCATTCATATATTTGCTGCTATTTATTCTAAAATATAGACTTAATTTCAAGTCTTTTTTAATCCATATACTTCACGTCATTTTATTCATGGCTGCAAGAACACGTAGAAAGTAAGATAGAGAAGGACCTTGTAAACAAAAACAAATTCATTAAACTCATTGCTTAATGAGTTTAAACTCAGTGTGAGTACTGTTGATAGTGAAACTAACCTTCTAAAAAGATTCATGAAAGAAAAGGATAGCACCTTAAGAGATGATTTAAGTAGTTATAGCAACTACAATTTTCAAACCAAGTGTTGGTGCCCAATGTTTTTTCTTCCTCCTAACAAGATTTGTGAAATATTGTTGCTCTCTTTCCGCAAGTTTTGTTTATATCATAAAATTTTATTTTCAAATCTGTGTCCTCAGTAGTTTTATTTTCAAATCTGTGTCCTCAGTAGTTTTTCTGACAGTAGACAGGTATCAGCAAACATGAGCATGATGCTGACTGTCTTATTTCTTCACAAAATTTTCAACTGTTATGTTTAATATCTATTTGAAATTGAAAGATGCTTTGGAAACATTAGCAACAACATTAAAAGTAGTAAAATATCTTTAAGAAGCTCAAGATTTTTAGCAGTTAGTTTCTGTTGTTTTTTGTAAAGCCAGATTTATCTCTAATAATAACAATTGCAGCATTTACTCTTCTGAGATCTTTTATTTTTTCCTTCTTCCTTTTTTTATTTCTCTCTTCTTTTTATTTCCTTCAGTTTGCCTGCACTAAAACATTTTAGGCCTTCTCCGGAGTTTTTATTCTTAATCCAATAGCTATCTGTTAATTACATACTGTACACTGTCCAGGAGGAGCTCAATCCCATTCAGCACCCCTGACCCATTAAACCCCTTTGATAAATGAAATCAAGGATTAAAGACATAGTGTCAATGCTCTAACATGAAAATTTTCTTGAGAGAGGTGAAACAATGTTACGTTACATTTTGTGATTTCTCTCTCTTGACTTTTGGTATCTTCTTTTTAAAGTTAAATTCTTTGGGGTGACATTGGTTAATAAAATTACATAGGTTTTAAGTGCATAATTCTATAATACATTATCTGTATATTGTGTGTTTACCACCCAAAGTCAAATCTCCTTCCATCACCATATACTTGATTTCCATTACCCTTAACTGCCTTCCTCTTCCCCTTTTCCCTTTGTCAACCACCAAACTGTTATCTGGGCCTGTGAGTTTTTGTGTGTGTCATGTTCATTTGCTGCTTTCAGTTTCATATTCCACATATGAGTGAAATCATGTTGTTCTCAACTTTTTCTGACTTATTTCGCTTAGTGTGATAATCTCAAAATCCATCCATGTTGTCATAGATGGCAGTATTTCATCTTTTCTTATGGCTGAGTAATATTCCATTGTATATATGTACCACATCTTTATCCAATCATCTATCAAAGGACATTTCAGTTGTTTTCATGGCTTGGCTACCATGAATAATGCTGCAATACATAGGAGTGCATATATCTTTATAGATAAATGTTTTCAAATATTGGAGGTAGATACCCAGAAGAAGGACTGCTGGGTCATATGGTAACAAGGCCAGAGATCTCACACTCCTTGACTTTAAATTATACTACAAAGTGACAATAATCAAAATAGCATGGTATTGGCAGAAAAACAGACCAAAGGAACAGAACTGAGAGCCCAGAAATCAACCCACATATATATGGAAAATAATTTTTGACAAAGAAGCCAAAAACATATAATGGAGAAAAGAAAGCCCCTTCAATAAATGGTGCTGGCAAAATTGGAAAGCCACATACAAAAGAATGAAATTAGATTGCTATCTGTAACCATACACCAAAATTAACTCGTAACAAATCAAAGACCTAAATATAAGACCTGAAACAATAAATTGCATAAAAGAAAACGTAGGTACTAAACTCATGGACCTTGGATTTAGAGAGGATTTTATGAATTCGACCTCAAAGGCAGAAAAAGTAAAAGCAAAAATAAATAAATGGGACTATATCAAACTAAGAAGCTTCTGCACAGCAAAAGGAACCATTAAGAAAACAAAGACGCAATGAACTGAATAGGAGAAGATACTTGCAAACAACATCTCCAATAAGGGGTTACTATCCAAAATATATAAAGAACTCTTATAACTTAACAACAAAAAAACAAACAATCCAATTAAAAATGGGCAGAGAACTTGAACAGATGCTTCTCCCAAGAAGACATACAAATGGTCAACAGATATATAAAAAGATGCTCAACTTCCCTAGCTATTAGGAAATGCAAATCAAAACCACAATGAGGTACCACCTCACAGCTGTTAGAATGCTAATATCAACAAGACAAGCAATAACAAGTGTTGCAGAGCTTGTGGGAAGGTGGGTTAGGAACCCTCATACACTGCTGACGGGGATGTAAATAGGTATAGTCACTATGAAAAATGGTATCTTCTTTACATTGCATTTCACTGGACTTACCTCCCAGGATCTTATTCCTTAAAATCTTGGATCTCCCTCATGTCTAATAGAAATATAAGGAACAAGGGAAGTTCTAGGAGACAAAAGAAATAAAGTAGATAAGTCACTGTAATTACCCTAGGCTTTAGGGAGAAGAGCTTTTCCCAGGATTCTCATTCCTATTTGTCTCATTCTATTTGTCTCTCTACACTCTACTGCACGTGTCATAGAGTAAGTGACAGGGACACATTTTCACTTAGGTGCTGATTACTTTTCTTCCATTACCCCCTCAAAACATTTTTTTTCTTTTTTGTAAAAGGATGCAATTTACGTATTGAAGAGATAAGTGCAAACCTAGACGATTTTAATGGACCTTGACAAAGTCTTAAGATATAGATTAGACATCACTTTAGTGAGAAGATGTCTGGGTGATGATGTCAAAGGAGAAGAAGTGGTGTGGAATGCTCACTCACACGGTTGCAGATGGTCTGAAGCATTGGCACAGCTCCTTTCCTCAGTGTTTCCCAGGTATCAAAATGCACTATGACAGGCACTCAGTACACAGTGCTGTGCTGTCTCCGATTTTTCAACGTGGTGGTCCAGGTCTAAATCTCTCTTGTTTGGTCCAACGAATGACTTCACTCTGTGTTCTACCAACCATCTTATTATACGTTTTCTTCTATTTTCCCAGGTAAGTTAACACAATCTAATCTTCTCTGGAGTTGGGGTAGTCTGATCTTCATCTACGTGACTTTTGCACCTTGCTGTGGCATTAATTTCATGCTATACCTATATTTCATTTGGGACTTGGTTTTTATTTTTTTCAGTGTTTGTTTGTTTTGGTTTTTAATTTTTGTTCTTGTTTTTAGCCTTTTCTTATGTCTAGTTCTGAATGCTGAAAGTAAATATTTTGGCTTTCAGATTTTCCCTGTCTGGGGAGGAATTTAAGAGCTTACTGAGGATTTCCTAAAGTATACTTATTCTTCAAGAGGTATCAGAGATGCCTCCATCTGACTGGGAGAACAGTCACCAACAGGTAAATGAGAAAAGAATGTAATAATTCAAAAATATCATCTGCATACATTTGCTGAGGTGAGAGAAGAATCAAGAAGCCTTTTGTCTACCAGGATAAATAGAATCCTTACAGCTGAGTTAGTCTAGCTCAATTTACTGAGATAGAAAACCACTAAGACAAACGATTTAGGGTAGTATTTTCTAAACATTTTTTTTCTCAGGATATTGATGCTATTTCATTAGTAAGGTAAAATGAAATAAGGTAAAAAGGGAGAGTGTTGTTCTATGAACCAATATTTGAGAAATGTAATGTTAAACAAATTTTAATAGGTTCCAGTACCTAAGGACAATTTAGCCTTTAACACACACACACAGATTTAATTAATAAGATTTTCCAAAAGTATTTTCCAAAGAACCCTAAGTTCAGTGTTCATGCCTCTACCCTAGTCACCATTTTTATCATGCTTATGCTGAAGAAAAATTGAGATATTAGAGATAAAATAGCAGTTGCCACTTTGAAACGTGCTGCGGTAAACTAATGAACAATCGACAGTTTCCAGAATACCTCCCTATGCATGTCTCCCTCAGTAATTTGTATTCAAGATCTCTTGGTTAAGAGCAAAGAAATGTAGAATCCTTGCCCTCTGTTAATTACTCTGTCTACCCTACTACCATTTACTTAATGCTATGTCATAAGAAAAATTTAAATACTAAATAGATAATAAATTGTAACATTGAGTAATTATTATTATTTTGTAATCTGAAAAAGTTCCATGAAAATTATGTAAAGATGTATAAATTTATTTTCTATCTTGATAAACTAAACTGAAATCTATAGGAATATTAACTTAAACATAAACAAATAAACTACACAAAATATTTTGCCCTTATTCTCCACCCTGTTGAGGCAACGATTTCACTGTGTTTGATATGTGAATACCTTTTATTTTAATTTATTACTGGAAAATAGGTGTTATATAATAATTAAATTATAATCATAGGTAATATAGGTATGTGCACATAATTATCCTAATAATTCATTAGAATATGATATATACATATAATTATTTAAGAAGTGCTCTCTCATATGAAGGGGATTGTCATATCTTTCCTCATGAGTTTTCAGCACTATGAACCTTTCTAATTTTGCTAATATAACAGGAATAAAGTGATATTATTGTTTCCTTTAATTTGTTTCTCTAATTACTAATTATTTGGATCACCTTAACATTTATGTTAGCTTTTTTTTATTTTCTCTTTTGTAAATCACCTTTTTCTATTTGTTCATTGAGACCAATGCCTTTTTATTTTTTATTTGCAGGAATAAATTGTTGATTCTAAATATTAATCCTTCCTTGTTTTCAAACATTGCAAATACATTTTCCCATTCTGTAATTTACCTATTATCTTTGTATACAGTGTCCATTGATGAGATAGAATTTAACCATTTTTTGCTTTATAGTTTTTATATGTGAATTTCTAAATGCTTTCCACCCTTAGATCACAAAGATATTCCATAATATTTCTTCTATTAACTATGCATTTTCACAATTTGGTTTTTAATTCATGTTAGATCCTAACTTTGTGTGAGATATTATGTAATGATTAAGATGTTATATTTTCTCATTTAACCATCTCTATAATTCTATTAGAAATGATATTTTCTAAGCATCTTTTTTAATTCATTTATAGCCTTGAGACAGTGTACATAGAATTTTTGACATCCAGAGAAGATAATTTTTCAAAGTCCTCTTCTTCCATGTGACAAAATTATTTTCATTAATATACTAATCAATAACAATAATTCTTTTTTTATTCATCCATTGAAAAATTAATAAGTTAAAAAGAATAAATCTCAATTTAAAATGATTATTAAAATTTAGATGAGTATTTCATATATGAACTACAGTTTGATTTATCAAACAAAAATACTACACCTTACATTTTGTACGATATCTACAAATTAAAATTTAAATATAAATAAAAACTTCAAGAGGTTATACAGTATGACAGAACTGAAGTTAGTAAGGTCTGTTTTTTCATCATTATATCCACTATGCTATCTCTGTTTTAAAACTACTGCTTAAACTTAGGAACATGGAGTTGCACAGGGACTGGAGACAAGAATGGTGCCCAAAGCGAGTATGAATGATCCCAAACAGTTACTGAGCCTTTAATTAAATGTGTATAACTGAGTCCAAGTGTGTCACAAGCCAACTGTATAACTGAAGGTTCTCCAAATTAACTTCCATGAATCATGTAATGTTAATTAAACAGTACATCATAAAACAGGCTAATTTGACATTTACATATAATTAAACTATATTCAAAATAGCCACACCAATTGTTTAGAAGTTAGTCCAAGAAAAAATTTTTTAAGAGACATATTTTATCACTGACATTATTTCAAATCACTAGTGTGTGGTGATGGAATTTAGCCAGACAGTGTTTAGAGAGTTTGATTACAGTTTTTGAATTCTTTACAGACAGTGTAAACACCGTATGTGTTAACACTTTTGTGTTACCAGAACATGACTATACTTCCTGCCATGGCTTTGGCACAGCAGCATTTTGAGATCACAATCTGAGGCTCCAATTCCAAAGCACCCTATGTATACATAGGCCAAAGCACCCTATGTATATTTGAATGGTCCCCAAGTTCCATTGCATGTCTAATGTGAAAGTTAAAGAATAGTAATAATTTCTATCTGTGACTCCAGTAGGCAGAATCTCTCTGCTTCAGAGAACTGTGACATCAGATGATCTGTGCAGTTAGCAAGAGGCAGGAAAAGTGGACATCTCCTTTTATCTCCATCTGGAAATATGTAATATGCACCCCAAAATAGAAGTGTTCTTTCACTTTTGATGATGCTAGAGTCTATCCTTGCCGCCAAATAAACTAAAGTGCCAACTGGCGCTTTGATGGAACTTCTTAAGTTGAAAAGCCACAGCACATCTGGATTTACTTAGGCATGAACAAACAAAGGGATCCTTGTCTAATGGAATGATTAAAAGTATAAAAATACTGTTTTAATTCAATCAATTAAAAGCATAAGCAGGATGTGTTTGATTGAATCAATTTAAAGAACGACACAGCAATGTGCTCATGAGCAGGAGTGAAAAATTAATATATCACCTATAAACAGTTTTAAATCTGTATCCTTCAATGAGATATCATAAACAACATTTCACTATCTCCCAGAAAGGTGACTTCCTCTGCAGAAGAAGGATACGCTATTAGTTACAAGGAATGCATTTGTCCAGTTTGCAACATAACGAATACCACATCTTGGTTATGTATAATTTTGAGTCTTTTCCACTCCTACAAGTGGAAAATGTACTTCAAGATCCTAATCATGAAATCTTAATTATGAAAATGTACTTCAACTCCCTTTATTTATTTATTTTTTTAAAAGGAATTTTGAAGATCAAGAAGTAGTCTTAAAACACAATGGGAAATGATAAGTGGACAAAAGGCAATGATGGTTTAATTTAATAAAAAAAGATGTAGTATCTAATTTCCTAAGAACAACAATAACAAAAGATAATCATAGAATCACTGAGGCAATTGTTGTGCTTCTACTTGTTATAGCAAGAAGGTATTAAAATAAATATTAATATTTATAGCTACAGTCAAATAAAGCTAATAGAGATAGTAATATATTTTAGCTTTTTAAAAAAGTTAATAAATACCTCCAAATTTCTAACATGCTCTGCTTTTGATATTCCCGGAGTCTGGCTATGATTAATAGAATTGTTTTGAGGTAAAGAGATTATTCTGCACATTATTCAGTGCTGTAATGGAGCCAAGAAAATCATACACTCAGGCATAAAAACAAACAAAAAAAGAGGGCAAACCAGTATGCATATATTTTCAAGTAAAAAATAAAATAAATCCCACTAACCTGAGTGTTTCCATTTCACTGGCACAAGCTTTTATATATTTTGATTTCTAAACTGTAAGATTTCATGTTCTCTTAACCATACCTGGTTTTAGAAGCTTTAGAATTTAGGTGCAAATAAAGCAATGGATTCTTCTCTCTCCATGTCATCTAAAGTAGTGCTATTCCAGTCTTTACCCTCACGTCTACCCAGAATATGCATGGAAGCCATGATCTCATGAACTGGATTACCATGAGAAGAACCTACCCTAGAGTAAGTGCTTAGAGAATATTAGAATTAGTATCTTTTAGACTTCTGATCAAATTAATTTAGAATCATTAATAATAATTTATTTCAAACTCCTGGATGACGGTTTTAGAAATCTTAGATTTTAGAAACTACATATATTTAGAAGTACTTCATGTCTTGTCACTTGGGATATTTCTGAATTACCTAATGCCACAAATTATAATTATATATTATGAAGCCGGTAAAAAGTTTTATTTAAGGTAAAATCCACTACACTACTTAGAACAAACAGCAAGAGGCCTGCCTTTCTATCTAAGATACAAAAAAAAAAAATCATAAAATATCCATGCATACTGAAGCATCCCAATCAAGTTATTTAGAACAAAGATTATCACTGATGTTTAAAAAGAAGTTAGACATAAGTAATATTTTAATAATAAAATTCAATTATTAACAAAATAGAATAAAAATTTCCAAAGCGCTCAACCATATACAGGATATTAAATAGAAGCCAGCAGAAATATATCATTCCCTTGGGGTGGGATGGAGAGGGATGGTGAGAGTGGCTGTGTACATGCTCAAGAGAGTACCGCTGGGGCTTGATTTTATTTGCTTGTTTATTTTGGCTGGTGTTGGCTGAAATTGTCTGGAGTAGTTTATTTCCCCTGCAATGTGTGGCCTCTGATACCATTTCTCAGAGGGCAGTGACTGTCAGACTGGATGAGAAAATGAGAAGCAACTACATACTACATGTAAGAGACACATTTTAATTTCAACGATTCAAATAATTTTAACGTAAAAGGGTGGTAAAAGATATACCAGGCAAACAGTAACCATAAAATTGGAGAGCTATGCTGATATCAAACAAAATAGAATTTAAAACAAATGTTAGCATAAAGAAACACATTTTAATGATAAAAGGTTCAATCTATCAGACAACAATAACAACTCTAAATATATTTACACCTATCATCAGTTCTGGAAATACGAGGATAGAGAAAAACTAAAACCTTCATACGTAGCTATGGGAAAACATGGTGATATGATTGGAAATCATGGCATGGTGTAGAAAACAGTTTGGCGGTTCCTCAATATGTTAAACATAGACGTATCAAAAGCCCAGCAATTCTAACAAGAAATAAAGAAATGTATTCAAACAAAAGCTACTATGCAAATATGCACTAATTACTTATAATAACTGAAAGGTGAAACAATCCAAATGTTTTCCAATTGATGGATGAATAAGTAAAATTGCATATATAAATACCATATTTTAAGAATATATCTATATAATATTATTTAACAATAAAGAGAAATAAAGTATTGATACATGCTAAAACATGGTCAGAGTGTGAAACGTTAAGTGAATGAAGCCAAACAAAAACATATATATTGTAAGATTCCTCTTCCCTGAAATGGTAAGAATATTAAAATATATAGGAAACAGAAAGCATATTACTGATTGCCCGAGAAGAGTTGGGAGTATGAGAGTATCAACTACTAAAGTGTACATTTTAAATGGATGGATTGTACTGTATGTGAATTATATCTCAAAAATCTGTGAAAAAAATAGTAGAGATTCTGGAATCCAAAAGAACACTTACTAGTTGTGAGGCCCTGAGCTTGTAACTTCTCAATCCTCAGTTTCCTCAATCTCTGAAATAAGAAGAAAAATGATACCTCCTCCTTTTATGGGTGTGGAGATTTAATAAGATAATACCCACATCTGCCCCCCACCCTGCCTGTGTCTGTCTGTCTGTCTGTCTGTCTCTCTCTCACACACACACACACACACACACACACACACACATGCACGCACATGCACATACACACAGATACAATGATTCTGGAGTATATTAAGGATGTGATGCATGTTGTTTGTTACTGTGGGATAAAATTTTCATACAGCTCAGTGTTTTAGTTTCCTAAGACTGTTATAACGAAACAACACAAACTAAGTGGATTGAATAACAGAAATTTATCTTCTCACAGTTCTGGAGACTAGAAGTCTCAGATCAAGCTGTCAGCAGTGTTGGTTACTTGTGAGGGCTATGAAAACAGAAGAAATTGGTAAACTGATTCATGGATTGACAGACTGATACATAGCTACAACAAAGCCAAATGAAGCAGTTCTAAATAAGACTACAAGCAAAGATCCATACATGAAGAGCTGAAAATAATACTTTAAGAATTGCCGACTTTGGTAAAACTACCAATTTCATAGGATGCATAGACATCACCAATTGGTTCCTTGATCACTGATCCCCTGTTATTTCATATAACCTTATTTAAGCAACTTAAAACACGCTTATTATCTCATAGCGTTTGTGTGTCAGGAGTTCTCTCAGTTTTGTTGGCTTTCTGCAAGGTGTCAACTCAAAGCCAGCCAGAACTCCAAGAGGACTGACAAGGAAAGGTCCACATCCAAGCTAATTCAGATTATTGACTGAATCCATTTTCTTGCAGCCATACAATTCATGACAACTTGCTTTGCTAAAGCCAACAAGAAAAGCAAGACTCTAGAGTAAGTCCTCACTTCTTCAGGGATGGTGAAGTCCCATTTTAGTACATGGATCCCAAGCAGGTGAGAGGGGAAAACTAAACTGTCACACAGCGGTATTTTTGTTTTGGTTTGGTTTGTTGTTTATATCATGTCTAAAGCTTTTAATTGTGGAAATGTTCAACATACTTAAAAGTGGAGACAACACTATAAGTTTTGTTGTCTTTTTAAATTATTTATTTTTAAGCAGTGTTAAATTTATGGAAAAATTGAGCAGAAAATAGAGTTCTCATATGTGACCTCTCCCTCAGCACACAGCTTCTCCTATTAATATCATAAATTACTCTGATAACTTTTTTTACAATCAATGAGCTAATATTGATATATTAACTAAAGCACATAGTTTATATTAAGGTTTACTCTTGTGCTGTACATTCCATGGGATTTACAAATAAATAATAGCATGTATACACCATGATATTTTTATACACAATAGTTTCACTACTTTAAAAATCCCCTGTTCTCCACTTATTCATCTCTCTTTCCCCCTAAACTCTGGCAACCACTAACCTTTTTACTGCCTCCAGGGTTTTGCCTTTTGCAGAATGTTATACAGTTATAATCACACAAAAAGTGGCATTTCAAATTGGCTTCTTTTAGTTAGCAATATGCATTTGTAGCACTTCCATGTCTTGTTGTGGCTTGATAACTCATTTTTTATGGCTGAATAATAGTTTATTATATGACTGTACTATAATTTATTTATTCATTTATGCATTGAAGGACATGTTGGTTGCTTCCAACTTTTGTCAGTTATGAATATAACCACTATAAACATTTGTGTGCAGGTTTTTATGTGGACTAAGTTTTCAGTTCATTTTGGATAAACAAGGTAGTGTCCAAATAACGTGTCATAATGTAAGAGTATGTTAAGTCTTCTGAGAAACTACCAAACTGTCTTCCTAATTGACTGCATCATTCTGTATTCCCAGAGCAATGAATGAGAGTTAGAATTGATTGCCAGTATTGTCAGTGTTTTAGATTTTAGCCATTCTTAGAGGTTTGTTCTCTTTTTATCTTCATCATTTGTTCTTTATATCTCATTGGGCAGACAATGCTAAAATTGCAGGGGGAACTTTAGTAGGTATTTAATTTTGGGGGTACAATTATTATTCCCAGGTCCTAGCTTATATGTGAATAAATAGAACTACCTTTGAAGAGCTTACCTGAAATTTCCCTTAGATTTTCATTCTGTTTAACTATTATTATAAGGAAAAACATATGCATTGTAACCTTGAGAATTGTAGTTTAAACCGATGTTTTTATTTCATCACTAAAGAAATAAAATGATTGATTTTATTCTTATTTTTCTATTTTTTCTATTTTCTATTTTTAAAACCATTGAAGAGAGCCCATAACATAACTTTTGAGAATCCTCTACTCTACTTTTTTTTTTGAAGCATAAAAAAGATAAATGACTCTATCTATTCCACAAATATTAACATCCTTAAATGTGCTTTTCTTAGGACAAATAACAATTTGTGTGCCTTTCCAAAGGATTTTTCATCTTCTATGCAGGTGTTAGAAAAACCTCAGCCTACACTTTAAAATTTGCCACTGATAAATATATAAGAATTACTGAGGACAAATGGATAGATAGATGATGATGGATGATTAGATAGATAGATAGATAGATAGATAGATAGATAGATAGATAGATAAATGATAGAAGATTGATAGATGATAGATAGATCGATAGATTTTCTTCTAAAGCAAAACTTTCCTGAGTTCAGGGCACCCTAATTCAAAATCTACAACATCAAACCTAATAATGATATTTAAGATTCCAAGATTTTTACCAATAAATCACAAAAATCAAAGCAAACTATAACCTATTTTGACTTAATTATTTTTTCTGTCTTTGTGAGCAAAGGGAAATAGATAGATATAGATATAGATATAGATATAGATATAGATATAGATATAGATATAGATATAGATGATATAGATATAGATAGATATAAAATATATATATTTTAGGCTTTGTCTATAGCTCTTGAAAACTACACATTTCCATAAATGGGGAATTTTTATTTGATTATGTTTAAGATAAAAGAAAATTCTAATTGACTGACTTCGGTTACACAATCGTAGTTTTCATATTTTTTAGACAGTATTCACCACATACCTATTTATCTCTTAAGTATGACAGGTCATTTCTTAGATTTGGATATAAGGGTAGATGGGTTTTTTTGTTGTTTGTTTAGCAAGCATCTAGATAACAGATGTGAAAATGCAGATATATATTTAAATTAATCTAGAAGTATTAATTGCTCATGTATAAAATTTTACGTAACTGAAAATGATATAGGAATATATATACATGTATATACATACACATATGTACATACACATGTAAATATTCATCACAAATAATGTATACATATAAATTCATATATAAACATGTAGACATATTCATCAAAAATAAAATTATGCATACACATTTCTTAAATTGATTTTTAAAGTTTTTGAAAACATAATTATCTATGTTTGGTCAAAGGTTTTGCTTCCTGAAGTACCCATTTCCTCCATAAAAATCTATAAGTTTATAGATACCACCCTAAAATGTGAGCAGTTTAATACAAATGAAGAGATGGTCTCAAACTAATAAATTTAGTGATTGACTGATTTTTTAATACTCTATAGTAAAGTTCAAGCAAGTAGAATGTATTTTTAAACCTTATAATTAAAGTGTTAAAATATTCAAACTGTTAAACCTTAAAATACCAAACCAAGTGACTCTATGCACCACATCCTATGGTGAGAAAATTGACTCCATCAGATTGTAAGAGCCACTTAAGATTACCAAATTAGATACAGACAGGTGTGAGTATGTCATCTTCACAGATGGATGAATTCAGACACAGAAGGATTAAGAAACTTGTTTTGGAATCCACAGCTGTTCAAGTTAGTACAGCCATGCCTGGAACCCAGTGTGAATGAGGTCTAATCCTGGGTTTTGTTCACTTGATTGACCTGACTCTTATTTAGCTGCTTCATATTCACATTTTTAATTTCTTATTACTAGAGTGCTATAAACAATTCAGCATATGTATACAGAATTTCAAATTAATAATCAAGTATCTATAAAATCGAGAACTCTATCTATGTTCATCTTTGTATTTATAGGAAACTAATTACTATGCTACCATACAAATTTATCTATTTAGATATAAATAGAGTGCTTTTATTCTTTTTATGTAAATTCCTATCCCATTGATCTGACCACAATCACCAGTCTTAGAGTTCCTGTCTCCCTCCTTCTGCCTCCCACCAACTTCTAGGTGTGTAGAGTGTTTCAGAACCTGGATAGGTGCATTTTTGTAATCCTGGCTGAGAACCTAGGTCAATTATGGTTCAAAAATATACCACTGCTCTCTATTCTTCCTCCTTCTTCACCTGAGCAATTGTAATTATAATACTATGTTGTAATTTATTTAATATCTCTACCCTCTGCTAATAGACTGACAGGAGCTAGGTCTGCAACTGTTCAATACTTAACATTAAATAAACAAATTTATTAAAGATGACCAGAATTTCCTTAAATCACCACTCTCTGTTCTCCTGGTCCTCCATTTTACCTCTTTCCAACCCTAATTAGCATGCTTACGTTTTATGTTAGAGAGTTTGTTAATGGAACAAGGGGGTAGTTTAATTAAACGATGCTATTGGGAATTTATTCTGAGAAACAAGTTATTTGTCAACTAATTTTGTTAGTCTGGCCAGGTGCTTCTTAAGAAAAATAGATATCTAGACCAAAGTACAATAGAATCTTTTCTGTATAAAAACTTGAACATTCTGGGTTGCCCTCTGATTGCATTCTAGAAATAAACATAGATGAGTTTACCGTTTTGTTTTATTTTTACTTTGTAATATATATCCACTCATCCCTTAGAGATAATCAAGTGTTGATTCTTTCCCTTGGACTTAAGAAAATAAATTTAGGGGATTCACTCCGAACTAATTTTGGCATTGATTAACTTCACTGGAATTTCTCCCAACTTGATTCCAAATACATATGATATTGAATTTAATTGAATAATGGGTTTACAGTTCCTCTTTGAATATCATCCAATGACTTGCGTAATCTTTATTTTGTTGTGAAAATAAATTTACCATTTTCACCAATGTTATTCTCAGAGTCTATTGAATCTCTTTCCTTGGAACTTGGTATTGCTCTGAAAATACTGATTGATATCACTTAATTTTATAATGCATACCAAAAGAATGCATAAAAGTATACCTTAGAAATAGCTAAAATAATATACAAAAGA
>NW_006441953.1:15000574-15042902 GCF_000325575.1 Pteropus alecto | reverse complement strand
ATATAACATTTTGAGTATTTCAAAATTCTGTGTGTGTGTGTGTGTGTGTGTGTGTGTGTGTGTGTGTGTACGCACGCTCTATTAGTCTACTCAGGCTGCCATAAAATACCACAGTCTGATGAACTGTGTATCTTAAACAGCAGAAATTTATTTTTCACATTTCTAGAGTCAGGGAAGATTAAGGATCCAGAAAAGTAGTTTTTATTCTGAAGCTCTTTCTTTCGACCTCCAGGAAGCTGCTTTCTTGTCATGTACTCACATGACCTCTTCTTTGAGTGCAAGTGGGACAAAAGAGGGAAAGAAGCAGAGAAAGCTTTCTGATGTCTCCTCTTACAATGACACTAATGCTACCAGATCAGGCTCTCATTCTGATGACCTCTTTTTATTTTAATTACTTCTTTAGAGGCCTCATCTCCAAATACAACCACGCTGTGTTTAGAATCTCAGCATATAAGACCTATGTCAAGAACTGTGGGATACACACATACATATATATGTATACACACACATACATACATACGCACACATATGTACATATATGTGATATAATATATAAAGTACATAGTTATATATCATTGTATAGATATAGTTCTATTAAAGTAGTTATATTTATATATGATTAAACAATATTTTTTTAGCTATCATATAGTTATGCCCCCATATAAATACATAGTAAATACATAGAACTGTATCTTACAACCTAACTGAACAGTGAATAAGTAATACTATTCAGGAATATTATTTTTTATTTTGTTAAATTACAGTTGACAAACAATATACTAGTTTCAGGTGTACAACATCAAAATAATTATTAGACATTTATATAACTTACCAAATGCTCACCCCATAAGTCTAGCACCCAGCTGACACCATACATAATTATTACAATATTATTGACTATATTCCCTATGCTATACTTTACATTCTCATGACTATTTATAATAACTGGCAATTTGCGTGTCTTAATCCGTTAACTTTTCCACCCACCTCCCAGCCCCCTCCCATCTCACAACCATTGATTTGTTCTCCCTATCTATGAGTTTGTTTCTGTTTTGTTTGTTCTTTTTGTTTGTTTGTTTTTAGGAACATTTTTAAGTAACTTCTCCCTGGAGCTGTTTCTGGCAGTTGAGCTCTCAGTCTAAATTGAATTCTGTTACACAGTGATATAATACAGAGACTAAATTCTCTCTAATAAATGTTTCTAGAATACTCAGTGAGCAGGAGAGGGTTTTTGTAATTTTATTTTTTAATTTAATTTTTTCCTAGGAAGATAAGAAAATGAAGAAGGAAAGGGAAAAAAATAGTACTGCTATGATTAGCACAAAATAATAATAATCTCTTCCAAACTGTTACTGAAAAAAGTTTTAGGTGAATGTGTTCTTGGGTCATAAGTAGACTAGACAGACAATTGCACAGACAAGAAATCCAATCAATTTCCAGAGGACAGAAATTAAACAGAACGAAAGTTCAAATAATTAGAGAGAAAATGGAAAAAACAGTTTCAAGGACAAGTGATAGTTTTGGGGACTACAAGAGTAAGATTCTCCCCTCTCTTTTCAAGAATATTCAAATGAAAAATTATAGTCCTGGAAAGCAAATGAATCAAATCCAGAATTATAAAAATGTTGATTGCCATATTACTTATTTCCCAAATAAATCTGATTAAAATATACAGAAATTGATGTTTTATATAAGTTAAATTGACCACTAGAAAAATATGAGAGGAAAAACAGAAAAACAAATGGTAGAAGTTAGAATCTCTATGGGATGAGGATAATTTAAATGAGAGCTGCTGTTTGTACATACTATATAGGATCATTTTGCCCTTAACATTTTTAGCTCTGGAGAGAAAGGAATATTTTAGAGATGGCAAAAAAAAAAAAAAATTGTGCAAAAAATCTCCTGCTGCTCCTTCAAGTCAGTCAGTATGTCACCAAACCTCTGCAAGAAAGATTCTCTTCCTCCTCTACTCACTCCTGCAACTTATCATCGATTTTAGGATAAATTGCCCCATCCAATACAAGGAGGAGAAAAACAGCAAAATAAGGATATCTGTCCTACTTGGGGAAAATCTCATGAAGGTGGTTCATATTTGTTGTTGCAATCATTGTATAACCTCTACCCAGTACAGTGTCTACACATGATAGAATCACAGTAAATCTTTGTTGGATAGTGAATAAATTTGTATAATTTGGCCACCCAAGTTTCCATGGTAGAATTGCATTTTGGTAACTACAGCACACTACTCATTTACCAGAGATGTCTGTTCTACCTGTCATGGCATTAATGTAAATTCTGTCACTGCAACTTGGCTGACAATTCTGCTCCATCCTCATTGCTTTGTCCGTAGACCCTTTTAGCATTGAACTTCTTGTCTATGAGTGGCTGAGATTGAATTGACCCATTCTTTCTTCACAGATATTGTCGTTACTCTTCTATGCTATCACTTATCAGAACCTATGACAAACAGAATTCTCAGGAGTCCATACTGTCATGCTTTAAATCCCTATGCAAGATAGAGAAGTGGGACCATATCAAACTACAAAGCTTCTGCATAGCAAAGAAAAAAAACAGGGAAAAAAAAAAAAAGGAAACTTATGGAATGGGAGAAAATATTTTAAAACCATATATTTAATAAAGAATTAATTTGTAAAATGTGTAAGGAACTCCTACAACTCGATAGTAAAAAAAAAAAATCAATTTTAAAATATGCAAAGGACTTAGTTTCTCCAAAAAAAGATGTACAAATGGCCAAAGGTATGTGAAAAGTTTCTCAACATCATTAATTAATACGGGAATGCAAATCAGAGCTACAATGAGACTTCACATTATACCTGTTAGGATGATTATTTCAGGAAAAAAAAAAAAAGGTAAGTATTGGCAAGGGTGTGGAGAAAAGGGAACCCTTGTGCACTGTCAGTGGGAATGTAAATTGGTTCAGCCGCTATGGACAACAGTATGGAGGTTCCTCAAAAATTAAAACTAAAACTACTATTTAATCCAGCGAATCCATCTATAGATATGTTCCTCAAAGAATTGAAATCAAGATCTCAAAGAGATATCTTCACTCCATGATCATTGCAGTATTTATTCACAATAACCAAGATGTGAAAACAACCACCCAAGTTTTCATCCACAGATGAATGGATTAAGAAATGTGGTGTTCGTATACAATAGATTATTAGCCTTTTAAAAGGAAATTCTGTCATTATAACAACATGAATGAACCTGGAGGGTATTATGTTAAATGAAATAAGGACAAAAATTACATGAGTCCACTTATATGAGGTATTTAAAATAATCATACTCATAGAAGCAGAGAATACAAAGTGGTTGCCAGGGGCTAGAGAGTGGGAGATATGGGGAGTTGTTCAATGGGTATAAAATTTCAGTTACACAAAATAAATAAATTCTAGAGATCTGCTATGCTATATAGTGCTTACAGTACATAATACAAAATTGTGCACTTCAAAGTTTGCTCAGAAGGTAGTTCTCATGTCAAGTGTTAACACACACACACACACGCGCGCGCACGCCAAAAACAAAAAGACAAAAGAAAAATTTGGGAAGTGTTGGCTATGTCGTATGTCTATTACTTTGATTTTGTTGCTATCACAGGCTTTTGCATATGTCCAAACTCATCAAAGTGTACACATTAAATATGTACAGTTTTTGTATATCAATTATACCTCAATAACCTGTTTTAAAACTTGTAAAAAAAAATAGCCCTAGAAATCCAGAGATTAATACCTCTATCATCCCCCCTCTACCATGACTTCCACATTTGTACATGAGTGGTTAACAAAAAGATTTCACATAATATTTCCACAGCTATGTTTTTTACATAATTGTCATTTCTTATATTAACAGCCTTCAGCAAAGTGAGTCCTCCAAAGCCATATAACTAGTACTTGAAAATTTCAATTTATATTTTCTGACTTGCACTTTCAAGTCTCTCTTACTTCACCACTAGTATCTTTGTGCATCTCAAAATCCAGAGAATAAGAACAAACCAAAAGTTTTAAAAAAAAATAGTCGAAGTAACGGTATCAAAAAAAAACATGAAATAAGATTGGTATTTGTGAAATCAGAAAAGTCACGTAGGCATAAAGGGATACCTGATTCCATCGGTGCGAAGGGACAATGCTGCACATGTGCCTTGTGGACACTGAGAAGCACCCATGGGTACTAAGGAGACAGAATTGTTAGCATATTCTTATGCTAACAAGTGACATTTTAGAGTTACCAATATTTTAAAAGTTGTGACCATGGCTTCATAAATTCCATTACCTATCAAAATACTCACCAGAGTCAATTCTCAAAAAAAGAGCAGAGGGGACTTTAATTTTGAAATTAAGAAATACAGGTAAGTATATCTCAACATTAATTAAAGCATGTGAGTTATATTATTTGCAGATTCTGAAAAAGAATAATCAGTACGTAGGATTGCTGTCAAGATAATACTTGGGGGAGAGATGGAGGAAGCAGGATTGAACAGTCAGGCTGTAATGCATTTTCAAGAAGGCCTTGGCAATTCCTGCAGGAGAGGCTAGAATGGTTCAGCTGGGTGAAGGGTCAGGGCCTACCTACCCTTCCATGGCTGACATTTGATGCAGTATGCTCGTGGGTGGGAGTGTGACCATGGCTATGGTGCTTCTCTTCAGTCAGGGGCAGTTTTGGAAGAGGGCTGACAACTGAGACCTGTCATCTGGCAGCACTCCCAGGCTGGGGAAACAAATCCTTCTGTCATTGAGGGGGTTCTGGGAAGTGAAACACAGTATCTACTAAATACTGATTTCATTTATTGAACATCTATTAAGTGCCAAGCGATTTTCTTACATTATATCTGATTTTTATAATTTTTCAAGGGAGATATTTGCTCAGTACACTAATTTCCAAGGACATACAATGAATAAGAGTTCAATTAATGCTGGACTTCAGAACTCAGTTTAAACTAGTACCAGTCATGGAAAAATGCCCAATGAGAGGCAACCCATGACTTTGAAAAGAAAGACGATTAGCAGCCAGTGGTTTTTATCATACCTCTCAAAGTCCATGGCTTTTCTCTCACGTTTCATGTGAACCTGTCTTCCCTGTTAACAACCTACGAAACAGCTCTCCTCCACTCCCTGATATTGCATTAGGAGAAAAGTTAGAATAATAGTCATTATTCAGGAGAGCTCTTTTTCTTTTCTTTTTAGCTCTCTAAACCAGGTCAGTTGAAGAGGGATAATAAGTTGTATCACATAGAGGAAAATTTCATCCAGATAAAATTATGAGGGCCAAAAGTAAACAAAAAATGCTGAAATTGCAAAACAGACAGAAATCATTTTGCCTGATAAGAAATTTCTCAAAGTGAAGGTAAACATTATTTGGAGACCTCCTACATACGTTTTCATAAGATGCCTGTGACACCAGCAAGTATTTTGGAGACAATGGCATTTTCTTCCCTGACATTAAACTCAAATGGTCAGAGATGTGTGTCTAAGATTTTTTTAATGCTCTATAATCTTTTAACTTGCCAAAACATTCTTTACATCTTTATATAGTTTAGCTAATCCAATAGGGGTTGAAAATACATTTCAATCGCATGAAGTGTCATGTTAATCTATATAACAGATGGCAGTGGCTATTTGTTTTATATTTGTTTGTTTTTTCTCTTTAGACTTTGTTTTAATGGTCTCAAAATTCTGTGACAGCTTTTTGGTCAAGTTGTTTCCACTCAAAAACACTAATTTTAAAAACTAGTAACTTTAAAATTGACACACACAAAAACCATAGTCCACAGAACATTCTCCTTTCTTTCTGAAGGTTTTGTGATGCACTGCAATCATTAACCAGTCTTTTACTATTAAACTTAAAGGGCCAATTGAGATAAACACTTTTGAGACCATTTTTCCACCACTGATTAAGACTGGGGTGGCAGGTACTGGGGATAATGTTCATTTAGCCTTCTGAGATTCAGGGCAGATTTGATGACTTTGCCAGCTCCAGCTGCCTTCTTGTACATTACATTGATGACACCCACAGCAACTGTCTGTCTCATGTCACAAACAGCAAAACAGCCCAGAGGAGGATAGTCAGAGAAGCTCTCAACACACATGGGCTTGCCAGGAACCACATCAACAATGGCAGCATCACCAGATTTCAAAAGCTTTGGGCCATCTTCCAATTTTCTCCCAGGATGACTATCAATTTTCTTCAGCTCGGCAACTTAGTAAGCTATGTGAACTGTATGACAGTCCAGCACAGGTGCATATCCAACACTGATTTGGCCTGGATGGTTCACAATAATCATCTGAGCTTTGAAGCCAGCTGCTTTCATCGATGTGTCATTTTTGTTGTCATCAGCCATGTTGCCACAAGGATCATCTTTGGCAGACACATTCTTGACATTGAAGCTCACATTGTTCCCAGGAATAGATTCACTCAAAGCTTCCTGGTACATTTGAACAGACTTTACTTCAGTTGATTGGAGCAAAGGTGACCACCATGTTGGATTTGAGAATGCCAGTCTCCACTTGGCTCACAGAGATAGCACCAATACCACCAATTTAGTAGGCATGCTGGAAGGGCCAACACAAAGGCTTGTTGGACAAGTTGGGGGCAGGATGCAATCCAGAGCTTCAAGCAGTGTGGTTACACTGGCATTGCCATCTTTATGGGTGGTTTTCCATCCCTTGAACCAAGGCAGGTTAGCACTTGGCTCCAGGATAGTTGTCACCAGTCCAACAAGAAACTGGCACAAATGTTACCATGTCAGGGTTGTAGCCAGTTTTCTTAATGTAGGTGCTGACTTCCTTAACAATTTCTTAGTATCTCCTCTAGCTGTAGGGCAGCGCAATGGAATCCATTTTGTTAATATCAACAATATACTGTTTCACACCTAGTGTGTAAGCCAGAAGGGCATGCTCACGGGTCTGCCTGTTCTGGAAAATACCTACTTCAAAATCAGCAACACCAGCAACAATGATTTGTACAGCACAGTCAGTCTGAGATGTACTTGTAACATGTTTTTAATAAAGTCTCTGTGTCCTGGGGCATCAATGATGGTAACATAATACTTGCTGGTCTCGAATTTCCACAGGGAGATATCAATGGTGAGACTGTGCTTACATTCAGCTTTCAGTTTATCCAACACGCAGGCATACTTGATGGCGGGCTATCTCATCTCAGCAGCCTTCCTTTCAAAATTTTTGATGGTTCTTTTACTGATATCAACACATTTGTAGATCAGATGGCCAGTAGTGGCAGACTTGCTGGAATCTACATGTCCAATGACGATGATGTTGACATGAGTCTTTGTCTTTCTCATTTTGGCTTAGATTTAGCAGTGGTTTTCACAACATGTGTTCTGGTGGCAAACCCATTGTGGAAAAGAAAGGCCAGTGACTATTCGTAGGCAACCAGGAATGACAGAGGAGAAATCTAATCTCAAATCATGTCATTTTTATTATAGTCCAGACTGTTATTAATTGAATGAGCTGGAGCAGGTATATAGATTTTCTTTTCTTTCTTTTATATTGTCATAATTTTGCCAATTTATCTCATAAGTTTGCTTTATCCAATAAGACAATAGACATGAAAATACAGTGACAATTAGAAGGTTCTTAAAATATCATTTAATAAATGGTAGCCTCAGTGGGTCTATCTATTGCCTATTGTCTAGTCATTGCTTATTGATTTATGAAACTGCCAGTATTGTGTCTTATTCACATCCGATAGGGAACTTCATGTGGTATTAGAGCATGGGCTCTGGAACAGACTATCAGCATCCAAATCTTTTTAGTAATACAAACTTGAGCAAGTTACTTAACCTCCTTGTATCTCAGTTTCTCTTGCTGTAAAATGGGGGAACAGCCTCATAGAGTTGTTGTAAGCTTAGTAAATTCAATATGTGTAAAGAAAGTCAATTAAAGTAAATAAATAGGTGTAAAGAAAAATCATGTAAAGTAGCTACCCTCTCATCCAGGAGAAAGGATCTTTTGCAGTCTGGCAAAGTCAGTTTCTCCCAAGACCTAGCAGCATTCAGAACTGTTGTCTACGGAAATAACAGGACAGATAGTGACAACTACAGTGACATCCAGTGGTGTTTAGCAGCAGTGACTTGGTCCTCCTGGCCATGCTTCTTGTGCTAAAAGTTGCTCATTCTACTTCCTGGTCTCGACCCTATAGAGTTGCTTTGATTCTTGCAAGATTTACAGAGTCTAGTTCTCCAGGGAATTATTTATTTTGTAACTCACTGTTTTTCTTCCATATTATTCTACTTAAGATAATAATAGTCAGTTTCTGTTGTTGACAATCACAATTTCTAAATGATATAGTATGAATGACATATCAGAGTGCAGTGGAACAAGGTCCAGATTTGAAGTTAGCCAGGCCTGATGTCTTGCTTGAACTATTTACTACCTATGAATGATATCAGGTTACTTTCTCTCTGTGTACCTTATTCTCCTCATTTATAAAATTGAATTTATATATTTAGCCCATAGAGTTATTCTAGGGATTGAAATAAAGCTAGCATCTAACACAGACTATGGCAAACAGGGTTTAATAATGGTAACCAAATAGTGATATTCAAACTCCTTTAGATGATTTCTCTTTGCATGTGACCCTTCGATCACTGGAATACCCTCCAAGAATTCAGCCTGAACTGAATTCTGGAAATGTATTTGACAACATGCATTGCGGTGCAGAATCTAAAGCTTCGCTAAAGAAAAGCTAAATTATTCAGATCACTTGTCTTTTTCACACCTTAAGACACTTTTAACTCTCCAAATATGAATTGGAACTTTAAACTGAGTAAAAATAATCAGCTTACTGTTAGACAAGAATGCCTTTTACTCTATTCCTGGTTTCCATGGGGAGAGTTTCTTTTCTAAGTCTTTTTCCTCCTACTTAATAATCACTTTGCCTTTCTTCCCCTTGTTTCCTACAGAAATACACTTTCCCCCACCCCTACTATCTCCACAGTAAGAGGCCCTCCCAGTTCAGTATCACCTAAAATTAAGTAAGCAAATTTCCCCAGACATGGGACTCATGTAGTAGGTCCATCTATCTCTTGTACTCAGTTGTGTTCTCATACTTAGCTTTATTATTAAAGGTAATGGCTAAGACTCTACGACTCTCCTTTGTTTTATTCCTTAACCTGCTCAGAACTGCAGTAGAGAAGAGAGATGTTACTTATTACAGATCCCTCAGGAGCCTAGCACTTAAAAAGGAGGCTATAAGTTCTGTTACTTAAAGATTCAATTGCCCTAACGAAATCTATTCAAACTTGATGGGTTGTATTTAGGAGATACTATAGACTCAGAGCCGCTTCTATAACAAAGGGTGAAGATGGCCTTGACTATGGAGTATGACTGGCAGGTGATTTTCTGTGGATACCATCACAAGTGAACCTACAGGAAAACACATTCAGCATGATTTATCAGACATTGAACTTTTAATACTCTCAGACAACATGCCATGAGAAAACAACAAAATTAAAGAAATTGAACTAACTTTTTGAGTACCTAGCATATGACTAGTCCTTAGCAAGAAAAGTATCTGAGAGATGAGAAAACTGAGCCTCAAAGGAGTTTAACAACCTGTGCAAAGACAGATATGAAATAATAAGTGAAATGATTAAAACAACATTTTTGATTCCAAAATCTTTTCTCTTTAATGGTACACAGACACTTTTATAAATGAAAAATGGTCACCCTAATAGGAAAGATAAGATTTACAGTTTCAGAAACATGTATAATAGTCCATCTCACCCAATACCCCAAAATAACATTTTTTTAAAAAATGTAAATCAAAATAGTGATAGCCTAAAGCTCAAAATCAAGGAATTCAAGTTATAAAGGAAAACAAAGAATAAGGCTAATCAGGGATTTAGTAATAAAAAAGGAGAAAAATCATGTATATGTATATATGATTCCATTCTCAATAGATATACTTTCCATTTAGTTCAGAAGGCAGCTGCATGAATTGTACACATTATCTGCATAAATATATAATGTCCCAAGCGTGCAATTATGTTAGCCCACAGTGAAGAATGCCTTGGTTTTAAAATCCATGTACTGGAAACCTGAATGATTCTGAAGTATTTGCATTTGAAAGGATAGAGACTTCACTGAAACTGTCAGCAGCTCAATGCGCATTTTATACTAAAGAAAGAGTATTATGGCTGGGAAATCTCTTTCTCCCCAGCTAGGGAAATATATACTCCTTATCACAGTTTGTTGAATCTGGGGTTAGTTGGCTCATTGCCTAATCCTTAAATGCAAAACATCCTTGCCATGTACATTTGGGCTTGTGATATGTACAAGAAGTCCACATGAGAAACATAATATGGGCAGTCCATTTACTACTCAATCAATACTATCATTCAAAGAGCTAAATATACATGTTTATTATTTTATCATGATTGCATTATCATCATTAAAATTCTTTCATAATCTTTTTCCTAAGTGCTTGACTAGACACAAAATGATTGTGTATTTCCTTAAGAAGTTAACAATTTAAATAAAATTGCAAACTTTTTAAGTGCAGTGTATGTCTATATACAGAAGAGAAATGATCTGTTTAATTTTAAATTTGGTTAACACATGCTTTTATATAATTTTATCATTAATATTTTCCAGTGGAAAATACATTTTAAATAAAAATGATAAACCGTTTATATCCTCAACACCTACTGAATTCTGCTAAGCAAAACTGAGTAGTTTATTCAAGATATTACGTTATTATGACCTAAGGCAAATTCTAAGACCATTGGAAAGATAGGACACTGGTACACGTGACAATTAACTAATGATATAAAGCATTGTATGATAAACATATTCTTTAAAAGTGCAGTGTAATTGAACTAAGGGAATTGTGAGAAAGAATTGATCAAGTAGATTGATTTGAACATGGACTATTGCATAGGCTATAGGTTTTATAGGAGTTAAACCAGTCATTGAAGGCTAGATAATACTTGAGAACAAGTTTTGAAAAGGAAAGTAACACGTGCAATCCCCAAACCCTAAAGGGAAGATCACATTTGTACCACAAAATAGACTCGAGGACATTAACAAATGAAAAAGGTCTTGCAGAACAAAGAAAGTTGACATCAAGAAGCAAGGAATTTGAAATTGAGTTTCACCTTGGTTTCTAGCATTCACTATTTCTAGTCACACACTTGGATGGAGTTAAAAGAGTAGTAAGAGTGTGGACTGACTCCCAGATATCATGAGGGCATCATACGGCACAGGGCTAAATAACCGAAAGCACAGGGGACTTAGAAAATGAAAGCCAGGCAAAGGTGCCGTTGCGGATGTTCCATCAGATAAAGGGTTTGAGTAGATTTCTTTTAGGGTAAATGAAGTCGTTATTCTACTGAGTTTGAGAGATCATCAGGCATCTGAACAAATATTTATGCACAACCTACTATATGTTTGATATTCTACAAAATACTCAGGAAATAAAAATAAGTGGAATATAATACTGTTTTCTAGGAACTGTAAATTCTAAAAGATATATTAAATGGATGAATGGGTAGATAGATAAATATATTAGATGATAGATGATAGATAGATGATAGATGATAGATAGATAAAATATCAGCATAATAAGTGGTTTAATAAACTAGGGGAAGATGCTTTGATAGGAGTAGGTGCTTTTTTTTCTGCTAGAGACACTTGACATTTGAACAGATTTAAAGTATTTGAAGGACAAATCCCTATTCACATTCCAATAGGCTACCTCCTATTACCTCTGCTTTGGACTGTTGTTGGACAAGACATCTGTACTGACCACTTTGGGCCATCTTATAATCACTTTGCTATAGAGGTCAAACTCTTCTCAGTTTTTGGCACTCTAAAATATAAATACAAATTCTTCCCCTTAATTCCCTTAAGCAGAACTAACATAAGACCACATTCTTTCTCATTCTTTTCCAAAGACTTGAAAGTAGTAGAGGGAAATTAGAGATAGTAAAGGAAAACATGGGGCTGATTCTCTTGTTTCTAGATCCCAGTAAATATTTAAATTTACTAAATGCCTCATTTTTCCAAACAGAAATTAACTTTTCTGTCCTGCACTTTTCTGCCCCATCCTATTTGTCTTTATACCAGCCAGCAAGAGTTAAAATTAATTTGCAATATATCATTCCTTTCAGACTATAATCACAATAGAGTTAGCCTTTTTCAGGACAGTTTTAGGGTTAATGTGCTGTAGCCAGATTCCCTAGGTTTCTATCCTACCTCTGTCATTTATCAGCTGAGCGATATTTGGAAAATTACTTAACCTTTCTCTGCCTCAATTTATATCAGTAGAATGGGGTTAAAAGTACTACTATTATAAAAGTACTATTATTATAACAGTACTTTTCTCATTGGGTGGTTATAAGAATTAAATAATAATAATGTTAATCATGTGTAGCAGATAACGTTCAACTGACATTAAAAATATCATTACTATTATGCAAAATAAAGTGTGTTCAACATCCTCATTGATGCATATTTACTCAGATATCTTTCCTGGGTCAAGTCTTCAAAAACAATAATTAGAGCCTATTCTACATTTGTTTAACTAAAGAGTTTATCCTAGAGTAAAGGGTATCTGCTTCAAGTATATGCAGTACCTTAACTCCAGTAGCTAAAAAATCTGGTAAATCACAAGTAGCCAGACATTTGCAATTCTGTCTTTGTTTTGATTTTAATTTGAAGGGTTTCTTTATTAGGCTTTCCACTGCATTAGAAAAGAGAAACAAGGATACAATCTGAGAACACACAGAAAACTTAATGTAATTTAAATTAGGAGTATGAGGACACTTTTATTAAAATGTTCTCAGAACCTCACAAGTTAATTTTTATGCTTTCAGAATTTATTGCCTGAAAAAAGTGCATGATAACAAAATGCTACTTTGTAAAGCTTTTAAAGATTTTGTATTTTATTAATTATAACTGTACATACAAAGTTGTCTCTGCATCTGGAACCAAGATGTCAAGTGATGCACAACCAGAAAGTTATAAGCAGATTTGCTGTTGATTGTTGTCATCTGCTTCTGAAGTGCACTCAATCCTACCCAGGGGCCCGATTATAAATCAAAGAATGTCTTACTCTGTCACCTGTCTCACAAACTCTCATGGACTATGGGCAAAGCTCCAGCTCTTCACTATTTCTCCTTCCACTCACGCTTGATGACCTCAAGTTCTAATTTCTGAAGAAAATAGAAGCCACCAAATAGGAAATACCTCATTTTACTAATATGAAGAAATACAAGCCTACCTTAGATCTACTCATTTATCTTCCATCTGTATAGTTTAAAATAAACATGTACTTATTCATTTTGAGGACAGTATCCAACTGTTTTGGATTCTATTCTATTCTCAGTTCTCCAATTCTACAGTATCTGGTAACATAGGTGAGATTTTTTTTTTTTCTTTCTCCGCTTTGTATAAAAGTCTCTCTCAACTATTTCCTGTGGCTCCTCTCTCTCTCTCTCTCTATAAATATATAATTGACATATTATATTGGTTTTATGTGCTACATAATAATTTGATATTTGTATATATTGGGAAATGATCACTGTGAGTCTAGTTAACATCCGTCATCACACAATCTAAATTTTTTCTTGTGATAAAAACTTTTAAGATATACTCTCTCAGCATATTTCAAATATACAACACAGTACTATTAACTATAGTCACCATGGTATACATTATGTCCTCAGGACTGATTTACTTTATAACTAGACATTTATACCCTTTGACCACCTTCACCTGTTTCACTCATCCCCAACTCCCCACCTCTGGCCAATCTGTTCTCTATGTCTATGAGTTTAATTATTTTGTTTGTTTTATGTTTTGTTTCATTTTATTTGCTTTCACATATAAGCGAGATTGTACAGTAATTGTCTTTCCTTGTCTGACTTATTTCACTTAGCATAATGGCCTGCAGGTCCATCCATGTTGTCACAAATGGTGGGATTTCTTTCTTTTTTATGGCTGAATAATGTTCTCCTGTGGCTTTTCAGTATTCTCACATCTCTCATAGCATAAGAAAAATCCTCATTCAAACCCAACTTCATGCAACCTCTCTTTCTCTTCCCCTTCCTAGGCAGTTTTGAAAAGTTTCGTTGGTATTCATTCTTTCCATTTCACATTCCCCACTCATTCCTCAAGAAATTTTATTTTTTCAACCTATTTTAATATGGCTCCTTGCCTATCATTTAAATTATAATCTTCCTAAATTTTTTCTATTATTATTATTTCTTAAAGACTTGTATAGATTTTGAATTATCTATGTTTTAAATATTTTTATAATTTCTTCCTAAAATCTGGACTTAGTGTTATTTACTGAGCAGATTCAAAATTTTTTTAACTTAATATTGGACTATATATTATTTATGTCTTCTTAAATAAACTTTCATAGGCTATATAGCTTTAGGTTTTTTCCTTTTGCTTTCTTTGGGTTTATTTTGTTATTTGTTCTAAATTTTTAAGATTAATGTTTATCTCATTGATTTTTAGCCTTATCTTCTTTCATAAATAAGCTTTTAGCTCAGTTGCAATATGGAGTACTTTCATTATTATTTCATTCATGTTTAAACTTCTATGTTTTCTTCTGTGACCTATTAGTTATCTGTAAGTGTAATATGTAATTTCCAGGAATATTTGGTATTTTAAAATATTTTTATTTTATTTCTAACTCAATAACATTATAGTAATTTTATATAGTTTACTGTGTTATCAATTATTTCAAGTTTGAATAGATTTCTAGTACAGTTTATTTCAAAGTCAATTTTGTATATATCTTATATGTGCTTGAAAAAAATGATATCGTCTCTAATTTTGAGATTCAAAGTTCAATGTATGTTCATGAGAGCAAGGTCATTAACTATGTTGTTCAAATCTTCCAAATCTTTACTTAGTTTGAGTTTGGGATCGCATAATAGCCAGTTGAAAGACATCTCCCTGTATGATGGTAGATTTATTACATTCTGCCTACCGCCTGTCATTTTTTTAAATATATCTTTGGCTATGTTACTACATGCAAAAAGAAAAAAAAAAAAAAAAAGGTAAAATTACCCTATAATCCTCATATGAATTGAAAGCTTCTAATTCAAATAAAGGTTTTTGCTCCAAACTCTATTTTATCTAATATTAAAATAACTTTTAAAAGCTTTATCTTAATTGGTGATTCTATGCTTTTTATTTTACCTTCCCTGTGTCCTTATGTTTTATATGACTCTCTTGTGAATTACACATACTATATAAAGATTTTTTAAAATACAATCTGATAATTCCTGTTTCTTTTAATCAATTCTGTGCTTTCTTACCATTGCTTTATGTTGTTTTCCTATTTATAAAATATACTTCCTTTTAAATTAATTGACATTTTTCCATTTACCCCATGTGCTTTTCTATATCTAGTGACTTGTATATTTTAATGGTTAAATTTACATTTAAACACACTTAATAAATTCTAAATTAAGACAATATTTCTATGACTCTTGAAAACAAACAGAATTTTAAGTATATATTTAACAGTGTATTTTAACTATGAGCACAAAATACCCAACACAGCTAAACATTAGTGTTTTTAAATATATCAGTTCTATTAAGTCTTTTAACCACTTTTTTACTTATTTAACAAACTTTCTAAAATGTTGACCATGTGCAAAATACTATTTCAAACACTTTAAAACTATTATCTTTTAATCCTCAAAATAATCTTATGAGAAAAAAGTAATAACCTTATGAGGATATTATTGTTTTATATTTCAATATTTTTATTTTGCTTTTTAAGTTTTTGCATATGTTTACCATTTTATTTTGCTTACAATTTATTTCTAGATTGAAGCATTGTTTTCTGTATTCAATTTATGTGTTCTTATAATACAAAACTGAGATGTTCCGCTAGTAAGAATGCATTGCTGATAAACTTTCTACATTTTCTCTAAAATATGACTTTATTCTGCCCTTGTTCTTGATTGATGGTTTACTTATATAAAAAGATCATATAATTGTTGTTATTTAAACCATCCCTTTCTTTACTTTTTATACAGTTTTCTAAATTTGGTGCTCAAGAGAGTCTGCTGTTGGTATCATTACTTTTTCTTTATAGATAATTTCTGTTTCACTTTGAATGCTTTTAAGAATTTGTCTTTGAAAATTTAAAACTTTACCAAAATTTGATTAAATGTGGATTATGTTTGTGCTTTATTGTGCTTCATAAATCTGAGCATTTCTTTTATCTATTCTGGAAAATTCTAATAAATTATCTTTTTAAATACTGCCTATTCAAAACCTTCTAGAATTCTAATTAAATACATCATACTTTCTTGCTATATCTACCATATCTATAACTATCGCTCTTTCATTCTTTTTCTTTGTAAATTTCATTGTACATATATATTTTAGACTGTCAGTCCATCTTCTCCTGAATTATTCATAATATAATTTTTAACACGTGTTGAGTTTTTAATTGAAATATTTATATTTTGCATTTATAGAAATTTTACTTGGTTCTTTTTTAACATTGCTTTTTAATTTTGCTTTTCTATTGTTTCTTTCTCATGTTTTTAATTCTCTCTTTTAATTTATTACAAATTTCATATAAGTACATTATAGTCTCTATCTAATCATTCTAATATCTTTTGCCCTTAAGGGTTTAATAGTGTTATTTGTTGTTTTTGCTCTATTTCATGGTGGCTTGTTTCCTCATATGTGTTGCAATTTGGAATTATGAGCTAATATTTGAGTAAGCATAATTGTGAGAACACCGAAAGTCTGAAGGTCTTATTTGAGTGCGCTTTTCTCCAAAAGAGGATAAGCATTGATGCTGTCTGTTGTCTCAAGGTGCTTGTGATTCTATTAAATAGAACTTCTTGGCTGGGGATTTTACAGATGCCAAAAAAAAAAAAGAGTATTCGAACTCCTTACAAGAATGAGAGAAGAACTCTGGTTTTGATTCTCAGAACAGAGTTTGTTTTTCCCAGCAAGATCAGACAGTCAGTCTCTTTTTTCTGGAGAGCAGAATTTTTGTTCATTTGTTTGTTTTTATTCTTTCTCCACAGATACAGTCATTTGAGGATCTAGCCTTTATTAAAGAATTTCAGTTCCAACTCCCCAGTTGAAAAAGACCCAAAGCTTTGTCTCCTGTACTCAGCATAGTTATTAAATCCAAAGTTTTAAGTTCAAAGAAAAATTATCATAAACTGTCATCATTAGCTCAGGTTTACCATTCAAGTTTTAAGCTTTCCAGGTCCCTTTTCAATTTGACCTACTGGCAGTAGTCTTCTTTCTGCACTCAGTTATATATTATTGTTGTTATCCTATAGCTTTAGAATTTATTTTAGTGTGTATGTGTTATTTAATTTCCAATGTTAAGCCTCATGTCTTCGTGTCTTGTGGATACCTGCTTAGTTCTTTCACAGTTCAACTTACCTTTCAGTAGCACTGAACGCTGTGGACTTCCCTCCTTAAAAGACTTTTTCGTCTTGCCTTCCACTAAATTACCACACTCCTGTTTTTCTTCCAGCTCACCAGCTGGTCTTTCTGACTCCTTTAATATCTCATGATACTTTAGTAGACATTAAATGATAAAATGAGGCTTTATCCTAGGTCCTGTGCTCTTTAACTGTAATGTTTCTATGAGTATTCTTGCTACTTTCATTATGAACAATTACCAACAAAGATAATCTTTTAATGTACAGACCTGATTATTTCACTCCACTGCTTATATTTCAATAATCTAAGAGGAAAGATAAATTTTATTAGCATTACCTACAAAGGCCGTGGAGAAGATCCTTCCCCACTTACCTCCTTTTCCAGCTCCATCTCCACGCTTGCTCTCCTTTTCTCTTCACATCTGCACTGGCGTGTTTTGCTCTTCAGAGTCACTATGCTTACCCCTGATGCCTGGCTTTGATGTAGCATTTCCCTTTGCCTGACACACTCTTCCATTTTCTTTTCATCTAGATCATCTCTAACTATCCTTCAGAACTCAGCATTCCACTCAAAGTTGCCTTCATAATTGCCTTGAATACCTCAAATCCGTCTTTAATCTACTCTCATTTATTCATTGAAAACATATTATCGATAACTTACTCTGTGCTGGAAATTGGTCTACACGTTGGAATATATCTGGCGGTAAATAAAATAGACCA
The DNA here is from genome assembly GCF_000325575.1 of Pteropus alecto. Taxonomy (NCBI): domain Eukaryota; kingdom Metazoa; phylum Chordata; class Mammalia; order Chiroptera; family Pteropodidae; genus Pteropus; species Pteropus alecto. The sequence goes on along the minus strand of NW_006441953.1, from coordinate 15,024,757 downwards.
AATTTCTTTCCATATAGCTGGATAAGGTAATAGGAAAAAATGATAATCAAATAGACAAACACATAGCATTCCAAAAGACTTAATTGGGAAATGTAGCCCTTAGCATTTGCCACAACTGCTATTTCAAATTTGACTGAGGACTTTGATGACATTTGCAAAATGCCTGCTCTTTGCCATATAACATAACCACATCCATTGTATTCATACCTTCTGCCTACACTCAAGGAAAAGCTTTGATACAGAGCATGACTCATTCGGGGTTATCCTAAGATGTGTCTGCGACAGTCAGAATCAGATCTGTGGTCCTCAGTCATTCCTGGACCCACTACTCAGATACTGTCAGTACTTGAGATCCTTTGGCAAAGTTAGTGCATGCAGTTCCTGGTGTGTTTTCTTTCCCAAAAGCCTGTGTCTGTGGGTCTTCATAGGTGGACTACACTCAGACTGACACAGGGAGCCCACTTTACCTGCAGACACAGGGATTCATGTCTTCTGCTCTCAGTCCTTAACTGATGATTGACAGCTGTGAGGGAAATGAGAAAGACTTGCTCCAGCTTTCTCAACCTGGCATGGGACAACTATAAGATGTGAGATTTGCTGCATATTATCTCTGTGCAACTTGGTTTGATGGCATACTCTTGCTTGGCTTCCTTCCCATCTCCTTCTTACTCCACTAATATCCTGCCAGCTTTTTCTTAGGAAAACAAACCTAATAAATTTTCTTTCACTTTCACATAAATCCTCTTCTTAGATCTGATTCTGAAAAATTCAGCCCCAATCATCAATACTGAAAGATCTTTTAAGGATCCTTTCAATCTTAAATTCAGTGATCCTTTAATCTAATTTATTCTAAAGTATTGGAGACTTTTAATGAATTATTACTTCTATATAAGTTATGTGTGCTTGTATAGTTGTATTTTGAAGATAAAACCTCAATATGAAGAAAACTGGGTTATTTCAGGTCCTATAATAAGCAGGCCAAAATAGAAAAAAACTCTTAATAGCAACTTGTTTCTAAAAAATCTTACAGGACAGAATTGCCTTTACTCTTCATTTGTAATTATTTGGTCCTATCTCATATTATCAGCCTTCTCTGACCGCCACTGGATCAAAGAATAGTTATTTCGATTTCATTAAAATGAGTGTAAGATGAGTACTAGAGACAGTAGCAGCTTGGGGATGGGCATATGGAGAACACAGAAGAAACAGAATTTTATCCAGTTTCTCAGTGTTGCACCCATAGGACTCCATATACAGGAGACCCAATATAAGTGGAGAATACATCCCCAAACCATCCCGTTTTCTCTATCTCTGTGCTGCCAACCTGAACCAATCTAGCACCTCTCTGAAAGAGCCTCCTAAGTAGTTTTCTTGTTTCCTCTCTTGAAACATAGCACGCCCTATGCTACATACCAGACAAGGTAAGTTATTTTACCATAAAATAAATTATATATTTCCCTGCTTAGAATCATCTCAAGGGCTTCTCATTGCAGTTAGAAAAAAAAAAAAATCTGTTTCTTAAAACAATGGTCTGCAAGGTTCCATATCAAGCCTTACTGACCTCCAGTGCTAACCAGTGTAAGGTAAAACACTACAGACATACTGATGTCTTTTCAGATCCTTCATTCTTATTTTAGGACAATTCCCCTGCCCAGTGTTCAGACCTCAGTTCTTCATACATCTGGCTCCCTTATGTTCAGTCTATTCCCATTTCAATTAGAGTGTACTCCACAACATCCTGCTTTATCACACATAGTACATTTTACTAAATGAAATTATGCATTCATTTAGATGTTTGTCTGTTTATTGCATGTGACCCTCCTACATACACACACAGACGTGCGTGTGGGTACGCACGCGCGCGCACACACGCGCACACACACACACACGACTATAAGAATGAGAATAGTGACCCTGACAGTCTTGTTCATTGTTATATTCATTGTCTCTTAACAGTAATAAGGAATTTGTAAAGACTAAAAAAATAAATGGATGAAAGCACATATGAAAGAATCAATGGATGGGAATTTTCCATCTCCTCTCTTCCATCAGAGGAAATTACACAATTTATATCCAAGTCCCATTTAAGTCCCACAAGCAGCTTGTGTCACAATTTGACCAGGTTAAATCACTCAGATAGAATTTTCTTTCAACAAATTAGCAAAGATAAAATGAAATCACATTACCAATATGCACGAAGGTCTGAGAAAATAAGTCCTTTAAGTGAATAATAATTTATACATGCATATTTAAAAATAAATTTTTAAATAAAATGTTCTTCTTTTGACATAATTCAATGATTATTTAACCTAAGAAAGTGGTGTATGTGCCACATGTAAAAATTCAACATTAAACCACTGGATTAATAAGTAACAAGACATACAAAGGGCATTTGGTTGGTAAAAATACTAGAAGTAAACATTTATTAAAATGAAAGTGAGTATGCTTAATATTATTGAGTCGAAATTAATATTACATACAATAAAATACGTAATACTTCTTTTGATTTTTTATAAAATAAATAAGTGTAGGCATGCATGTACCTAACAAATAATCTGAAAATACATTAATGGTGATATCTTCAGGTGGTAGAATTAGAGATTATTTAATTTCTTTCATTTTATTGATATATATCTATATGTCATTGATTTTCTAAAAAATAAAATGTTCCTTTTTTCAATCTAGTCACGAACATTCTAGTATTGCAACCTTTATGTACAGACAGAATTAGTCCCCCTCCGCCTCAAGATGCCCAAGGCCTAATCCCCAGAAATTGTGAAGATGTCACATTACATGAGAAAAAAGACATTGCTGATGTGATTAAGTTAAAAAAATCCTGAGATGTCGAGACATCATTTGTCTGGGTGGGCCCAATGTAACAACAAGGGTCCTTATAAGAGGGAAGTGAGAGGGACAAAATCAAAGGAGATGTGATGAAAAAAGCAGAGATTAGAATGTTGCTAGACCATAAATCAATGAATAAGGACAGTTCTCAGAAGCTGGGAAAGGCAGGGAAATTGATTTTCTCCTAGAGCTTCCAGAGCACACAGACTTACTGACCCATTTTAGACTTCTGATCTCCAGAACTGTAAGATAATACGTTTGTGTTTTTAAGCCACTAAATTTCTGATAATCTGTTAGTGCATTGATAGTAAACTATTACTGTCATACAAAACTAAACTGTCATACAAAAATTAAAACAAAGTAAGAAGATATTTAGTACCATACGATATTCATAGAGATGCATACAGATAAGCATATCAAAGTTACATTTTCTTTAATGTTCAAATACAAATTTTTGAGCTTGTTTCTTCAGGGATTCAATACTCATAGATTCTGGAAATAGTACTGAAGTACCCCAATAACAAAAAATAAACACTCTACTCAGACAGATATGAACACTCCGGAATGCCATCTACCTCATCAGCAAAGTTGTTCCCTTCCAAACTTTCTCTTTCATGTTTGCCTTACTAGCTCATTTTAATCATTATTTTTACTTTGAATAAAAATGATAAGGGGAACAAGTGAGTGTAATTTACTCTCAGACCTGCCAAGTATAAAATGGGGTTCATTACCTGCTTTTTTAAAAACACAAAGACACAAGTTTGTGATTTGGTAACATTTGTCTCCACCAAGATATGTAAATTGAATTGTAAGTAAGTGGAAATATTTTTAGCCTACTTTAGAAATATGATTGTTTAGAAGCATTCTTTTCCAAAACCTATCATCATGGAGAACTTAGAGGTTTTTTCTTCCCACTGGTTTTGAGCTGCCAGTGTGCAGAAACAGCATGCCAAGTTGTTGAAGCAGGAGAAAGTATACATTTTTCATACTTTTTTTTCCCCAAAAAATCATTCCACTGATTACAGTTTGATGGCATATAAGAAATTCTACCTTTGGGTTAAAGTCAAACATTTTAAACTTAAAAGGATTAATTTTTGAGTGACTAAAAGGGTTTTGTGTAAAGTTCTGGTTAATAATTAACCAGTTTGGGGTCATTGTTATTGCTTTCTTTTATTTTATCATCTGTGCTGTCATTCTGGATTCGAAGCTGTGGCAGCTGATGGGAATGTGGTCCAACTTGCTGACTCATGCAAAGTGCCTTGAATGAAACCAAAAGGCCAAAGATAGTCCTAAACTAAATTATGAAATTGACAAACATGTTTTGCTTCCTCCCTGTGCTCCCCTTGATCTGGCTATCCCTAAGCAGCCTAGAAACTGAGATTAGAAAGAATTAGCACTACACAAAAACAAAATAGTATCTCTGTAGATATGAAGAGGAAGACACACAGAAGAGCAGGCTGGGATGAAGATATAAGGCTGTTGTACCCGGATCCAGAATCAGATGCAGGCAGATAGGGATCGTTTTCTCCAAGTTTCCCAATCTATGAGGTAAACATTTTAACCACACACATTACAGAAAAACAGTTGATAGACATCGGGCTTCTACAAACTAGAAGTCCATCTATACACTTTTAGTTTATGGTTAGGTTAGTGTCTTGTTTTTTGTTTTTTGTTTTTGTCCCTGTCTAGTAAGTCTTAGTTTATCCCAAGATGGCAAAGACTTACTCTTAGGTTTAATTCATAAATTTTAGTTTTTATATATAGGTCTATGACCCTTCAGAAATTAATTTTTCTCTTTTGTGTGAGCTTTAGCTTGAAACTAATCTCATCCCATGTGTTCATCTAGTCTTTGTAGCACCATTTGTTGAAGAGTCTATACTATCATTTTTAATTACCATAGTGACTTTGTTAAAAATCAACTAAATTCCATATATGTAGTTCGATTTCTAGACTCTCAATTCAGATTTAGTGACTTAGTTGTCTATTTTTACACAAATATCACATTGTCTTGATTAATGTAGCTTTGTAAGTCTTAAAATCGGGTAGTCTAAATCCTCAAATTTTATTTTTAATCAAAAGTATTTAGGCTACTTTAAGTCTTTGCATTTCTATTCATATTTTAGAATCGATTTATTCACTTTCACAAAAATAGTTTCTGAGATTTTGATTGGATTTTTTAAGCTATGGACCAATTTGAGGAGAATTGATATTTTAACTATATTGAGTCTTCTAATCCATGAGATATATATATCAATTTACTTAGGCCTTTAATTTTAACAATAGCATATGTTTTTATAATGGGAAAGTTTTTTTCTTAGTGTAAAATATACTGTTTTTTATAGTTTGTTTCTATCATAAAAATACAATTGAATTTTTGTATATTGACTCTGTGTCCCACAGTCTTGTTAAGTTCACTTAATAGTTCTTGCAATTTAGTTCCAGTATTACAGTTAGATTACTTAAAATTTTCTATATAGACTCTCATATGATCTACAAATAAAGAGAATTTTTAATTTTATTTTCTTTCTTTCCTTATAGTACTGGCTGGGTCCTCCAATCTAATGCTGTACAAAAGTGGTAAGAATTAACATCCCTGACTCTTTTTCTGATTTTAAAGGCAACATATTCAGTACATCACCATCTGGTATAAGCTTATCTGCATATTTTGATAGATGCTGCATTAGTTAACTTGGGCTACCATTAGTTAAGTTTGGTTTCCATAAGCTGGATGTTCAAGGACAAGGTGCCAGCAGGGTTGGTTCCTGTAAAGCATCTCTTCTTGACTTATAGTCACCTTCTCGCAATATCCGCAAATGGCCTTTTCTCTGTGTACATGCAGAGAGACAGATCTCTTTCTATTCTTACAAGGTGTTTCTTTCTCTTCTTAGAAGGCCCTCAGTCCTCTCTGGTTAGGGCTTTACTCTTATGACCTCATTTAACCTTAATTACTTTCTAATGGCCAGCTCTATCTCCAATTACAGTCACATTAGGGTTTAGGGCTTCAACATATGAATTGGGTGGAGGTACAATCCAGCCCATAACAAAGGCCCTTTAATACATTTAGAAAGATTTCATCAATTTCTGTTTAGCTAGAACATCTGATGATGAATGAGTGAATTTTTCAAATAGTTTTTTTGCATCTACTGAGATGCAAATTACATTGAGATTATAAATTATACTGTTCAAATTATGAATACTGAAAGAACTTTGCATTTCTGGGATAAATCCAATTTGCTCATGATGTATTTATTATTTTTTATGACATATTTATTCTTTGATATATTTTATTGAGTATTTTTCCATCTATATGGTTGAGAAATACTGATTTGTAATTTTCTTCTAATGTCAAGAAATATCTGGTTTTGTAATATCAGGTTTAGGTATCATTGTGTAGACTTTATACAATAAATGAGAAAAGAGTTTCCTTCCAAATTTTTCAAAAACCTTTTTATAAGGTTGGTATTCCTTGTTCCTTAAATTTTTGATAGAACTTATCTGTGAAATCGTCTTGGCCTACAGTTGTCTTTGTAAGAAACTCTGGTAACAATTTCAGTTAGCTATGGGACTTTAGGTATCCATATTCTCTATTTCTTCTTGAATCAACTTTGACATAGGTAGATACTGATAACAAAAACTCTGAAAAAGTAACACAGAAACATTGAAATTAAGTGTAATTTAAAACAGTATTTCAGGCAGGACATTTTTTTTTTAACCTAGTATAACCATGTTAGTATCAAACAGTAAGAATTAAAGAAGATACTAATACTCATCAAGAGATTCAACTCATTAGAGAAATATAACAATTTGAAAGTTTATAAACCTAATAAAACATCAAAATATATAGCAAATATTAACAGAACCACAAAAAAAATTTGACACAGTTATCATTGTAAAGTTTTGGCACACCTCTCAGCTTCTCGCAGAAGCTGATTCATCAATTAAACAAAGAAACAAACAAGTAGAAAGAATTTGAATAACAAAGTTAGCAAGCTTAATCTAATAAATGTATAGGAAATTATTTCCAAAAATATAATAGAAAATGAGTTTTATCATACTTTTATATATTCTCTAAAGCAGGGGTCCTCAACTCCCTGCCATGGACCAGTAACTGTGGCCTGTTAGGAACTGGGCCACACAGCAGGTGGTGAGCGAGCAGAGCTTCATCTGTATTTGCAACCACTTCTCACCAGCATCACTGCTTCAGCTCCTCCTCAGACCATCAAGCATTGGATTCTCATAGGAGCACCGGTCCCTGGTGCCAAAAAGGTTGGGGACTGCTGCTCTACAGCCTTGCTTTTATGTTCAGATCCTAAAATTATGAAATATTCTTCTACTATACCTTCGCCATAATATTCAGCTTACTAGCAGTCACTATTTTATGTTTTCTACTTCTTATGAAGCAATAAAAACACCACTGGTAAGAACTGTATGTAAATTTAATAGCATATTTATAAGTGAAACATTAATGTAGAGAAAAAGTACTCAGATATTAAAGTTTCATAGTTCATCTAGATTTTGATGAAGTTGTTATTATCAAAATGTATTTTCTTAAAAATCAAATAAAACTCTAATACAGCTCAACAGCAGCATGTAAAAATAAAACTAGACCTGAGTATATGGCATGACACTAGAGTTATTAAAATTTAGTTAAGAAAAGAACAATTTTATTCCATAGTAATATTGAGTGTGTTTGGAGAGAAAACAATTTATAAAGCACTCTAAGCAGTGCATTCCAGGAAGAGACAGCATGCTCTATTTGTTTTTAAACAGTTTTCAAAAATGTTATAAAGATATTGCTTTATATTGATGAAGTATCTTAGCTGCTGTATGAATAGAAAATGCTTCTAGTAATGTCCAAAATGATGCACAGGACAGCATATTTATTGGTTGTAAAAGTATGTAGGTAGGATTAACATCAAAACCTTAATGGAGCAATAATTTAGAAGCTGCTGAAACCTGAAAAATAACTCATGGTTTAAACCAGATTAAAGACACAATTGATACTAAAAACTGCTGGCTAATTCCCCAAGCCATTACTGTTTACAGATCTTGAAGGGTTATTGCCAATATTTGTTGTAAGGGAGATGAAAAATATATAGTGCGGTGTTAGCTGTATTTTTTGATGTCTGTTCATTGAACAAACGTTTAGAATATAGGATTGATGTTAACTGAGAAAGAGTACATTAGTTTAGAGCTCGAGATTTAAGTAAGATTTAATTAATCAGAATAGTATAACAAAATCTTTACGATTCCAAAATGTTACCCATTAACATTAGTTCCTACCTACATAGATAGTATAGGACCCTGCAAAGTTTATGTCTGTGCATTTACTGTTTCACTTACCCATCAATTTATTTCAAATTTCCAAGCTTTATATGCAGAAATGACTTAACTTTGAAACAAGAAGCCGGCACTTCTCTGCTACACTGCCTCAACTTCACTAGATCTCTTTGTTGAGGCAGGGTTTATTTGTATTACAATCTTCTGTTTTGTTCATTTTATTTATTTATTTATTGTTTTTACATGGTCTTTTGTTTGGTTGCATTACTCTCAGTTTTTTTTAAGAAATTAAACTACAGCCAATTCTAAGCATTCTTTGTACGTTTTCCTGATTTATCTCCAAACATAAATTTGGAATAACTTTAATGATAAATTGTCGTGATTGTTTAATCTCCAGCTTGTGAACACTTCTCACATGTTTGTAGAGTATCTTATGTTATATTTTCATGACTCATCCATAGGTAGAAGTTAAAACTCACTTGCCCCGCCCCCTTGTCTTTAGGCTCTGTCAGTCAAAAGCAATCATGTGAGACTTGTGTTTGGAAGCATGCTGAAATAGGTGTTGCAAGGAATCCATTCTGGAAAGGTGCTTCACAAGATCCAGCTTCCGGAAGCTGCAGTAGGAGAGGTTCTAACATGAGTAACCAAATCTGAAATTCAGAAAGTCAGAAACAGTAGATTTTCCCAGTAGTGGTGGCAGTGGGCTCTTCACTACACTGTTCTAGATGGTGATGTAGGCTCTAGTCCCAACAGCAAGGTCTGAACAGCTAGGCCTTTCAAATTTTTTCATGAGTTTCCTAATTGTCCAAACTAGGCTGTTTTTCAGTGAAACAGGTAAAATCAGGTCTTGGGAAAATTGATACATATGGTCCCCCTATACAGAAAGTAGTTGTGAATAAAGCAGAATATAGGAGAAAGAGCGAAACACAGATTTTTGAAAGTCATTGTTGTAATTCTGATAATTAAAGACTAGGAGAAGCTTAAAAAATTAAAGAAAAATCACCGGTAACTAAACTGACTAAAAACAGTGATAGAGGAAACAAGAAATAAGCATGTTGTGAAACAGAGAAAAAAGAAAATTTCAAAAAAAGACAGCAGCTAGATACAGTTAAACACATCCATAATAAGGACAAATCTGTGATTATATGAAGCCATTGGAACAGACACCTTTTTTTAAAACAATTTCATTTGGTTATTGGAGAAAGAAGTAAGAACATGCCCATAAAATTGATTAAATTTTCTGGAAAACAATTCATATAAATATGTTATTATTATTAATGATTTTTTTAAAATTTTTTTATTTTACTTTTTAGGCGAGGCAAACCTTGGTTGACCTCACAGATTACAAGGACCTTATCAGCTTACAATCTCTTATTTATTTTTTTTATTTTTCATTCCTACAGCATCTGGTCTTCCTAGGTGGTCTCCCATCCAAGTACTAACCAGGCCCGACCCTGTTTAGTTTCCAAGATCAGACGGGATCCAGTTTGTTCACGGTAGCATGGCCGTAGACTATTAATGATGTATTTTATTGTTCATTCTTGCTCAACAGACTCTCTTGTAGCCTGAAGTATGAGGAAAAGAGAAGTAATTAAATATATGTTGAGAATGTGTCTCCACAAATAACACTGATCTTGAGTACAGAGTTAACATAGCCTCACACATGTCTACCATTAAATAAACATGATTGTGAAAAGGAACATTGTAAATGGTCTCTTTAAAATGAAAAACTATTGTCAGAAAGTGACAGGGAAATGATGACTATATAATTTACTGAGGGAGCGATTGTAACCAGGAGCGATCTTTGTCTGATGTTTTGTTTTTTTTGTTTGTTTGTTTGTTTTTCCTTTAAGGAGAGTAATGAGTCTGGCCACTACTTACTCATCTACACTGAATTCAATTCATCAGTCTATGGACCAAGACTCAGTTTACTAGCTTGAGCCATCACTACCTAAAATATTAAGTGGCTTAAAAACCATTGATTTTGTGTGTTACATGAGGAAGAGCCAAGGGAGCTGAGCAAGGAAGTAAAGACAAAAGCCATGAGACAACATCTCTTTAAGGTGTGTAACCCCATCCTCCCTGTGTGACAGAAATAGTCTAGTGTGGCAAATAGTGACCGCCGTTTCTCACAGCTTTAAAAGAGCTGACAAACACTTCTCACTGCTATTCTCCTTTCAAATGATAAATGTTCATATTGTGAATTATGATGAGTATTTAGAGAATTAGATATTCAGCAGAAAACATCTATATGACAGGGCAACATTTTAGTGTGTGGCCAATGTACAAGTAATTCAGAGTTACTGAACAAAACCCTTCAAATTAATCACTGTTTTAGGATTCCAATATTTTTTAAATCCTAAATTAGTGTGTGAGGGAAAAGAATGAATAGCCTAAAAAGTGAGGCAACAGCCATGCTGTCAGGAATATTGGAAGGTTGGGTTAGTACCTAAAATCAATAGCAGGTACATAAAGCAGGTGCAGACATTTAAAACCTCCAGGTAACTCGAGACTGGCACTAATCTATGGCAATATCTAAAATCTTGGAACAATGCCCAAGTTCAAGGTTATTTTCATCTATGCTAAAGCAAGAATGGGACATCCAATGTGTTTTTCTCTCATCTGTTGACTGTGTAGATACTTTGCTTCTTAAGGGCCCTGTGATCACTGGCTGAGGTAGAACTAGATGGTCTCTGAAGAACTTAGTACATAAATGGAATCTTTCTGTGGTAACTGTCAACTTTGTGTCCTGCCAGATAATGGAATAACTCAATCTAACCTTTGTTTTGAAGAAGTAGTTGAAATCTATTCGAATTTTTTTTTTCCTACTCATGTTTAAGGATACAATTAGTGTCATGATGTTGCCCTCGACTCTGTGTCTCACATTACTTTCTCATAAATTTCCCTTTGGTCATATCATCCAAGCCTTGCTGGTTTCTTTGTTTCTTGAAATCACTGTTCCCCTTCCTACCTTGGGGCCATCATACATATTTCCTCAGCTTAGAATATTCTTCTCTTCTCTCACCCACAGTCCCCAGTCCCAAATCCATTCACCTGGCTGCTCCCTAATCAACTTACAGATTTTTACATAAAATTAACATAGTCCCTTCATTACATATTCTCATAGCATTCTATATTTCTTCATGATACTTGCAATAATTTTATTTTATGTTATGGATATGATTCTCTTTAAAGAGTGACTTCAGTAACATTTAATATCTATGAATATAGAGAAATCTTTATTGCTATCTTCTATACCTAAATTGTGCCAGGATAATAGTAGGTATGCCACAAAATATCCTTGAGAGGGTATTGATGTAAGAAATTCTTCCCCTCATGTATAAATGTCTGTAGAAAGGCTCCCAAGTATTGACAATATTGACAATGACAATGTTGTTCGTTGATATATTAGCATGTTCCAGAAATAATGAGAGTAAAATTGGACCAATTTGCAGTTCGATAATGTTCTTGAACTTGAAGTCTGCTGTTTCTTGCTATCAAGGCTGGCACTGAGTAAAAAGATTATTAACTAAAGCCCTTTATTTAAAATCAGTTAAAGATTCAAATCACCAAACTAGGAATAAGACTTGAGTTTTAGCTCTACTATCCAGGAGTCTTAAGGTTTAGAACAAATTATATAACTTCTGCTAACCTTAAGCTTTCCATGTGCAAGTTAGAGAAATCTTGGCAAACCAGTTTCTCTGGAGGTCAAGCACTTGAAGGTCACTAATGCTAGACATGATACAAAGGTGAAGATCATTACTGGCTTAATGTCTAATGAATATACAACTAGAAGGAAAATATATGTATTTCAGATTTATTTGTAGTTGGAAAAGTTCACAAAGACTTATGTTGTACACTGTGTAGAAATGTAGATTAAAATGTAGTTATAATTTTTATATTTAATCTTCATATAAGCCTGTACTCTTATTTTCATCCTACAAAGTAGTTAAAAGTATTAATGTGGTGTCCTGAAAAGAAGCCAAACCCAGATTAATACCTGTATCTCTGACAAGCAGTATAAATTTTACATATATTTGAAGTTTTTAGGCATAACAATTAAATATGCAAACATGATTTAGATATACTGCTTTAATCAAGTCAATTAAAGATTAAATAAGCTTAGGTGATTGAACAAAATTTTTGTCAAAGGTCTTACTAGTGTCATTTTCCAAAATTATAAAGTTTATTACCATACAAAAAAAAGTGTGTTTGTTTTCTGAAATAAAACATATTGCATGCCAAGTTTATCCTAAACTTCTGGCTCTCTTAAGAAAAAATGTCATTAATTTGAGGCCTCTACCTTGTTCCCCTCTTTTATTTCACACAAGTATGTAGGTTTAGGTTCAAATCTGAATAATTAAAACCGATGTAAGGATTTTTCAATCAACCTGTCATAATGCATCATTGGTAAGTAATTATGCTATAAAAAGTAATTGTGTATTTATCCAACCTATATTCCTTAAGCAAATATTCTCCAAATGTGCAATGGTCAAACAGGTAAGCATTCTACCTGAGCTATCATTTGCTCTTTATTTTTGAAGGTTATAATGAGTATATGCCATCTTGTAAAAGTGACTTTTTTCATCTGAGTGGTTAGAATATGAATATTTGAAATTTGATTATTATGAACATGTAGTTTCTCCAATCTTTCCTATCACTTCTGCTCTCACAACTGAGAAGCTCCACGTGATTTTTATTGTATTTAGATATGTGGCATTCCCTCACAGTGATGCCAGGTTTTTCTTTCCTACCCAAGAATCTGAAGTCATGTAGGTATGACCTAAAAAAAGTTTGTTAATAGAATGTAAAACTGAATTGGAGCCCCAATTCATAAGAAGTATGACTATAGCCATTTATAGGAAAGAAAATTATTTATTTCAGAAAACAATATCATACTAATATATATAAAAATTATTTATTTCAGAAATCTACCTTCAAGTAATAGCAGCACACATATCTTTTTTTTTTAAAAGAATGTAACCAAATAAATAAGGTAGATAGTGAATCCTTTTTAAGGTGAATGTCAGCAATGATTTCTGGGCCACCTACATGAAAAGCTTATTGTAAAAAAAATCTCGACTTATTGTAGAGTAGCACATTGTCACTTCTGTGAGTCCAACCAAAGCTCTATGGAAATCAGTGCATTCAGTACATTCCTCTGTGAAATATTAAATTACTTAGTTCTGAAGTGCCATTCTTGAGTAGCAAAGCTATTTCCTAGAAGCATTTCTAAATGTGTTACAGATTGCTTTAAAAAAGAAGCTGATGACAATGAAAAAAGAAATAACAGTATCAGTGGTAGTTTTAACAAATCTGGACTAACAAATTCAGGGCTAGAAGAGCAGCTGTCTCACATAAATAAATGACACTCAGCTACACATGAGAGAGTATACATGCATGAGGAAAGGAAGAAATTTTTTCTCCTTGCATTTTCAGTGTTTATAAAAGTGGTAATATCATGGCATGGTTAAAATGAAATTTCAATCCATACAGACCTGATGTTGACTGAGCTACACCACTGTGCAAGTTGCTTAAGCCTGATCAAGTTAATCTTGGAAACTTTAGTTATCTTATTCATAGACACCTATAACATAGTTAAGTATCAAACTGAATTATGTAAAAGAATCCCTAGGCACCTAGAAAAACACTATCAACAATAGTGATAATATTTGTTCTCTGTAATCCTACTCATAAGGTGTTTTGGGGGGGATGAGGGCTAAGAAAGGAAAACAGAGCCAATCTGAGAGTTTAGATTTATTGTATTTGGGATATTTAACAGATATCTAAGTGAAAATATCAAATAGTTGATAAACAAGTCTAAGGTTCAAGAGAGAAGTCTGAGTTGGAGATATACATTTGACAGCCATCAACATATAACTGGTGTTACAAGTCATTAGATGAAAAAAAAAAAATTACCATGTAAGCGAATTAGATAGAGATCAACATCTAAGCCCTGTGACATTAAGACACAGAGAAGAAGAGTGTGAAAGAAATTTTAAAGAGTGTCCATTGAGTCGGGAGGTAAAATAAGATTGTGTAATTATGATAACTGCTGCTAAAAGATAAAAGACAATGAGCATAGGGAATTGGCCTTTAGAAATAACAACATAAAGGTTATTCATAAACTTGAGAGAGCTATTTCATTATAGTGGTGGGTGAGAAAACCTGGTTGAAATTAAAGAGAGAATGAGAACAGTGCGTTTTTGAAACTTGCTTTTCAAGGTTCTTGCAAGAAAGAAGACAGGAAATTATGAAAAAGGAGAGCTGGGTGAAAAGCTGGAAAGGCAATCTTTAACATTCTTTGGCAGCTGCATAACTCTACTCTGCCTCTGTCGTCTCAGAGCCTTCACTCTTCTGAGTCTTGTGTCTTCATGTGGCTTTTTTAGAAGGATGCCACTCATAGGATTTAGAGCTCATCCTAACCCAGTACGACTTTTTGTTAACTTGATTTTCTTCTCCTTCATAGGACTTATAACATGGATCCTAGAAGCTATATTCCATCAATGAGAGTATATTGATGGAAAATAAAAATTTTAAAATAAACTAAGATTATTGGTCACATATACCTTCGTAGAGTTGAATTTCAGATTGTGTCTTATTGATAGAATACCAAAGATAGAAAGAACACCAAGAGTAACCTGAAATGACAGTGAAAGCAACTCTGAGATCACTAAAGATAAATGAGTATAATTCATTATGACCCCATTCAATACTAGTTTCAAAACTTAGACTGATCTTCTAACTAGCTTAAGTGCTCTATCGAGTTAGATGTGCACTTTGTGCTGGCCATGCACTGAGATCCTCATGTCTCTCCTAGTCCTGGACAAGATTAGCAGGGCTAAAGAGTGTAGTTGATTATTCCAACTGTGCCCTACAAAAGGGGATAGTGGCTGAAATCTATCTCACCTATCTATACTCTAAAAGAGGGATACTTCTTTTTTTTTTAATTTTCACATATGTACCATTCCTACTAGCAGGAATTACTGGGTTTAGTTCCATAGTAATTGATTATAATGTCTACACTTATTTAACAAAGAATGATTGCACCTACAGTATGTTAAAAAAAAAAAAATCCAGATGATATAATTGTCAATAGAGAGAGAAGAACAAAGTTCTACAGAACTTCTTAGCAGTTCCAAGAGAAGCAATTTAGGTTCTTAAAGGAGTTACTCTTTAAGTTAAAACCTCAAGAGTAAGAATTAGTCATGTTCAATAATAATGCACATTTCAGTTAAAGCAAAAATCATATGCAAAGTCCAAGAAGTCAGAGAGGGTATGTTTATGTGTGAGACTGAAAAAATTTCATTTTGGCTGGCCCTTAGAGTAGGTGGGGAGGGCAGCAGCTAAAATTATAAATATAAGCAGGAGCCAAATCATGAAACATCTAGAATGCATGTTGAAGATAACAAAGCCAATTACATGTTTAAAAGCAAGGGAAATAATCAGATTAAATATTAGAATGATTATTTAAAATATAGTGGGAGAAATAAGTTGGAAAGAAAAACTAGAGCCTATTGAAGAGGTGAATATAAAAATCCAGGAGAGAATATGTGGCTTGAATCACAATTTTGGAAGGAAAGAAACAGATGTATTTGAGAAACAACAGAAGTGGTTGATTACATCTGGGATGGAAAATAAAGAAATCAAGGAAAATTCAATATTTGAGATGACAAAATAGAGACTAATAAAGAAAGACGAGATAAAAGATAAGGAGAAAATGGGTTTGGTTTGGGATAAGTTGGGTTTGAGGTCATTATATTTTGGGTTAGCATGTTTAATGATAAATTGTATATGCAAGTTCAGGAGTGAAATTAAGCAGGAACAAGTTATCATCTGTACATACATATCAGCTGAGGAAAAGCAGATGGAGTAGGCAAAATTCACAGAATTTACAGGAAAGTATTAGAATAAAGCTCAATACAATCTTGAAAAACAACTGAAACTTATGGCATGAATAGAAAAGATGAGACTATGAAAGGAACTTAGAAGTAGGCCAAAAATGCATGCTAGTGTACAGAGACTAATGGAAGGAAGTGTCCCAAGTAGAATGAGGTCACCACTTTCAAATGATGCAGAGGAATATAGTAGATGAAGACTGAAAATAATTTAGAATTGGCCACAGTGGGAGAACTGTTGAATGCAGTTACTGATTCAAAAGAATGACTAAATCTTTGACCTGGTCCACATTTTAATTTTAAATTGTTTTAATTGATGATATAAGGTCACAAATAGTATTATTAAATACTAAGAAAAATTAGTTGATTGATCAATTATCATTCATTATCATAATCAATTAGGATTATGTACATGAGCGGTGTGCATTGGATATAAACCCAGAACCTTGTGAACAAATTGAAAGGGGCATTTTTCTAATGCCAGAAATTCTCTCCTAATTAAGGCCATTTTCTAAATATAACTGAAGGCCACCACTTGACTATATCCAGGGGCTTGAAATCCAAAGAATTCATGTTTCCTTATTTTGTAGTTCTATCAGAAAACTACAAAAAATTTTGTAGTTCTATCAGAAACGAGCTTAGTATTCTAGATAAATAATAATTCTAGACCCTGGAGAATTATTTGGCAACATTATGGGGTTTAGATTTGTCCCAGGAGGAACCGTTTCTCATTTATGTTTGCACTACCTCTGCAATAAGTCCTCCATGGATGATTGCCCATGGAAAAATAATGCAATGAATGACATGCAGATGAATGAAAAAAAAAAAAAAAAGTACCATTATATATTGGAAAGCAGATTGGGAAAGGCTAATGGGGTTAACCTGGACTGTCTCAAAGAAAAATATTAGACCATAGTTCATGAGTAAATAAATGCTTTCATGGAACAAAGAAAAATTACAATAGGCAGTTAGCCTCTGTAGAAAATGTCTTGTTTGATCTTCCTGTGTTTTCAGCACCCTCCATTTGTAAGATTTCCACTAACAAATCTCTCTCATCTTCACAGTTCTGTTTTGAGATTTGCTCTCTAAACTGTATCCATAAATCAAATACTATTTTCTTCCCTCTCTCACCAATTCAAGGGAATCTGTCCCTTGTTCTTGGTTTAGCAGGCTAGCTACGCAGATGAATTACTCCGAACTGTGGTGTATTGGAAATGTCCCAAATCCCCTCAGGCTAAACATGTACTTCATAGGCATTTAATAAAGTATTTGTAGACAGTTTCAATTTCTCCCCATCCTTAGTAGCACGGAAATGCACTGTGTTGTTGAACTAATGCCTACCAGAAAAAGGCACCCTTAATTTCTTAAATTCTAATTATGACGATTTCTTTATAATTTGATTTTTGTTACAATGTTTCATTGATTCGAAACAAGGTTGATGAGAAAAGCAATGTTAATTGGGTTTTTAAAAATGATGTTCCCAATGTCACCATATTTCTATTCAAGGCAACAGTTGGTATGACTGTAAAAGTTGAGATATACACACGTATACACATATACACACTATGCTCAAAAAATAAAAATACTGCAAAATTTCATAAACTCAGCAATCGTATAGGCCTTACCTCAAGTGAAAGGTTACTAAATGATTATGAAACATATGCAGAATATTCAGATTCAGTTAAAAATATTCTGATAATTCCATTCAAATTTATGCTTTGATTCAGAGCTTTAAATAAAAGAAGATAGTTTGAGGAAAAATAAATCAATCTCTCGATCTCTGTTTTTGAATCTTTTTTTTTGGTTGAAATCTTATCAAAGGATATAAAAATCCTCAGGAATGATATTCTTCTCTCCTCTTAAATAACCCTTCAAAGTATTGCTTTATGTTAGCTTTTCCAGCACTTTTCACTTTCAAATAAAGCATTCTGAAGCTCTCCTCCTGACAACAGGGCTGGGAACTAGTCTTCGCACACTTAATGATCCTTGATTCTTAGTTGCATTTTTCTCTTTGCATTACCTACCACAGAATGTTAAAGTAAATGTGGCATTTAAATTGACTTGGGCGATGAAAAGACATATAATTTATAAGTATCTTTGAGATAAACATAATTATGGTATACTGTATTATATTCTAAATTTGACCTCATAACCCCTTTGTGAACTTCTATGATTTCCTTATGACTTTTGGTGTTTTGTTTTCAATCGACACTATTCATTGCATGTTGTAAGGAGAGCTTTTCTGTGGTAATAGTAATCCCAGGGTAGTGGATTTTTCCATGTGAGTAGAATACTTCTATTTAACCTTCAAAAGAAGAACACCAGCAGTAAATATTTGACTTCCCATGAAAGACCTTTATTTGGAATGTTAAGGCTTTCAAGTTGCCTAGCCAACAAGTCAACCTAGATAAGTAACAGACTACTTCATCGCTGCCTAAGGCGAGCCCTATCTCTTAGATTGATCAGCGATGCAACAGACTATATGAAATATTGAACGAAGTTCACCTGGTAGTCTTGGAACTATATCATCAGAATGTCTATCAATATCAAGCATATAGTGTTTTGAAGTACATGTTAGTGACATAACATGAAATGTCCTAGTAATTTTTGAAGATTCACAGCAACTTCACCCCTTCCAATCCCCTAAAACCTAATCTTAGAAAGCGTTCAAAACAAAAAAATAAAACAAAAACTCTCTTCTGAAGTTGTTTTATCTAATATTCACTCCATATACAAAGCTATATATTTTAAAATATTTTAAGTGGCTAAAACAAAGCAAATTAAAGGAAAAAAAGAAACCTACCTAATCCCTATAATTATTATTTCAAGTTTCAGAAGCTTGAAATAATTTATAAGTGTAAAAAAAAAATTTTTTAATCAATTAAACATTTAATTGAAAGACTTTAATGAAACATCTTAAAAGCTTCTCCTTGACCACAGAATAAAATACAAAGCCAATTAAATGTTATAAAAGGCTCTGTGAAAATTGATTCTTAATAAACTTCTAAATTTCACTTTTTTAGCATTTACCTCTTTGCTCTCATTTGCCTTTGGACCTTTCTACTTTTTTTTTTTTTTTTTTTTCCTGAATCTGGAACACTATTCCTTCCAGGTTTCAGATCTCATTCTTTAGATCTCACTTAAGGCATGACTCCAGGAAGCAACCTCTTTCCATCCTTTGATCTTCACACACATATATTCAAGTTTGTATTACTGTTCTCTCATATGTGGTGTCACAGCACATGGGATGTCTTCCATCACAGCCCCAATTACATTACACTCTAATTTTCTGTTTGAACTATTACCTTTATCATGCCCATCATAATCACATTGTCTCTCAAGCTTAGCCCAGTGACTAGCATACAATAGGTGCTCAATACTATTTATTTGGAGATGGATGAATGATTAAAGTAGTATAAGAATTAATGAAAATACGCAACATCAAAATAAAAGAGAACACATTTATTTAAATAGGAGTGTTAAACTAAAAAGCCTATGCTGAAAATAAAAAGGGAAAGACAACAGAATATATTCCATACATTTGTCCTGAAAACTTAAATTAAAAACTATTTTCACCTGATTCTGAGAAAATATTGTAGCAAAATAAATTTTGAAATAAATTACTTTAAAAGTACATGCATTTGGCCACTCTAAATTTATACTTATAACTTTCTCATTTTTTCTGCAGTTAATTCCTTCTTATGTAGGGTAATGTGTATTTTAGTCGCTCTGCACATCATTATTATGACTTATTATTCTACATTTATAAAATAACTCTTTCATCTTTAACCAAGGTGTCCAAGTCTTCAAGTTAAAGGAAAAATAATAAATTTACTCTTTTAAAAGAGGTTCGAGACAGAATTAACCCTTAAGAATGTCATGAGTTCTTTTTTATTTCTTGGTGCCTCTAAAAGTTATTTTGATTTAAAAACAGCAATTTTACAATTTTAACAGGAACTTAATTTTACCTGTCAACAGTAGATTTTCTCTGAAAGACTTTACAAAGTAGGACTCCATATAAACACAATAGATATATTTCTACACATCATATTTATTTATATGGATATCTATTCATTATTCACCATTATGATTACATGAATTTCACAATATAACAATGAAATTAATCATCATCATAATATTAAGTTATTTACTACTCTTAAGCGTATTATGTGTGAGGTTTATTTTAATTCCCACAGCAATGGATTATATTATAGGTACTTTAAACGTGTACTTAGGGCATTACCAATGCCTGAATAACCCCCTCCCAACAGAGAATGGGGACATTATTTGATATTTTTAAAGTAGTGTAAAATTATTTATCATAGAAAAAATAAAAACCCTTTGGACTTTCTTGCAATTAATTTATGGCTTAGAAATATTTGGATTTTGAATTGCATATGAGAAAAATTCAATAAACAGGTCACTGCTTGGGGCTTTTAAAATTCTTAATTTATCTCATTTGTTACAACAGTTCTGTAAGATAACTAATACCATAATCTCTATCATACTAAGGTTTAAAGATATTTTGTAATTAATTCCAGATCATATGGTACATAAGATTCAGGATCAAGATTGGAATTCAGGTAACTGCTTGGGGTGGAGGTTTTTCTCCATCTCTGTTTTTATTTTCTCAAAGAGCTGGAAAATGATCCAGTAGTAAAGAAACTATACATGATACACTCTAAATGTAGCCAACTCGTTAAAATTTGGGGATAGGTAAGAGTCACGTCACCTATGCACACAGAAACCTACAAAGATATCATTGATTCATTGTACCTTCCCTATAGCATAGCCAAATTAAAACTGAGTGTTTTTTGATAGCTTCTCAATCATTCAACACAGTGCTGAGAGACTATGCAAACAAACAATGGCTAGACCATACATAAACATAGAACTCTGATCCATAACCTGCAGCAATCTGCTGGGGAAACCAACCCCTTATCTATAATAAGCAACCCAGGAAGGTAGTTTGATATCTCTAGTGAAAAACCAGGAAGCTAAACAATAAATTCTCCAAAAGTCAGCCTCAAATATCCACAACTTGATTAATAGCTAAAAGATTTCCTAATTTTTATCTAGTCTATGCTTCCAAATTGGGACCAACCACAGAGAGACAAATATGCACCCCTAACCAATCACACAGCATGCTCACTTCTAGTTGCCTGCCTACAGCTTCCTCCATGTCATCAGCCTCCAATCGGGGCACATCTGAAGTATTCCATGTTTTTCACTCTAAAGCTTTCTCATTCCTCTGTCTTCCTTTGACTCTGCCAAAACTCTAGTGGTGGTGGCTGACTCCTTTGCTATAGTAAGCTCTATATAAACAGACTTTGCTTTTTTCATTTGGTTACTTTCCACATATTTCTCCAGTGCTCCATAGAATAGTGATATAAAACAAGTCAAAGATATGTCCCTGCTTTTAACATGCTTATAATCTATTTGGGAAAAGAAGATGTGCATATGAAAAGGATTTAAAGGAAGATAAGAATC
Source organism: Pteropus alecto (assembly GCF_000325575.1). Taxonomy (NCBI): domain Eukaryota; kingdom Metazoa; phylum Chordata; class Mammalia; order Chiroptera; family Pteropodidae; genus Pteropus; species Pteropus alecto. The sequence continues at coordinate 15,003,245 of NW_006441953.1, read as the reverse complement.
CGTATTCGGGTAAAATGGTAGACTATAAAAAGAATCTAGGAATTAGTATAATGTTTAATCTAGTTTGGGCATTACACAGGCCTGGAATTCAATCCAGCTATATGACACGACCTCCACAAATTTGGGTTTTTGCTCGGATTCTAAGCTTTTTCTCTTCTCAAATGAAAATATAAATATTCATATCAAAGATAATATTTATAGTTGTTAATATATTATAATCTAATTCATTGAAGTCCTTTTTGTTTCATTGTTGTTATTAATTTAATGAGGAAATATACTGAGGTAATATGGAAAATATTTCCTGGATAAAGTGGAGTATGAATGGATTCACTTTATGGATTAGTAAAGTGGAAAAATGAGTATTCCAGAAGGAGAACATTAGAAAAGAGCTATTAATGAACATGTTTTGTTATGTTGCTAAGATAAGGTAACCAACTCCTTAGGTGCATAAATAAATTTAAATAATTTAAATAATCAATGTACTAGGCTCTTGGACACAGACTAAACAATTGATCCAAAAAGGCAACCAAACATAATTATTGCTCTTAAGCATAAAAGTGATTAAAATAATTTTAGAAAAATGAAATTATTAGTGAATGTTTTAGAGAAAGATATTAGATTCAAGGAGATCACTTAAGAAGCTATTAAAGCAACACAGAAGCAAAAACCATATCCTGAGTGAAGTCCTTTGTTAGCAGTGTTTTTCAAACAGTCCCAGGCTTTTAATCCTGGTAATATTCGATTCAAATGGGGAGAAGACAATCACATAGGCATCTACAGTATGTGGTGACAGCAGTTTAGACAGATGGTTTGAAATGATCTTGAGTTCTCTGAGTTCACCATAATCATTTAGTATTCATCCAATGGTTCAATAAGGTAGTTTTTAATTTTTGCATTAAGTAAAGGACTTTTTTTTTTTTTAATCATTACCCTTGGGAACTAGAACCCATAGTTTTATTTTCATTATTTATTTTTAGTGATTCACTTGATTGAATTTATGCATTCATCAATTTATGCCCTAGGTTTTTTGTTTCTCTGTACTTCCCCGTAGCATCTTTGTATTTCTTCTCTTGCCCAAATTCTAGCTATTTTTTAAGTACTTAAATGCTATCTAAAATCTTTCACAATCATTCGAGTCAATGATAGTGTGTTATCAGTCCTATTCACCAGTATATCCAGTTTTACTCCTTCTAGGCACATAATAGGCATATGATAAAATTATACTTTCACTCCTTCCTGAAGTTGGGTAAGTCCATATACTTTGATTTAGCCAATAAAATGTGTCACGATAGGGTAAATTTCTTTAAAAGATAAAATGAAGTGCTCCATAATTTTTACATTTCTATAGACTGCAAGCATCAATATACTGTGCGATGTATTTAAGAACTTTAATAAATAATTAATAACCTTCCAAAAGAGAAAACCAAAGCCTCAATGGGTTCCCTAGTGAATTCTACCAAATTTTTAAGAATTAAACCAATTCTGTCTATAAACAAACTCTTCTTCCCTTTCTTAGAGTTGAGCAATTCACAATTTACATGACCATTTGTGGTGACTCACTTACCCTTTGAATTCCAAAAATAAACAACATAATCCCATACAAATAGTAAATGTTTAACAAACATTTCTTTCCTAAGTGACTAACATGTTCCACCAGCAGGTGAGAACTTGGAACTAGGACTTGATAGATAAGTCATTAGTACTAAGAATTTCTTTTCCGATGTTGCAAGTATTAGCTCTTCATTCACTGTACATCAAATTTTCTGGAAGTTCCCTACCCATATCCCATAATCATTTAGTATTCATCCAATGGTTCAATAAGGTAGTTTTTAATTTTTGCATTAAGTAAAAGACTTTTTTTTTTTTAATCATTACCCTTGGGAACTAGGACCCATAGTTTTATTTTCATTATTTATTTTTAGTGATTCACTTGATTGAATTTATGCATTCATCAAGCACTTTCTGAAGAATATGTGCACTCATGGTATTAAGTGTGGGGAGAGACCACACTTAAGAATATGACATAGGCAGTTAGTTATAAGATATTGCTGGGATAGAAGGATATGGGATAAGGGTAAAAGAGGACTATATTAAAACAGTGGCATCTGGAATAATATAAAAAAATGTATTATGAGAGTGTAGAGATAAGAAAAATAAATTTTCACAAGGAGAATTGGAAATTAAGTTTAGCTAAATCAAATTGTTCAATTTTCAACAGATACCTTACAGAGACTTCTAAAAACAAAACAAAGATTCTATTGTAATTCTAAGTACTAGAAATCAGTTACAACCTAAAATGTATCAAGGAAAGATGAGCAGATGTATTGTCCCTTTACAAAATTCTGATTGCAAGCAAGCTGATCATCTCCATATGCCTGCAATTATCCATAATAATTTCACATTTCATTTGATTAATTCTTCCACTTCCCTACGTGCAAACACATAATGATATGGACCTCCCTTACCTTGAACATTGTTCTAATTATTGTTTCATTTTATTTAGTAATGTAATGAAAGTGGAGCGTTCAATCAAGAGATTATAGCTCATACTTTGAAGAGAACATTTTTAATTATGTAGTATCAAGACTGCCAACTCAGGGCCATGCAGAAGGTTGCCTAATTACCCAGTGATTTCAGGACAATTTACAGTGTCAATCTGAGTAAAAATAAT
>NW_006441953.1:14997093-15000530 GCF_000325575.1 Pteropus alecto | reverse complement strand
TTTTTTTTTTTACTCTATCTTCCTCATTGATACACTTGGTTTACAGATGCAAATAAGTTTATTTCGGTAATTCTATTAATTTGGTACTCTAGGCCTCGATTTGTTTCTGTTTATTTTTTTTCACCTTTCAGTCCACCTCATTCCTAGAAAGACTAAACTGAAATAATGTTTAATGCTTTATTTTAGAATTTTCATAACACTCTGAACTCACAATTTGTTACTTAAAATCTGTATTTGCTTAAGCTAATGTTAAGAAGGAAAACAAGGGCATCAAGATCTAAAAAAAAAAAGTATCTAAAAGTTATATAATTGTATTAACCAATGTTACCCAAATAAACTTAATTGGAAAAAAAAAAAAAGGCAGGATATAAAGCTTACTGGAAACTTTGCTGATATGCGACATTAGCACCATGGTTCCAATCTTAATACATTACTTTATACAATCAGAGCTAAAATTCTCACACTTGGTGCAATAATTCTTTATGAGATAAAAATTCTGCCAAAAGCATCTAAGGTAACCACTTAATGTAAATGTGGTTACCTTAGATGACAATCCAAAGATTAAAGTTTACTAATCTCTATCTAATTAAATGAATAATCTAATATATTCTTGGTTTAATTTGTGAACTACCTGTATCATAATTAACTGGGATGACCAAAGAAAGGTAAATATCTAAAAGAAGACCAATGACATCAGTATTTTTTAACAAAACTCCACAGGTAATACTTGTGTTCACAAAACTCAAAAAATGTACAGAGGGATACCAGTGCTCTGCACTAGACCAATTAAATCAGAATCTCTAAAGATGAGGCTCAGATATTAGGATTCCAATGTAGCCAGTTTGAGAACAACTTGGCTGGAGGATAGATGAAAAGAATGCTTTCCAACAAGTGGTATTTTGTCTATCTAGCAATGAACTAAATTATAAAGATGATTGAAACACAGCCCTTAAGGCCTAGTTTTTGTTTGTTTGTTTGTTTGTTGGTTGGTTTGTTTGTTTCACTGGGACAAGTCCTTGTGCTTTTCTGCCTTAAGTTTAGCTTTCCATTTATTTATTTCACTTGTCATTAATAAATTGAGAATATATAGCATCAGTCTCACTCCCCTAACAATGACATTCTCTCCCATTTCACTTTGTCCCTGTTTTGTCGAAAACATAAAATTCGGGTTCCAAGTGCTTTGTCCTTAGATCATAAAAAAAAAGGCAATCCTTTCAGTGATGGTGGGAAAGAGGATGCAGAGACAGACAGAAAAGGGGGAGAGGGAGAAAATGACAAATTGGCAGGGTGGCATAAACAATTAGCTCCAATAACAGTTGAAAGCATAAGAATATAAGAAAAATATAAAACTTTGTCAGTCTTCCTTTTATGTTGAAAATTCTTCAATTAACAGATAAAAATCATATTGTTAAGAAAAAACAATAGAAGCATAAAAATACAGTAATTTCTATGGATGATTGGTAATATTAGAAAAATTAGTGTTTTATAGCATAAAAGATAGTTTTCCTTCATGCTTTCTTCCTGCTTTTAATATTATGTTAGAGCATGGAGTCTATGATCTAATAATAATAAAAACAGAACAGAAGGGCAGAAAAGGCAAATCTGTCACACTATGAAGCTAATTAAGAAGAAAGAAGATGATGAATATCTTTGTTCATTAACATCAGCTTTCTCCATAAAGCAGTATTATTTAATGTTCTTAAAGTATGAGTAAGTTTCATTGTCACTGTCTTTGTATGGACATTTATATTTATGCCTTTTCCACAAAGGTCATTATTATTATTCTGACTCAAATTTAACTTCTGTGAAAATAACAAAAATGTTTAATTTATTAGTGACCAAAGTTGTACAGAGCATAACTTGACTATTCCATTCTATTCTTTCTTAGGAATATAAAATACATTTTATTCAAGGTAGCATGTGCCCAGCTAAATGACTGAGTCCCCAGCTTTCCTCTCAACTAGATATGACCAAAAAGATTTATGAGAAGTTGTTGGATGGCACTCCAGAGAAGGCTCCTATAACGATGTGCAGTTTTGGCTTTTCTTATTTTTATCTCACTGGTATTCCCCAAAGGGATAGGAAAGCTAGACACCCATCAGGCATTTGTTTTACAAGACAATCTTAAGGATGAAGCTGCTCTAGAAGGAAGATGGGGCAGATAAGGATAATGTGGAGCAACAATATTATCCCAGATCACCTGTAGCCTGACTTTTTATATGATACACATATACATCTGCACCTTTCCAAAGAGTACTTTCAAAAACTTTTTATTATGAAAAATTTTAAATATACAGAATTATAGAGAAAATATACTTACCTATCATCTAGATTTAACAGTGAATAACAGTATATACTTCACATATTTTTTCTGTAGTATTTAAGATCAATTATAAACTTTGACATTCCCTTCACAGTATTCCTGTATATATCTCTAAGAATAAAAACATTTTCTTACATAACCACAATAACATCATTATCTCTATAATTCCATTTTAATAATTTTAATAATTCCATATCAATTTCTATTACTCTGACTATATATTAATTTCTCCAAATGTTCCCCAAATTTCTTTTTTACAACAAGAAGCACTTTTACTACAGATGAAGTATAAACTAAGTACCATAAGAAGAAAACTTTGAGGTATGAAAGAATACATGAAGAAGAATCTAAACAAAGGATGAAAGGGGACAGAGCAAGGAGAGCGCCTGAGGAATGGCAATAAAAGATGAATAAAAGAGTATATTTAGAAAGTTAGTAAAGCACAGGAGAGTTTTAGGAAATGTAGATGGTATCTAGAGCAGTTGGGTACAAATTTTATAAGCCTTGAAAGAGATGAAAATGCTAGTTGGAAATAAGCTTTTCAATAATAGGACATCAAGTAATCAGCCGAGAAGGCATTTACACAAGCAAGCTGCTTGGTTAACTTAAACTAGTTTCTATGTGCAATTTATAAGTATTTTGATTTTTTAAATTTTATTTTGTATTTTTACATTGCAATTTAGTCTGAGATCAGAAGTGTTTTAAAGATGATTTGTCGCAAATGATTTGCCCCAGCATAATACAGACAATTGTACAAGTGCAATGGTAAAGGGCACTCACACCACTCCTGCACTGGGTTGACAGTGAGAATCACTGGAAAACAAAAGTGAATAAGCCTGTCTAAAAGACGCAGTTGCTGCTCAGATACAACTGATTGTTCTACCGTGAAAATGGAAAATCAAAGCACTTCTTTTGTTTTTGTTTTTGTTTTTTTTTCTTCCAAGTAAAGGTCTGTCTGGATTTTGTAAAATGCAAAAATCTCGTGATTAAAGGCTGGCAATCAACACTCATTTTAAAACTGGTGCAGGCAAATATTGCATCAAACAAAACAACACCTCTGTGGGCAGGATCTGGTTCTTGTGCTGCAGCTTGTTATCTTTTATCCAGCAACAAT
>NW_006441953.1:14948753-14997065 GCF_000325575.1 Pteropus alecto | reverse complement strand
GTGTTAGTAATCTCCTTAATTTACTTAATGGTGCTTAGTTTCCTTCCTGCTTCACTTTGTCCTACCTGAATAAAAAGATAGTCATTGTCCGACAATGACTGCTCCATAAGTATACAAGATGAGAATGTCACTAATTCAATAATTTCTTGAACAAAGACCTTTTTTGGTAGTCAGCCTCCTTTAGAGAAAAGGAAATGTGGTCAATTCTTCAAATTATACCTCTGTACCTGAAAAGAATAAGCCAATTGCACATAGTTACCTGATCAGGGAGCATCTCATTCCTAATTTCTGCCTGAAGAGTCAGACCCAGTCTAATCACACTATTAATAGAATGGTACCTATGGTACCTAGATTTAAAGTTTTCATTGAATCAGGTTAAAATTTTTATTAGGATTTAAATCTGATCCTGCGAGGATGAACATGATTTGCTGTGAACTTTGAATTGATTTTATGCACATTAATATTTATCTACTAGTAATATAACATTTAATATCATTTGTAAAATCAGTGGATCATGAAAAAAACTTAGGCACACATTCTTTATTTTCACCTCATTAGTATGTTTGCTACACAAACCATCATAATCTTCTTTACCATACTTTTTTTTTTTTTTTTTGCTTTGCCTTTATATCCATCTACCTCTCATCAACTAGACAGTGGACTATTTGATAGAGAATAATACTAAATTTTATTCGGCTTTATTCCATCCCATCACAGAGCACTGTAACATCACAGAGACTCAATAAAAGCTTGTTTAAATTGAAGTGGCTCAAAAAGTAAGTTTGGATTTAAGAAAATTTTAAAAAATTGAACATAAATATGAATATTTTAATATAACAGTTAACTTATAGAGATCTGCAGGACAAATGTCATTCTAATGCATAACAATAATTATTAAACAATAAAACTCAATTCTTACTTCCTTTCTAAAAGTATTTGAAGAAATAATTCTCTCAAAAATATACATTGTATTTTTCTCACTACATATGTATATATATTATATATATTACTATGTACTCTAATGACATTTTAATCAGGAATTTTGTAATGCTTAGAAATGAGAAAATATGTAAACTTTTTGCTTGAGCAGAGTAAGTGGTGACTTGCTGTAAGGACTGATGGGTACAGCTCCCATGGGTGGAAATTCACACCAATTTTCCTAACCTGAGTCATGGACAGCAAAACACACTCTCACTCAGTAGCATTTTACTGCTACATAATTATTTTGCATTCAAGAATATGTAAAATACCTGAATTTAGGGAGATGAAAATTAGACTATATATTTAGCATTACTATCATTTGTCCTTTCATAAGTATATAAATGGAAGAAATTGTTTCCTACTTTCTGCCTTTGGCTTCTTATCTCCAAAGTGGCCAAAAGAAACTTCCTCTTAATGGCTAGTGTGCCCTGAAGAACCTAAATTTGAAGACTGCTCTGACAGTAAAAGTCCTTATCTTTCTAAGACATGGTATATATACACTGTTTTAAATGTTAAGACTAAAATAATTAACATGATATATTTTCCCTAAGGCTTAAATCACAGTAGCAAAATGAGTAAAAAATAAGGAAATGAGAAGATAATTAGAGCAAAATTTAACTTTTGCTTGGCATGTGTAGGTATACGGTGGCAGCAATGCCTCCCAGGAATCAAGGTTAAAGCACTCCACAGTGTTAAAAACCCATTCCCTCCTTCTTTTGTCCATTCTCTGTTACAGTTATCCCAGTGTGATTAGACCTACAGCAGCTATGTGAAAATTCATGATGTCAAGCATTCTCTACTGACTGTTCATTCATTGATTAACTCATACTTTAGCTGACTGTGTATGCTAAAAACCATGTAATATACTGGGGCTACAAAAAGAGCACACACCCTCTGCCTTTTGTGATGCCAAATATGATTATCATTCTCATAGATCATTGGTAACAATGGTCAAAATACCAGATGTGTCATCTTCCGAGGACACAAATTCTCACACCCAAGTAGAAAGTATAAAAAGATTAACATTTTCTGATGGTCTCTGGTTTGTTGTAAGACTTCTAATATACTTGAATTCAAATTAGTCTTTCTAGACACAAAATAATAATAATGTTAACACAGAGTATGAGAAATACATATAAGCTCTAAAATTTCATATAAATACAAATTATGAAGAGACTAGATTTATGGAATCATAACTATCACAGGTCATAGAACATGTACTCTAAAATGTCTTGATCCTTTGAGTATAAAAATATGTGCATTTCAAAAACATTCTCTTCACCTTTTGAAGTCAAATAAAAGCATAAAAAATGAAAAATCTCAAAAATGTATTACGGAAGGAATATAATCCTCCATCTCCAACATATGAATAAAAGCAGAGAGTAAGCTAAGTTCAGGCAACTGCCACATAGAAGGAAGTAAATAGTGTTTGCATCATCAATAAGAGGGCCCAGTGGTAGCAGATCTAAGAAAACACCAGCAAAACATGCTCTTGAAGGAAAAGAGCATGTTCTGAAGGGCAAAATTCTACTTCTTGGTTACAGCAAAAATTGCAAAATTGTTGATCAGGACAAATGATATAAGTTGTTCTCATCCTGTCTTGATTCAGAAATGTAGATGAGCAGAAATATAGATTCAACACAAAGAATTCCCCCAGGTCAGTCATATCTGCAGAATATAATCCCTTTGAAACTGCAGAGGAGAATTTTAGATGGCAAAAACCACCTAGCATGAAAGAGTAACTTGGTTATGCAACACGGTCTCTTTCCATATAACATACAGAAATTTTAGAGACACCTAGGAAACCCTAATTCATTAAGAGCAATAAAGAAGAAAACTACACAGTCACAATACAAACATTTACTAAAAATAAGAAGAAAAGCGAGTAATGATACAGTAGTCAAAATACAAATTAAAAACTGGAAAAACAAAAACAAAAAAAAATTTGTAACAATGTGAGGGACTGGACGTTAATTTATTGGGCTAATTATTTTGCAGCATATACATGTATCAAATCACTATGTTGTACAACTAAATCTAATACGATGTTATATATCAATTATATCTCAATAAAACTAGAAAAGTTGGAAAAATATTATCATTTCATAACATGGGCAAAAGGCTAATCACTTTCATATATGAAGAGCTCCTAGAAATTATGTCCAAAGGATACAAAGTAAAAATATACAATGCTAATTGGTTTTAAATATATTAAAAATATGCTCAAGCTTACTACTTATAATAATATAAATGAAAATTAAAAGCCACATCAAGACATCAGTTTTACCTTTCAGACTGGCAAAAATCCAAAATTTGATGCCTCACTCTTACCAATATGACTATAAAGAAACAGGTGCTCTCATGCATTGCTGGTGGGAATGTAAATAGGTACAACCTCTGTGAGGGTCAATTTGGTAATTACCTATCAATATTTATCTTACTTATGTATAGATGTGTGTACAAAATGATGTACTTGAAAAGTTTTTAGAAAATATTTTGAAGATTTACTAATGGTTTGATACCTACATAAAACCGAATGAAGTACAGCTGTATGAAAATATAGGAATTTTCTCTATGTACTGATATACATGGAAAGATCACTAAGATATATTTCTTAATTTAAAAATATAGGACATCCAGGACATTGTTTTTGACACACTACCAATTTTTCAATAAGCAAGGGATAAATTTGTTCTTTAAAAAAAGTCAGAATAGACTTTCAGTTTCTGGTTCTGCATTTAAAAACATAGGACATCCATAAGAAGCTTAAAAGTCACCACTTTATCAAAATAAATAAAAAGATAAACAAATTGAAAAGTCAACAACACTTCTTGGATACTTAAGAGAGGTGAAGACATAGAACAAACCACTACCCCCAAGATAAGAAAGACAGGCAAACACCAGGAGTCACTGCTTGCCTGAGCAGAGACCCACGTGCAGAAACCTGTGCAAGACACAGTGCTGGGGCAGGAAAACTTGGGCAACAATTGAGGAGAATCTTTGGCCCATCTCATAATTGAGCTGTTTGTTTTCTTAATATTGTTTTAAGAATTCTTTGTATATTTTAGATAACAATCTTTTATCAGATGTCTTTTGCAAATATTTTTCCCAAAGTGTCACTTGTATTCAAATGCTCTGAATAATGTCTTTTGCAGAACAAAAACTTTTAATGTTATTAAAGTTCAGCTTATCAATTATTTCTTTAGAGGATCATGGTGTTATATCTAAAAAGTCATTGCCATATACAAGGTCATCTAGGTTGTATCCTATGTTATATTCTAGGGGTTTTATAGTTTTGTTTTACATGTAGGTCTATAATCCATTTTGAATTAATTTTTATAAAAGGGGTAAGGTCTGTGTCTAGATTCGTATTTGTTTGTTTGTTTGTTTTGTTTTTTGTTTTTGTTGTTTTTTGCAGGTGGATATCTAGTTATTGCAGCATCACTGAAAACCTATCTTTTTTCCATTGCAATGGGCCAAAGACCCATTACAGATGGCAAAAAAAAAAAGCATATGAAAGATGATCCACATATATGGTATCAGGGAAATACAAATTAAAACTATAATGAAATACCACTAAACACCTATTGGAATGGCCAAAATCCGAAACACTGGCAACACCAAAAGCTGGTGAGGATGTGGAGAAGTAGGAACTCTCCTTCATTGCTTGTGGGACTGTAAAAGGTACAAGCCACTTTGGAAGACGGTAGTGGTTTCTTACAAAACTAAACATACTCTTACTATATGATCTAGCAGTCAGGCTCCATGGAATTTACCTAAACAAGCTGAAAACTTATGTTTACACAAAAACCTGCATGTAAATGTTTATAGCAGCTTTATTCATAATTGACAAAATTTGGAAACAACCAAGATGTCATTCACTAGGTGAATGGATAAAGTATGGTACATGCAATGGATAAAGTATGATAATGCAATGTTATTTGGCACTAAAAATAAATGAGCTGTCAAGAAATAAAAAGATATGGAGAAAACTTAAATGATTATGCCTAATGGAAAGAAGCCAATCTGAAAAGGGTACATATTACATGATTCCAACTATATGGCATTCTGGAAAAGGCAAAACTATAGAAATAGTGAAAAGATCAGTGGTTGCCAGGGCTTTGGGGGGGATGAAAGGATCAACAGGTGGAGCACGGAAGCTTTTTAGGACAGTGAAAATTCTTTGTCTGACACTATAATGATGGATATATGTCATTATAAACTTGTCCACACCCCTAGAATGTACAACACCCAAAGTGAAGCCTGATATAAGCTATGGACTTTGAGTGATAATGATGTGTCAAGGTAGGTTCATCATCTCTAACAGATGTACCACACTGGTAGGAAATGGTGATAAAAATGGGTGAGTTATGCGCATATGGTAGGAAGGGATATATTGGAGATCACTGTATCTTTCTCTCAATTCTTATGTAAACCTGAAACTTCTATGAAAACATAAAGTCTTTCATTTTAAAAAAATCACATTTTGATTTTTAAGAAGTAGGTCCTGTTTGATCAATACCACAGAATTTTGGAATACCTTTGAGGTTCGATCCAGCACCATATGTGAACCACATGGAGAATAAGGAGAAAATAAGTCATTGGATTTATTATTTGTGGAAAATATATCTTTTGTGGTGACAATTTTATAATATTCATCTGTATTTGCAATACTGTTTTTTAGAGAGAGTGTACCAAGAGGAAAAACATCTCCAAGAGAGATAGCCTTCACACAACTAAAACTTTTTATTGACATCAAGCTACATATATTATCATAAAACACAGTACCAGTATTGTCAGTTTCCAATTTAAGTTTTAGTGTTGAAAGGTATTGGTGTGGGATCAGCAAGATACAGCAAAGCACAGAAAAAGGAGAAAGAATATAATTGAAGTAAATTTATGAACCAATTCTCCAGAAGAATAGGAATATATGCATATAAATAAAAGCTTATGTGTATATTTGGGGTAGTTACAAAGAAACCTGAATCCTTCGTATGGACTCTCCGGGCTCACATGAATCCCCAGTGAAAACTCTCTGAGTTAGAAGAAATAATTTTGGACAGAATAAATAGGAATAAAGCCCCAAATTTTAAATTTGAGACAGAAGTCTAGACACAATTACATAGACCTAACTGGGAAAAGTCCTCATTTTAAAAACAAGTATGTGAATCTGAATTATGTAGAAAATCAGGATATATGTGTTCATTTCATAAGTATTTATTTAATGCCAATTATGTACCAGACCTTTGGATAATGTTGAATATCTAACATGAAGACAAAAATCCACATCTTCTAAAAATTCGCAATTTGGGATGGTCCATTTGTTAGAATCAAGCTAATTTCAGATCAATAACAGGAAGAGACAATGTACATTCAGCAGGCCAGAGCACTGGGCAAATGTATGATGTCCTAAAAGATATCCAGGCACCAAGACCAGAGGGAAGAACGACAGGATTTAATGAAAGATTATCGCACTTACTTCAGAAAGCGTTTTTATCAGAAATGGGTATTAATTTTTATCAACTGATTTTTAAGCATCTGTACAAACTTTTCAATTATATTTTTCCTTTGATCAATTTGTTGATAAATTTAAATAGTAGATTTCTAATTATAAACTACATTTTATTACTAGAATCTATCCACACAATGGTTTTTATTTTAATGTATTTCAGATTTCCATTTGTTAATATTTTAAAGCACTTTTGCATTGTTTCAAAAGTGAGAATAGTGTATGGTAATTTTTATTTGCACATTATTGTGAAATGTGATATAGTGATACAATATTATATTTGCTTTGTAAGTATTTTCCTTCTTCTCAACTCTGAAACTCTTTAAGTAGCAATGGGATTTTGTATTTCTGGAAGATTTGAAAGGATTGACATGGGGGCATAGAGTTTGGTGCACTTTGTGTTCTACTATTTTTCCAGAATATTTGGTCAATTTTCTACTTTTCTAGCACTTCTGGAGACCATCCTCACAATTTACATTTGGTATAAATTATTTCATTATCTTTATTTTTTCAGAGTTTAGCATTTTATTACTTTTTAATTTTAACATATAAATTGGTAATATTCCCCCCCCTTTTATTTCTCAATAGGCTTAGCTGTTTTTCATTTTCAAGGAACCAATGATATTTAAACTGTGCTTGTTTTTCAATACACTTATATCTGCTTTTATCTTCCACTGTACTCTTCAGGTTTTCTTTGGTTTATTTTGCTGATTATTTTTCTAAACCTTTAAATGATTAAAAATTCAATTAATCAATTTATTTACTGTTTATTAATATAGATATCCCTCTGAGTGCTGTTTTAGTTAACTTTCAAAGGTTTAGATATAAAGTATTTAATTATTATTATTTACAAATAATGCATATATATGGTAATTTAGAATTTTTATTTTTATGCCACAAAATAATCATTAGGGGTAATTTGTGTTTTTTAATGTTCAGATTTATGAAGTTCTTGTTTTCTAGGTTTCTATTAATTTTAAGATTCTATTAATTTTAAGATTCAGTTATTAAAATTTCTATTCTATTGAAGTTTTTTTTTATGCTGACATTGGTCAACAAAATCCAATAAGTTTCAGCTGTACATTTTACAGTAAAGCGTATATATATTTACACTGTGTGTTCACCTCCATAGTTAGATTTCTTTCTGTCACCACATATTTGACCCCCTTTTTATAATGTTCCATGAGCCCTTCCAAAGATTTACTCCCTGTTTTTCACATGTGAATTGCCAACATAAGAAACACCCAAACCTGTAGAATACTTTTATGTATTTATTTGAGCCAAACTGATGACAACTGCCGAGAAGCAAAATCTCAATAGATTGAGAAAATATTTTGGAGAATGGCAGTTTTGCAGCTTATTTTATACATTAAAAGAAAAGGAGGGGACATAAGGAGGGTTACATAAATCGTTAGTGGTAGATTAAGGGGACGGGAGAAAGCAAAGCAGGGAAGTCTCTAGGATTGGATAAAAAAGTAAAAGAAAGAGATACATACTTCTTTTACATTGATGGGTACAAGATAATTAGAAACTAACATTTACTGCATGTAGAGATGGTATTTGGAGAACAAGATAACAATGAAGGGTTCTTCTCTCCTGCCTGAGTGTGTGCCTTGAGGGGTCTGTAAAGATCAGTCTGACATTTCAAAGGTATGTTATCTTAGATGCAAAAAGACAATAGATGGGCTCACTCAAGGAAAAGATGGACCTTTGTCAAGAAAGCTACAGGCCTAGGATGTGACTACTCACCATGACCCATTTTTAGTTAGAAATTTTTATGTTCAGACCATTCCATGTGGTTACTTTTGATCTCTGAGTCTGTAAGGCCTGCCATGCAGGTCTCCTTTGAGCTTGTCAGGTTTAGTATGTGGCCCCTTTTTGTACTCACAGAATTCAATATATGTCTATGGGATTTATTCATTTTTGTTTACTTTAACTCTTATTTTCCAATCTCTCTTTAAAACGATTTTATTAATTATTGATATATACTATATAAATTATCATGAATGTTTGAACCTTAATGACAATTGTATTCTCAATATAAGAAATTTAGCACAAACCGTACTTCCTTTATATCACCTCCATATTCATTTTATTTTTCTTTAGCACTGGACAGTCCTAATTCCTTCAACTCTGCCTTATCTGAGTTTCCAATCCTGCTGTCCTGAATATTTTCTTCCATATATAGTCTTATTTGATAATGCTCTTATAAAACATGATATTAAAAATGAAGTAGAATCCCACACATTATCTGATCAATATAGATTACTATGTAGAATGTTGCCTCTCTCAGTTTAGCCACCATAATTTTGCCGTATCAGGCTAAGACTGAGAAGAAGCGGCTGAATTTCATAAGTGGCTCTCATGAGCATGAATTCGACATGAATTCTGTTGGGAAAGGCAGTCTCCTACACAGTCTTTGGACTCCCATTTGGCTGTGTAAGAATATGTCTTGGGTCTGAAACACTTTCTTACCAAGAAGAGATAAAGAGACTTCACAGCTCTTGCTGAATTTACCACCTTGTGAGAAAATACCTTCCTCTATTTAGATTCAATGTGTACTTCTTTGTCTTGCTTAAGCACTGTCATGTGGCACCTGGTCAACTCCATTACTATATCTGCCTTTCCTTGCATGTACTAGGTACTTTAAAAGTATTCATTGAACTGAAGAATACAGGAGGTACGAATTTAAAAGTTTATATAATTGAGGTCTTCTTCAAAGGGCAATATTTATTAATTTTATGTTTGAAGAAAAAAAAATTGTTCCTAATTTACTTCAATTAAGTCAATAAACGTCATTCTTGAAAGTTATGTGTTTATAATTACAGTCACTTACTGTAATTATGCCATACTTGCTTTGAAAAAGGACAAGCAGTTTTGAACTGTGTGGCAAATGATACCTGATGTAATGTAAGCAATTTCTAACTGGGTAACTCTTTAACAGTCTAAGAGCTATAATAAATACTTCAAGTAATGTTTTACCAGTATGAAAATAATCGTCTAATTAGTAATGCACCACTACAGAATGACAAGAGCTTTATAAAAAAGAAGTATATGCTCCACAATTTGGAGGATAAATTATAGAGGCTAGAGGAGAGGAAAAGTTACATTATTAATGCCGAACTTTATAAAATAATACACTAAAATGGCTTTTAAAAATATTCTTCAAAGTCTCCAGTATGTGGTACTAAAACATTGTTTCTAAATGTTGATCAAAACACATAGATTTGATTTTTAATTTAGTTGTAAAGATTATCACAAAAATATGTATATCATCTCCTTTTACTACTTTTTTGGAAGCACATATCTTCAAGACAAAAGTGATTATCACAATCTATGTTGTTGAATTATCAACATATATTATTAATCTTAGATGTTGCCACTAACGGAAGTAACCCAAGGATGACAAGTACTACAATGATCTGTTTTATATCTCTTTATGATTTATTATCATTTTCTGAAATTTTAATATTTGTTACTTTAACTGCCTTTCTCCTCCCCAAATAAAGCAGGTCAGGGATTGTGTTTTCATTACTACTCTATCCTTGGTAAATAGAATAACCCTTGAGTGCACTTAGCATTCAAAAAATATTGTGACATGCATGCACGAACACACAGTCACATCAGTTAATTGTTTTTATGCCTGGCCGCTTAGCTGAGTACATGTTCAGAGAGTCCTTAGAGGATCATTTTGGCTAGGATGATTGGAGAAATTATCCTTGAAAAGATTATCTTTGAGTAAATCAGAAAAATAAAAAGAAGCTAGCCATACAAAGATATAGATGAATGGAATTTCAAACAAACCAAAAAAAATGTAAAAGCCCTAACTTGGGAATTAATTCAGTGTGTATTATTTTCCCAGTAGAATGGCAAAGATAAATGCAAGTTTAACTGTACGACATGGTTCCCAACCAAAAAAAACTTAAAATGTCCTAAGGAGATGGAGTAACATGTGAATAAAGCAGATTATTTTTTTAATTCACAGATATGTGTGATATATTCTAAAGGCTCTTGTATAAGAATCATTATCATCTTATTAAATTTCTCCTCTACTCCTAGTTTCCAACAATTTTTTATGACTAGGTATTAGATTACATCAAATGATTTTTCTGAATATTTTATGATAATTATATCATTTTCTTCTTATTATTATTACTATTATTAGTTTGTTAACATACTGAACTACACTGATATATTTTCAAATAGTAAGCCATTCTAAAATTCTTGAAATATATACTCCTCAGTTCTTGATATCATTGAATTTAGCTGGCTGATATTTGTTTAGGATTTTTGCTTCTAAATTCATGAATGAGATTGGCTTGTACTTTTATTTTCATGACCTTATCAGGTTTTCATATCAAAGCGATGATAATTTCATAAAAAGAGTTGAGAAATATTTCTTCTCTTCTTATTTGCTATCAATGTTTATGTAAAGAGAGATGTGATTTCCTCCTTAAATATATAGTATAATTCATTAGTGAAGCAATCTGGGCCTGGAGTTATACGAGTTTACTAACAGTAATATTAAATGTATATCAACAATTTTAATGTTCTGTTTTATCTCGTATGAGCTTTGATAAGTACATTTTTCTAGAATTTATACTTTTAGTTTCCCAAAATTATTGACTTAGCTCATTCATAATAACCCCCATAATTTTTAAATTAAAAAAAATTAAAGATAAATTTAATAATATTTTCCCATCTATGATTTTGGTTAGTTACTAGTCACTCTTTCTTGATCCATCTTCCCAGGTGTTTCAGGCATTTGTCACTTGTATTGGTCTTTGCAAAGAACAAACTTCTGCCTTAGTTAATCACTTCTATTATAGGTTTATTTTCTATTTTAACAACATCTGTTTATCTCTCTATTTTTTTAACTTTGTTATCTTTGGGTATAATTTTCTAATTTTTTCTAACTTAATTTGGTATAGTCTTGAATCACTGATGTTCAGTCTTACTTCTTTTTAATGTATGCATTTATGGTTCTATATTTCCTGTTAGTAAAATATAGCTCCATCCCTCAACTTTTGATATGTCATATTTATTCATTCCCATTTGATGTTTGCTTTAAATCTAAAAGTTATAAGAAATGTGTTATATGGATTCAAATTATTTGTGGGATTTTTAGCTTTCTTTTTCTTATGATTTTCATCTTAATTCTACTGGGTTTGAAACTCTATGACTTCACTCATTTGAAATTGATGATAGGAGGTTTATGCATCAGCATATGTTCAATTTTAGCAAATTATCTTTGAGCAATCTAAAGAGATCTTTATTCTTTATTTGTTGAGTGCAATGTCATTTACATGATAATTAGATCATGTTTGTTGACTTCATTTTTGTAAAATTTTTCTACATTTATCTTAAGTTTCAGTCTGTTTGTTCTACAGGTAACTGAAAGAATTATCTGAAAATCCCCAAATATGATTATGGATGTATTTATTTATCCTTGTAGCTCTTCTTATATATTTGAAATTATATTAATGGGTCTTAAAATTTTAAATTGTTGTATATTCTTAGTATACCAAAACTTTTATCATTATGAAATATCACTCTTGAACAAAATGTTATACCTTATTCTGCTATTAAAGAGTTTTATTAACTTTCTGTTACATAGTATTTGCATGACATATATATTTTCCATCAGTGTAATATTTTTTTAAGCATGTCTCTTTTAAACAGGATATATTTCATTTTTTAATGCATTCTGATGGTCTTGGTCATTTAGCCATAGTATTTACTATAATAACTGATACATTTGAGTTTAAAAGTACCATTTTTACTATTAGTATTTGTCTCTATGTTTATTTTATTTCTTGGCAACTTTCAATGGATTGTTTTTATTCCACATTTGCACCTCAATTAGCTTTTGGATATATAACCTTGCAGTATTATTATAGTGATTACTCTAGAGATTACAGCACAGATCCTTAACTTATTCAAGTCTCATATCATTTGTTGGACAATGCAGGATGTAACATTAATCCCATATATTCCTCAGGCTGTATTTAAGATTTCTTTTTGTCTTTGATTTCTAGTAGTATTATCATGATTTACCGAAGTTTCATGGAACATCCAGTGTAATTTCTTGCAGACATTGGTGAGTATTAAATTTGAATAGATTTTTAAAAATCAACTTCATTGAAGTATAATTTATTTAAAATAAAGTATATCCGTTTAAGTTATGTAATTGCAATAGTTATCACTTTCAGTACATTTTGGTTAGAATTATGGATAAAAGGCATCCTTGCCTTTTTCCCCACTCTCAGAAAAAAAACTTATAAAAATAAATCTCTTTTGATGTTACCTGAAAGTTTTCTGTACATGCCATTCTTTAGGTTAATGAAGTTCTCTACTGTTCCTCATTTGCCTATTTTTTTTTTTAAATTATGAATGTGTGTTGAATTTTTCAACACACAAAAGCATCGTCAAATGGTTTCTCTGCATATATTAAAATGATCATCTTTTCTTCTGTTTTAATATGTTTTTTATGTTGAAAAATTTGGATTTTTTTTTTACTCATTACAAATCTCATTGCTGCAACACCAGCCTCTTTGGAATTGGAAAGCTGAAGCACAGAAAAATGCAAGAGCAGCCACAGCACCATTGATGCAGCCTAGGTTTGTGTTGGGAAGGTGGCTCCACCATCATTCTGGCTACCACTCACTCTCCATGACCTTGGACGGAGTGCTCATATTGCTCTAGGTTCTGTTATACAGCTTCGAAAAATGTTTTTATTTGAGCTGACAATTAACTTGGTAAGACTCAAACTGCAAATTCTGTCAAGTCTGAAAGGTACGACAGTTTGGATCTCAGTTTAGTATGCTTTTTCTTTATCTAACATGCACACAAGCAGAAATAAGTCAGGTAGAACAATGGCAGAGATTATTGACTAAACTTGGGATATATTCTCTCTGTTTTTCTCTTTTCTAAGGTTCACTCTCCACTGTCCTGTGGCCCATGCCTGAGCCTCTTTTCTCTAGCCAGAAAGATGGCAGGCTTTCTTTGCAGAATTTAGCCACCAAAAAAATATGAAACACACTATGATAGTCACTTGCAACAAAATCTACATTATTTCACTTAGATAGTTGTTTTTGTATCTTAGAGTGCATAGATATCTATTTGAATGATTTATTTCTTAGAAGTTGATTCCTTCATACCAAAATAACTTCATAGTCTTGAAGGGTTTTCAATGGTTTGTTATCTTTCATCAATTTTGGAAAATTCTGTACTATTATCTCTACAAACATTTAGTCTCTCTGTTTTCTCAATTATCGCTGTCTGTGACTTGAATTAGACTTTCAAAAAAGTTTGGCCTTTAAACTATATCCTCTGTGTAGAGGGACCATATGCCTTCATTTGATCAATCAGTCCAAGTTTACATCTATGGACATTAATTAACATCTATTAATGGAATGACAAACTTTTACTCTCAAAACTGTCACAGTTTAAAAATAAATTATATTGTCATCTAACCCATATCTCTATTTTAACTTTTTGTGTTTTCCATCTTTTTGTCTCTTCAAACTTGTCTTGATGTTTTCCTCTGACTCATCTCCCTGTTCACAGACTTTCTTTACCTGTGCCAATTATATTGTTTAACTCGCTGATTTAGTTTTTAAATTCTTTTACAGTAATTGTCATTATATACTCATTAGGAATGTATATTTATTTCTTAAAAAATTTTCTAGTACTCTACTTATCTCAGTAATATTTCCTATTATTTTTCTCTGGATTATCTCTGTTACTTGGATTCTCTCTAGGGCTCTTTTTTTATTTTCTATTGTTTGTCTTGCTTTTCAGTGATATAGCATTGCTTCCTGGAATGTCTCGTTATTTTTAATTGCACAATAGAAAATGTATATAAATGTTGTGATGATAATTTAATACTCTATTTTTTTCAGAAAAAAGAATTTACATCATCTGCCTTTTATGCGTGACTGTATTTAAAAAAATAACAATCTCAGAACATCTTAATTCAATTAGTTTAAGAAAATTTTTCTTGATTCTTTCAGAAAACATCCTAAATTCTCTTCAACATGGTGCACTATTTTCATATTCTTAAGTACTTCCATGTAAAGTAGATAAAAACAATCAGATTTTTATTAAAGAATGAAGATTTACAACATTTGATTCACACAGTTGACTTTAAAAGGTAAATTTGTGATCAAAGGGACTATGTGATTCAGTAGATCCAACTGTAGAAAAATGAGACTCCTAGAATTTGTTCCTGTTACATCTTGTACATGATCACCAGTTGACAAAATAATTTTAAATATGTAATTAATCCTTCAAAATTAAAAAAAAAGTAGTAATAAAAAGGAGTCTTACTTATTATGGTGCTTTTATTAATCAATAAGACTTCAAAGAGAAAAATATCGCTCTAAGAAAATTAAATTTAAAACATTCAGTGATTTAAAAGACTTACAGGTTTGATTGTTTTAATATTAACCAATCTCTTTTCATATTATTTGTAATAGGACTATGTGAATCATAGAAAATTATTTATTCTCACATGTTCTATAAACAATCCTATCAACCGAATTTGAAAGTAGACCCCTGATTTTCCAAAAAGATATTCAGGTATCCCTTGGGTGACACATAGACACAAACAACAATCACATAAAACTGGTTCTGATTTCCAAAACGCTATTGTCAATATGCAGTTAGAAAAAAGCAAAACTGATTATCAGATCCAGATGAGGATGACACCTCAACTCCTCCAGTACATTTCATTATCTACGTATTTCATTCAGCAATTACCATACTTAATCAACCATGCAAGCTTCTTTCTATTGGAAGAGACTTTACAATTCTGCTGATCTTATAAAAAAGTTGCTGCTGCTAGCCATTGTAATATCAAGAACAAGAGGAACTTTGATGGGAGTTTTGTGACTGTATTTGAATCATAAGATATGCCAAAGCCTGTATTTTCTATTACTAACATTATGGAGTTATAGTGTAGAAAGTCACTCCTCCATCTTCCACACTATAGCTTAGAAGATAGTATTGATTCTTTAAATAATCTAACAAAATAATACTTTTAGAAATCAAGTGTAGTTTATAAACTGACATTAATTGTTGAATTATATATGTCATGGAATACCATTTAAAACTAGAATCAGAGAATTAAAGGGAAGAAAAATGGACTGAGAACTAATAGGTTTGCACAGAGAATGATATGCCAGGTATTTCATATAATATTATCTCATTTAATTTTTATAATCACTATCTAAAATATTTAATACCTATTTCATATATGAATGTTATGAGGCTTATCACATTTAAATAACATGATAGAAAGTAAAGGTAATTCGTGGCATATCCAATATTCCAACTCAGGTCTTATCGACTCAAAGCTGTGAAGGTTTCCATTCCAAAGAACTCTGCTTCACTGAATGATCTGTTTCAGCATTGATATAAATAATCCATGTATCACACATTTTCAAATTATTAGCATTCAGTAGAATATGAATATACTGATTACTTCAAATGCATACTGATAAATTCAATAGGCAATTTAGGATTTTACAGAACCTCAGGTTCATCTTTTTAAACAGAAGTAATTAAGGTACATACATACATGTAGAAAAAATTATGAGAAAGGTTTCTAATTATGTGTACTCTATTTAATAGGATTCTGCTTTACAAAGAAATGAATATCACTATATAAACCTCATTTTGAACATCGCAAAAGCTTCATGGTTTTGGGTACAAAGCTTTGAGGCAACGACCCATAGTCCAAAGAAGAAATGTCATTGAAACAAAGGAATTGATTGACCAAAAATATTTTAAATTCCCTATTATTCCTACTAGGCCCTAATCATCCTGAGAATAAGTGGATGTAGGATACTCTCTGGGCTGATAGCCTTGAACATAGGAATTAAAGTCACTCATGTGCTTTTTGTTTGGTAAATTAAAACTTGCTGCAAATCAGTACTGATTCTATACATCTTGTTCAACATCTGTTCAGACTATATTTACTTTTCAATATTATTAATTTTTCTGGTTCTTTTATTATATATACAAAAAAGAAAAAATGATTTTAAAATATTTTCCTCAATTTAAATAATCTGATAACAAAATTACTACTATATCTGTTGATCTATGCAATGATCTTTTAGTGAGGCTGAAAAGCAGATTGTGTATTCTGTTTTTAACAAAGGATTAGCCAGTGTCTCTATGGATTGACTATGACTTTGGCCAATTTGTAGCAGCTCCTGACTGATAGGTATCACCCATCAGACTCTGTCTCTGGTATTTTAGTGTGGGGGGTGATTCCCATCTGTTCTCTTGAGGATATTTATACAGTTCATCTTCTTATATTTACTCACTCAATATTAAGAGTTTATTACATATTACATATGAAGACTGGGAAAAAATAAACCTAAGAATCAGGGCAAATTCCAAGTTAAATGATAAAAGTGAACTTATCCTGGCCCCTGTTTTTTTTTTTTTTTCCGTTTTTTTTTTTTTTTTTTTTTTTTTTTTTTTTAACAACCACAATCCTAAAATACATTTTTAACTTTTTTTTTTTTTTTTTTTCCTATCAAATAGCTCCATGGCTTATCTAGAAGCATACTCATGTCTTTTTACCTACCCCCAGAACATTCTTACCCAGACATGGCTAGATTACTGACGACTCTACTCCAAAAAGGAAAAAAACACAGGTAGATAGACAGAAAGAATAGTTGTAGAGTTGCATAGATTCTACACAGGTAGTTTATACGTTGTTTGTACTTGTGGCCAGTACCACAAACATATGAAACACTACATAGGGAGCTTTACTGGCAGCTCTGCATTAAAGCCTCCCACGTGTTCCTAGAAATCACTGGGCTACACAAAACTCAAGCCATACAAATCAACCGTGAAGCTCATGGGAAACTTTAGGTATGGCACAGCACTCAAAAAAAGTCTTTGGTGACACTTTTAGAAACAAAAGCAAACAAGAAACCAAGACAAGTAGTAAAATTTTACACATGTTAAATGGATAAGAAATACATAAATATGACAATACTATATTTAATATGATATTTTATTTGAAAAGAGAATCTACTTATGAAATGCTAGAAAGTAGAAAAATTATCTAAGATCAGTTGGAAAGTTGTAACACCAGATATAAATGGGTGTAGCTCGTTGTACACCTTGTGAAGTGAGGTAACTGATAAATGTTTGAGGTGTGTGCCTGTGCATTGTTTGTATATCTTCCCAGGCTCACTTCACTTGGAGACAGTTTCCTGCATTATTTAGTATTTCTCAAGGATGAAATTGCCCATAAGTCAATGCAAAATTAACTTTTTCACACAAACTGTTCCTTAATATGCCAACCATGTTGTAATAAATTTACATTTTCAAAACAAGTGTTATGGAAGCACTGACTGTATTCAGAATTGACTGGGTGACCCATACTCTGATCTGATTAAGACTTAAAACAGAGAAATATACCAATAAATCTACACACAGAGTTTTTACACTGAAAGCAATTACTTTAAAACCCTTCAGCATAGGCAAAGTGACAAGTATGTGTAAATTAGTTTTCATCTACATCCTGTTGGTAGTTACTAATTTGAGAAATCTCAGTTGGGAATATCTCTTCAGGGATGGTTGGTTTTTGTTTGAAATACTCAAATTCCAAACCCATAATAGGAGATGGCTACTGCTTCAGCTACCTTTATCATTAATCAAGCTCCCAACAGAGCCTTTGTCAATTGACATACTAGGTATTAGAAATAATATTCATTGGTGCAATGTGAAGAAGACATGTGAAATAGCAAGAAATATAAATACTTCCTTATTTGCATGAAGAAGGCATAAGAATCAAACATGTTAAGTAGGCTAGACTTTAAGACAGCATTTATATCTGATAGATCTTCTGTTCGTAGAGGTTACAGGCTAATTACATTACCTCATTCATACATGAAATTTAGCTAGAATACTGTTGATTGCATCTTGATGAGGTGTTAAAGAAAGATAGTGTCAAAAATGCCTAAAAGCTGAGGATTCATAAAACTATGTTCTGCTTTTTGTATGAAATAGAATAAATTTGAGGTTTGCCTTCATTTCTATTTGGTAGCGAGGTTGTAGAAGAACCTAAACTTCATCCATCTTTAACTCTAAGGAATGTATTTATACCTATAAAAATTACCCAGTAATTACAAAGAACCAAACTGACTTGGTTTACAGTAATTCTCACAATTCAATTGTTTTCTACTTCAGTTCTTTTTTTCTCTATTCACCTCCATCTATAAGTATTTATTCATCTTACCTCTTTTACAAAATTACCTAATAAACTGAATAATAATGTAAAATCCATATATACTATATATACCCAATATTTACATATATATACCTGATATATATACATACCAATTTATATGTACATACATATATATATCTATATAAACAGACACTTTTATTCATATTTTATTTGAGAAGCCCTGTTATAGCCAGCCTTTCCTAGCCCTTTTGCATCCACAATACCATTTTATCGCTTTAATGACTCTTTGAGACAGGAATCATCTTCACCATTTTAGACTTGAAGAAACCCTGGAAGCACTGGAAGGTCAACTGACTTGCTTAATATTGCTTAATCAGCCTGAGGCAGTCTCAGAAGCATTCGTTGCTTGTAGTTTCTTGCTTTATTCACTTAAGGCCCAGCCACGAATAACACTCATACTCCTGATGCTGTCTTGGAATTTGGGTTCGCCTGGTGAATAATTTATTTCTACGTAGTAATTTAGGAAGTAGGGAGTTTCAATTTTTATTTGTTTTAATATTATGTTTTCATTTTTGTTTGATAATGATCAGGATTCATCACTATTACTTTAATGACCAAGAAAAATGAAGAACTGTCCTCAAATGGCCAACTTAGGTCAGAACTACAGAAAATGAATCTCGTGTAACCACAAGATTCATTTTCTAAGCCCCCTGGAGACTTTCTTTATGGAATCCTTCTTTTCATATTCTCACCACACTGCTTAGTCATTTAGCCAAGCTGTAGTGAAATGGACAAGCGAATTTTCAGCCCTGATTATATCGCTCTCACACAGTTATACATTTATTCCCAAGAAATAATCTACCCCCTGGGAGTATCCAGTTTGACTGTAAAGTGATTTTCTCACTGACTTGTCTGTAAATCTAAATCAAAGCCCTAAGTTTATGAGTTAGTCTAGGAATACAAATGACACCTGTGGAACCACATTCCTATCTTTAGAAATGTGTAGAAATTAATTGTAGTTAGTAGATCCAAAATTATAGCTTTCCAAGGCAGGTAAAATATGAGAATGAGTAGAATGACATTTTCATAACAGTGCCTTAAGGCTGAGAAAAGACACTCTTGGGGAATAAAGTTTTCACTCATTCACACACATACACAGTAAAATGCCCTAGAAGTAAATTACAGCAACGTGTTGTACAATGCTAAAATTATTGATTTAGTTTGGCTTATCCTGAGTTAGATGTGGAAGATCAATTGTTAATATTGTCTTGATCATTTCTAACAGTGCCCAGAGGCATATGAGCGATGGCATGGTATGTGGATGGAAATATAAATAATGAAAAACAAATCTAGTAAGATCATTCTCTACCTAAATTTGTTTTCTTTTAAAACTTACCCTTTGTCCTAATAGGATTGCTATGTACTTTCACTTGGACAGCAAGAACACTGTTTTAAAAAATGCTCAAGAAATATTAAATAATATTTTAAAACTAAATAGATTTAATGAAAAAAATATATAGCATTCTGAAGAGTTCATCTTTTTTTCTGGCAATGGTAATTTGAATATAAACAACAAGAGAGCCCACTAAATGCATTTCCCAGATGTTACATATTGGGTAAAGAAAGGAGAATTAAATATTCCCAGAACCACCTCGCTCATGTTCTTTTATCTGTTTCTCTCATTTCTTGTTGCTAACCATTTGTGAAAACCTTAGCAGTTGTATAATAAAGATTCATTTATTTTGGTTTTATCCATTTCACTATATCAATCTATTTTGAACTACAAAGAGAATAACAGTGTGGGGGAAAATATGTAAAGCAAGAAAAAGTCAGAAGTCAAGAAATAAAATTTAAGAACAGATCCTTGAGGGTTTGTCCTACAAATAAAGTGTCCGTCTTACAAATAGAGACATGCATACATACATACATACATACATATGTACATACACCCGAGGATAAGGTGTTCTCATGGTCTATTTCATGCAATTGACTTGTCCCTTCCCTACTTTGACATTTAAAAAAAAAAATCTCTGATCACTTTTCCTAAGTCTAAGGGTGGTATCAAATATGCTACCTGCATGCTTTGCCATAGGGCGATACCCAGAGTAAGTAATGTATTCATTTAGTCACTTGGGAAAACATTTATTTAATAGTGTTCCAAATGCTCGGGTCAGCAATGAGTAAACTATATAAAGCCTCTGCCCTCATGGGTACATTAGAATATTGAAACTATATTCTAGTTTTTTATTTTATTTTATTTTTTAACAAAAGATAGACAATCCTAAGTGGTAATGAGTGCTATGAAGAAAAAAATAAAGTGGCATAAGTGCTAGGCATTGAGAATTGCTATTTACATCAGGTGTTCAGGAGAGGCTATCTTAAAAGAGTGATATTTTAGCAGAGAGCTGAACGAAATGGTGAAGCAAGTCAAAATGATAGTTCGATAAAGAGTTACTTAAAGATCCCCTCATTACTCCAAAAATAACAAATGGTAAAACGATCTACTATCCATGAGCTAGCATTTGACTAGCTCACTATGGTTTCTGCTATTCTGATATTAAGAGTATCCTTCTTTATAAGGGCCAAACTACATAATTTAAATGAATTCCTGAAATCAAGCAGAGCAATGGGCAAACCCTCACTCGGCATCACTGTAACCAGACCACTATCCTCCAAATAATTAAAACACAGACAAATCACACCCATTGCAGTCATTTGCATTCTTCAGGCATTTATTAAAAGCTAAATGATTTCACATTAAATGAATTAAAGGTATCTGGAAAGTCACTGGATCGTTATAATCAAGAGTATAGATTTTATAAAATAGCAAGTGACTTTATACTTATTGGACTTAATAGAGGCACTGTAGAATGATAGTAAACCAAGTCTCCTCTCACTGAAGCAATAATTTCTGAGCTTAATTGGTAATAAAATGACAACTTCATATATTTAAAGATTATTAAACTATATTATTCCTTTAATGAATATATTTATAACAGAAAAGAGAACCTTGGAAATATTCACATTGTAACATAAATCTGTTAGCCTTTAAGTGTTTAAATTTTTTATTTCTTGTCATCTTATTACTAAATCTTTTAAATTTTGAACAACTACAATCCATAATCGTCTTAATATTACATCAACATCAGAATGTAAAATTTGTGGTAAAACAATGATTTCCATGATAACATCTAACCTTATCATAAACACTGAAAGAGATAAAAGATTAAAAGATATTAAAAGACAGTTGGACCCAAATGCAAAATTCTCTAGTAATTAGAAATATCAACCAAAGAAATTAAAGGAAACTGAGGTGGGGTGGGGGGAAGTGCTTTATTTAAAAGAAGCAAACCCATCTTATTATACTTTATTTTGGTTCAAATCTTTTATTGATAATAAATTTCTATTAATGTATGATATTGCAAACATTAGGCAATGTTTCATTAATACAGACACCTTAACTTTAAGCAGAACAGGGAATCTGAAGAACAGAATTAAAAGGCCCAGCACCAAAGTAAACTAGATAAAAACAAGATCCCTTGAAAGTAGAATGCTTGCCCACATGAGGTAAATATATTATGCTTTAAAGAGATGAGAGAATTTAATGTTTCAAAATAATTATTCTTGGAATTCTACTGCTAAAGAACATTTATTTGAATTTCTTCTATGAAATATTTTGATACATTCACATTTTTTCAATTAAAATAAACTTTAATTGAAAAATCATGCATTATTTTACAAAACCTTTGCCTTAAAACATGAAGAGTCCAGTGTTAATGATTTTGCTCTTCTAATTATTCCCATTAAACTTAAAAATTCGGGATTTTTTTTTTTTTTTGAGTTAAGATGTTTTCTCATCCAGTATTTTTGTTTTTTGTTGATCACAACTTTTGGGGGGAGGTTAGGGAGTAGGACATAAACTTTGGAAATCTTATAGTCAATTTAATTACTTTAATAATTTTAAAAATGATTTTAACATGTTAAATTTTCAACTCATTATATTTACATCATGATCATAAACGTAATCAGCAGAAGATTGCCAAGTTTATCTTTACTTCCTAATGAATATATATTTGGCAGCCTAGTTCTAACATAGAATATGCCATGTTAGTAAAATAATTAATGGGATAAAATCCACATTAAGAGAAACATAATATCTCAGAGACATGTTTTACTAATATGATTTTTAAAGAACCTCAAAACCACAGAATGCATTCATTCCTGTCTGAGTGTAAAAGCAGTACCTGGTGGCCAACAGTGGGCTTCAGAAAAGCTAATAAGCTTTAATTACTAGACTATCATTGCTCTAATCACCCACATTTTATAGCCTTGCTTCACACAGTGTAGTTCAAGAACCAGCAGCATAGACACACCACCTGGGTGCTTACTGTAACTGCAACACTTTCTGATTCCAAATCTGCATTTTCATAAGATCCCAAGGTGATTTTCAGGTATATTAAATTTTGAAAAGCACTAAATCTTCTTTGGAATCTTTATTTACAAATAAGTAACATACATTCTTTGTATAGTCCATTCTTAAGATTATTTACTACTATCTTAACAGATTAAATACTACAAATCAATGCTTCAAAGTCTATGAGTTTTCTGACTGTCTTACCTGTCTGTAATCTAGGGCATTGGGTTTAAAAAAGCAGCCCTGTTACAGCTGCCAGGTCTGTAATTTCGATATCTCTGATGATAGCATCAAAAGATAGGATTATATGGGTAAAATAGCAAGGCTTTCAAAAGAGAAAATACCTCAAAATGTAGTGTGTTTTTTTGCTCTTTTTGTATTTTAAGTACTATATTAAATATAAACTTCCACTATAATAAAGTAGAACATAGTCATTAATTATTAAAATATATTTGCATACATTTTGAAAAACTGATAATATTATAAGTTTGTCTAGCACTTATCATGTACCAGATACTTGTAAAAACTTTACTTATATTAGCCATTTAATTCTTAGAGGTATCTGATGAAAGAGAGACTATAATTGTCTATTTTACATAAAAGAGAACTAAAACTAAGGAAAATTAAGTGGCTTTCCCAAAGGTAAGGATTCAAACCAGGTAGCATAATATAGTCCAAGTCAGCATAATATAAAATATAATATAAAGAATTTTTAAATCTTAGAAAAGTTATGTGACATAGAATTTCAATTTTATCTCATTCTACAAATTAACCTTTGTTGGAGTTCCATATTTGAGTCCAGGACATTCTAAAAAACAGAAGTCTCCGGAAAAGATACAGGCAGGACGTTACCAACAGGGTCAACGTGTGTGGAATGACGGAGGCGAACAGAAGCAATGGCTCAATGACAAGTGGGCAGAGCTGAGGTCAGGGCTGGGAGAAAGAAACCCAGGATGAAAGGTGTAGGGTTTGTGAAGTCCTATGGCCCAAGAGCAAAAATTACATATCTGGGCATTCAATATGTGTCATTTTTCTTTTCGTGTGAGCCCTAGAGTTCATGAGGAAAACAGCGGCTCCAATGAGAGGGCTAGTTTAGGCCAAAAGGTTTTGAATTTACTTTAGAGTTAATTAACCAAATCATTCTAGGGTTTTTTTTGTTTTTGGTTTTTGTTTTTGTTTTTGGAACAAAAGACTTTTGGCTCTCAGTTTTGGCTCAGTTCCAGCTCAGCCTTAAAACTAAAGGATAGTTCCAAATTGAAAACCTCTTATAGAGAGTTCAAGTCCCAACTTTAACTATACAATACCACTTACCATAAAGAATTTTATCATTGTTTCTTTAACACTACAGTTTTTAGCCAATATTCCTGGCTGGTATAACCTGTACATCTGAAAACACACCTCCCACCCCACCCATTTTTTAAGAGAAGTTGAGAGCCAGCTCCCACAATTCCCTGTTCTCTAATATTTCACTTTCTTATTAAAGACATGAATCAGAATATTTACATTTTTTCACTTCTTATTATATGCCAAGCACCAGGCCAAGTCCTTTACATTCATCATTTGCAGCAATCATAGAACATTATCCTTGTTTTACAGTTTACAGAATCAAGGCTCAGAGTAATGTCTCACTCACAAAGAAAAGAGTAAAATTAGAAAATAAACTGAGGTCTGACTCCAAAGCTCTTTGCCTTTTCACCTTACAATTGTACTTTCGCTACACAACAGTATAAATTTCTCTCTTTTTCTATTAGATGAAAACACCCCCTATGCCACTCACTTCTCCTACAATCAACTCATCAACTGCATAAAATCCATACACCTCAGAATACAACTTTTGTCCCTAAAACAAGCAACTCCATGCATGGGTCTTCAAGGAATTGAGGAATTGCTCTTTTTTGATACTCTGTGAATACCAAACACATTTTGATTTCTACTTTCAATCCAGATGGAGTAACAAGAATCATATTTACTCTACAACCTGAATAAGTCAAAAGCAAACAAACAAACACCATATAAAAATAATGGTTTTTAAAACAGTGATCTCAAGATATGCAAAATGTGTTAGCTTCCTATTGCTGCTGTAATAAATTACCAGAAACTTAGTGGATTAACACAATAAAATTTCTCTTACTGTTCTGGAGGTCAGAGTCAGAAGTAATTTCACTGGACTGACGTGAAGGTGCTGGCAGGGCTGATTCCTTCTGGAGGTTCTGAGTGGAGAATCCATTTTCTCACCCTTTGCAGCTTCTAGGGTTCACTTCTATTCCTTGGTTTGTGGCACCTAACTTCATCTTCGAAGTGTATCACCCCCTTCACTCCTTCCAGCATCACATCACCAAGGCAGCTAGAGTAAACAGACCAAAATATCAGAGGCTAGGTTTGGTTTTGTTTCGTTTTGTTTTGTTTTTGGTCAGAGGGTAGGGAAGGAGACAAAAATGAAAGTGTATCATTCTAAGATTCATATACTATTTGAGATAGCATAATATCACTTGAGAGTAGACTATGATAAGTTAAAAGATAAGTTAAAAGAAGCCCTAAAGCAACCACTTAAATAAATATGAGTTACACTAATATTCGAAAAAAAAGTTAATTACCACTTACATTACTATCAAAAGCCATAAAATATATAGGCATAAACCTGACTAAATATGTGCAAAACCAATAAACAGAAAGAGAAAATATTGTAGAAATAAAATATTGTAGGCTTAAATAAAAGGAGAAATATAGTTCAGAAGATTTAATATTGTTAAGTTATCAATTTTCCCAATGATCTACAGATCCAATATAATCCCAGTGAAAATCACTATAGGTTTTTGCAGAAATTGACAAGGTAATTCTAATATTCACATGGAAATACAAAGAAGTTAGAACAACTTAAAATAGAAATAAAAAAACTAAAAAAGAAAAATTGGGGGGACTAACATTTTATGATTTTAATACTTATTAAAAAATCACAATAAATAAAAAGCTATAGTTTGGGCATAAAGATAAACAGATGGAAAAGAAACAGGATAGAGATTCAAATAGACTCAGAAGGACATAGACAACTGATTTTTGACAAACTTGCTAAAAATAATTCAGTGGAAAATAATAGTCTTATCTACAATTTTGTGCTGGAATAAATGGATATCTATATGCAAATCAAATCAGAGTTTTGATTCATATCTCATAACATATAAAAATCACTCAGAAAAGATCATAGATCTAAATATAAAAACTACAATGATAAAACATCTAGAACACAGTAGAAAACCTTTGTAAACTGGGATTAAACATCATTTTTTAGGTATAAAACATAAAGAAAAAAATGAAGATATAAAAGAAATATTTTCTACCTATGTTACAATCCTCTAAACATAAGAGAGAAACTTCAAGAGTAGGTGTAAAATCTCAGTAAATGCCTTGAATGCAATTTTGATAGTACTGCCCAAATAGGAAAAAAAAAGGCTCTTAAGCAAAAACCCTATAATATCTAATGTACTACTATGCCCCTTGACTCTAATTTATATCTCCTATTTATATTATCTGACTTATAGGGCTAAACACAGTATTTAATACTAGGTATGTACAATATTTAATAGTAGGTATACAATCAATAGCACTCTGTGTTGAGGATGATAATGTTTACAACTATAAATTAGAAAACTGGCCAACTCTTTAAGGAAACATATGGGTTCTATAGAATACAAAGAGAGATGTTAAAAGAGAATATGAACAATGTAGCCTTCAAATACCCAGATATTATTCTCCATAATTCATTCCTCTTACCATAAGAAAAAAACATTTCAAATAATAAATAAAGGTAATGGCTTCAATGAATAGGTAGCATTGGAAAGAAAAGAAATCTTTAATCTTTTAATCCACTGAGAATTGGGTTGTTTATTACTGCAGTATAACCTAGCCAATCCTGACTGATGGTGTGGGGGGGAGTGGGGCACAGGAAAAGGGCAACTCTGAATGAAGTCTTAGCTTTAGTAGAAAGTGGTTAAAAGAAGCGAAGAGAAATGTTTGCTTTGATTTGGGAACTAGTTCCATGAGTGCGTTCAGTTTATAAAA
The DNA here is from genome assembly GCF_000325575.1 of Pteropus alecto. Classification (NCBI taxonomy): domain Eukaryota; kingdom Metazoa; phylum Chordata; class Mammalia; order Chiroptera; family Pteropodidae; genus Pteropus; species Pteropus alecto. Next base: position 14,969,888 of record NW_006441953.1, on the reverse strand, counting down.
AATGCACTGATCGGTATACTTGTTGGTATTTTCCTATACATGTGTATACAAAAAGATATACATATGCAGAAACAAACATACATACATAAAATCTTCAATTACAAGTTTTTTTTAATATGGTTGTGCAGATTAAACCAATTTTCTGTTTTGTGAAAGTTGAATAATTTCAGTAAAGAAATAGGCATGATGAGAGGCAGGAGGCATTTCAAATTATCTGAAAGTCATACACACAGAACTATTTGGAGACAGAACAAGTGAACACTGAGAAGCCAGTGAGAAGGAGATTATAGCAATATAGTTTTGTGTTAATCAAAGTAAAGATGATTTTATTTTTTGGTGGAAAAGTAGAGCATTTTTTTTATAAATTCCAGAGGGCATGCTAACAATAGAATTGATTAAATGTAACATGACAGAGAGAAATAAACACATTTTCTTCCAAGACGTCAGACTTCAGGCAGCATTTAGATAGTCTTAAAGCAAGAGTAAAAGAAAATTCCAGCACAGAAGCAGATTTCTAAAAAAACTTGGTGTTCTCTCTTTATTATAGACAGTTGAGGATAAGCACATGTATTAAAAAGGAGATGTCCTAAAGACAGTAATAATCCTGGGCCAGGAAAATAAGCAGGCAGCATAAATTGAAGTTGATTTGATTTCTTTCACATTCAAATAATAACCTAACACTAAATCTTTATCTTTTAAGTGTAACTTTCTGAATAAACTTTATAGTTTGTTTTCTAAAGTTTTGTAGGTTTTGTTTTTTGCCAAAACTTCCATTTCACATAATGAATTAATAATATCTTCTGCTCTTAGTGGATTCTGAATAAAATGTCTAAAATACTGTTACCACAGTTTTCTAAGTTCAGCAGTTTTGAAAATCAAACTCTTCAGCATCAAAAACTAACAGACTATAAAGGAAACTTAGACACACAAATTTTGCACATTTATAGTTCATCTGTATGTTTTTAAGACGATATCCATAATAACTAATTTACTCCAAGTCGATCTACATTTGTTATTCTGTTTTGGGTGAAGCATAACACTAAATTGGTGTTTGTATAGTTCATCAGAATTAGCTATCAAAATAAAAAATAGAATATCTGAGCAGATGGGAAGCCATCAAAAAATCCAGGAGGTAAACTCTTGGTAAAACCATGGGTCAACAAGTACCAAGCACCAGAAAGGATAGAAAGGAGAAAGGGAAATACAATCTTGAAAGAGAAAGATGCATATATTAGTCACTATTATCCTAAAGGTAGAGGAGCAGTGAACAAGAGAGAAGCCAGGTTATATCAACTGCAAGAACTAGGAAGGTGATGACCTAAAATTGAACTACAGAATACAAGGTTGGAGTTAAGCCATTGTTTTCTTAGATGAGGGGTGATCTCAGAAATAGGAGGCAAGATGAAATCAAGTGATCTCAACTGTAGAGAAATAAAAATTGCTGAAGCTGAGAACCAGGGTGAAAAACAATTATTTATTAAATCACTTCTATTCTCATTTGGAAGTACAGGCATGTCAAACTAGAGTGAATTGTTGCTCCTTGAGAGATTAAAACAGTTGTTTCTACCCTGTGGGTCTCCAAGCTATTTAAAAGCATTCTGAGGGCAGTATGTCTCATACTTTACTGTGCCTATGAATCACCTGAGGATCTTGCTAAAAGGTAGATTCTGATTCATTTGGCCTGGATGGGACCAAAAGGTCTGCATTTTTGAAATGCTCCCATTAAATGCCTTTGGTGCCAATTTTTGGTCCACCCTAGAGTAACAAGGTGCTAGGAGAACTTTATGATTTTAAAATAAAACAGAACAAAACAAAACAAAAAATTCTTGGGAAATGAAACATAAATATGGGGGTGGGTTCTGATGATAAATACTTACAAATATTCTATTTTTCCAAGATTTTAGCTTTCTGCAAAAATAAGAGGTATTCGATCAAAGATATTTCAACCTTTGTGAGATATCAAAAAGAAGAGAGGAAAAAAAAATATGTCCATGCCCTTTATACACAAAGATTATGTGGCACTGAAACAATCATTTGTAAAATATCTAAGGAGAAATCTGTTAATCAGAGGCATCCTACAGTGAGTCAGCAAAAGGAAATCTGAGTGTGTATTCTAAGAAACACTTGTGAATTAGAAAGGAAGTGTAGCACCATAGTTAGTGAGCACAATATAGTTAGCTTGGATAATATCCACCCCGGTTCAGTGCTCAACCCTCTCACCATCAGTTTGAGAGAGCTATTTTCTCTCTGAGATTGTGACTCTCATACACAAATGCAGATATTTATTTCAAAACAAATTGTGAATTAGATAATATCAAGTACATAAAGTATTACCACAATAAATGGCAGCTGTTTTTTCATATCTGCTCTAAATTATACACAGGAGGGAGATACCTTTACCTTAAAAGTACACCACATTTCTGAATAAGGTCTTCAATTGTATGTGTATACTTTTACTGCAGCAGAAATCAGTGTCTCCATTATTTGAAAAGATAAAACTAAATCAGAAAATTTGGAGTGACCTCCAGAACCACAGAGAATCTATGCACTGCCAATAAAATCAGGTGAGTTCTTTTCATTCAGGTATTTTAGTGTTTGTCTCTATACCGATCAATTAACTGTCTATGAAAAATTCTGTTCACACCATTTGATTAAACTCAACCATGGCTAGTTATCTTATCAATGTTATATAATACTTAAAACATCTATTTCCTGGGCATTTACTATGAGACTGGTACTACACTCAACACATTTTTTATTATATTTTTTTAATAACAGATTTATACAAAAAGCATAGAGGTTAATCAACTCTGGAAAAACGGTGAGTGCTGGCATTGTCCCCAAGAAAAAGTTAACTGACAGATTTATAACTGTTTTAAAATTGAAATACTGAAACTTACATAAGGAAATATTTTGACTACTTTAATATTTTATTCACATGCATGAAAATTTTAATGTAAATGATATTGAAAAAATTACCAGAGCACCCATAGTATTCTTTTATTCCTTAAGAAAAAAATATCTGATATCCAGCAATAGGATTAAGAAATCTCTGTGTTGAACAATAAAATGTTTCTCACTATTGTGTATGTTTGGCAATATGTGTTGCATGGCAGTTGGATATCTTTCCATATGATTGTCACATTTTTGGCATAATTTTATATAATTCTTGTGTTCATATAGACCAACTAGTTTGGCCTTCCATGCTTTCCACACAGCACCACTAGTGCCTCAGCTCTTTAGAAATCTTGAGCAGTTTCTCACAGTAAGATTTAGAAAGGAAATTTACAATCAAAATATGTTTCATTTCATAAAGTAGAAGGAATGAGGAGAGGCACATTCATATGAGAATGGCAAGTAGCCAGTTGCTTCCAGAATGCTTTACCATCAGCAAACTTGCTATGATATAGAGTTTCTTCTTCACAGAAAAACTCCATTTTTAGAGTACATATTAAGAGAAGAGTCTCGGACCACAAGGAAGAAGAAAAAAATTGAAAAACATCTAAGCATCTTCTAAATATAATAAATCATCATAACTATTATTCCATTTTCCAGAAGAAACTGGAGCTTAGAAAAATGAAGCATTTGCCCAAGTTCATACAGATAATACGTGAGAGGAAACTATTTAATATCTATCCATTTAACTAATATTTCCTGAGCACATACAATATGTCAGGCACTATCAACAAAGCACACATTTTAGGTCACCATATGTAATAACCTCCAAAAACCAATTATAAAAACACAAAAAAGGCAGAACGATGGAAACACTTATGTTTTAAAAAGGCAACATCTTTATATTTAAAAGGTAAAAAGTGACATGAATTCTATTTTAAAACAGTCATATTTGTTTTTTTCTGATACTTAAAATATTTTATTTTGTTTTAATCATTATTTATTATAGTTCCAGTTTCAATCTCATCTGAAATATAAACAAAACATACACATAGAATAAGAAAAATTACTAAGACTTTCAAGGCATCAGTATTTCAACAGAACCAGAGACTCGATATTTCAGTGATCTTGAGAAAATTTCTTTAAATAATTCTTCTAGATTTGAATCATTATAGGTATGAATGCAAATCTATTTGATTAATAAATTTAATTTGCTATCAAATGGATAAAACTAATATATAACATCTTGCTCAAAACAATGCTAAATATTCAAAGATATTTCTGAAACATCTAGAAAGATAGATAATAGCTTGTTCATTTTGTAATTAGTTCTGAGGCTGCTATAAAAGCCTTTAGTCATTAAATATCTGAACTCTATTTAACATAATTGATATACCTGCATATGTAATTCTTCTGATTGTAATCGATTCTATAAATAATGCATGCCATTTACAGCACACATCATTTTGATTTCTTTTCAATATTTTAAAATATATATGGTTTTTAGGTCTGTATCTGACTTCTGAAAGTCATATATTAAATAGTCACAGAATTTGTTTGCTATTTAAATACTACTTGATTCCTATTTAAGTATCAAAGCATTCACACTACATGTATCATTAATCATCAAAAACCCATTAAAAACAACAAAGTTTAGTTAAAGGTAGTTTTAACACTATTTCACTCTTACAAAACAGTTGAATACATCCTGCAGAAATCTAAGCAGTTTGTTCATTCTAAAGGCCCATGCATCTTAGATCCTTATTTTACATTTTTATTTTATTTTGGAGTTCTTTGTTTCTGTCTTTTTGTTCATTCAATTACCTTATCATTAGCTTTAAATCACTCATACTAATACATTTTTGGCAATGCTTTTTAAATGGACTTGAAAATCCCTCAGTAACCAAAGGGATATAAAACTCTGACTAAGGATATTTTAAAGTCAATATCCTTAAAATTAACTGTCTAACAATCTAGGATCTATCCCCTTATTGTTTCTTCCACTTACCTAGGATTTTCACAAAAAGCAAATCATTCATTAGTAACTGTCTGAATACTCTTGCCCTGTTATATTCACTCCCTTTCCCTTCTGAATTGTGTTTTATAAACTCAGAATTATTTGGAAAATAATCCAAATGAGATTACACAAATAATAAATCTAGTCATTGTTTCCGCGAATAAGTACTGGATATTCATTGTGCCCTGGTACTTTGCTACAAATGGTAAACGGGATGTGGTTCCTATTATCAAAGTGCAGAATAACATGTATCAGAAATTTCCCAGCCTGGTAAGAGTTGATGGGTTAAGAATGATAGGTTGACAGAGTCACTACTCCGTATCCAAAGGGACTCCCATTCTAGTCTGAGTGGGTTTGGGACCTCCCACCAGAGAAAGTGGATCTAAACCAGTCCTAAGAGGGTGATTGAAATTCAAGTGGGAGGATAAGAAAAGAGAATTCTAGGCCAAGGGCAAACCACAGGCCAAGGCTCGCAGAGGTAGAAAAGAACATAGATATCTCAGGGAAAAATGAGTCATTCTAGGCAGCCAGATGACCTTAGATAATGCCGAGGGGTCAAGGGCAGGTTTAGGGAGTGGGAACTCTTACTAATCTATATAAACATCTCATGATGAAGGGTCTTCCTTAAAAAATGGGTTAATGTATATAAAAATCTCAGGATGATACTTGCTGTAAGAAGGCATTTAATAGATGTTAGCTATAATTATGCACAGTTACATTGCTTTGTTACGATTACTGTCACCTACTGCTACAAACTAAATGGTTTTGTCCCCCCACACCCCACCAACTCACCCAGATTTATATGTTAAAATCCTAACTCCCAAAGTGATGGTATTAGTAGGTGGAGCCTTTGAGAATTGCTTAGGTCATGCATGTGGAGTCCTCATGAATGGTTTTAGTGCCCTTATAATAGAGACACTAACAGCTCCCTAGTCCCTTCCACCATGTCACAACAGAGTGAAGAAGGCCATCTGTGGACCAGGAAGTATGTTCTCACCAGATGCTAAATCTGCCAGTGAGTTGATCTTGGACTTCCCAGGCTCCAGAAATATAAGAAATAAATTTCTGCTGTTCACATGTCTCAGTTTTGTGGTAACCTGCTACAACAGTTCAAATGGCCAGAGACACCTACCCACTAATAGACACTGACTAGAAGAAGGAATAACATCCATAAACTGGTAACTCACACTTGGATATATGGGAGTAAAGACAGACATTATAAAACAGTTTACCAAAATTAATTTATGGAGATGAATAAATACAAAGATAGAATGTAGCCTTATCAATTAGGAAGAGATGATATGCAACCTTTTTGAAATCACCTTCTCCTTACCTTAGCATCACTTTAGTACCGTTATGGTTGATGAGATTATTTCATTGTGTTTTGAAAGAAATAACAACAACAACAACAATAACAACTATACTTACTTCATAAGTGAAATCAAGTTCAAAAGGGGTGATTTAATTTGATACTGCAACCACCAGGTGTTTAATTCAGTCACACCTCATTATAAAACATTTTTTCATCACTGGAATCCTGCTTTACTGCAGGTTCAATCACGTTTCCTGATAGGTATTTTTGTTCAGTGCCTCTTTCTCACGGTTCTTATATCAGAAGTAGGTAACATGATGGAACAAAACTCATTGTCGTTTAAATGTTAATGTGCTTTCTTTATCTGCTAAGTATCACTTACGTGATGAATGGTTCTAGCTTAATACTGTGCACATGTGCATTTTGAGAAACTAGATTTTTGTAGGGGTACAAAACAGGGACAAGATACATAAATGGGCCTTAAAAATATTGAGAACTAGATATCCACCTCAATTTGATGGAAAACCACAAAGCAGTCAGGTCTTACTAACAAAATCAGAGAGCAAATATCTCTGGACTGGCTAAAATAAATCTAAACCTTCATATCACCTTTCAGAGCACACGCAGCATGTTGAAACAAAGTATACCTGTACATTGCCAGTTAGTGGCAATTATTTCTTGTACATACTGGGCATAAAAGAACACCTTTATCCAGAAGGAAATATAAAGCTCTGCAGGGAAAAATATGATAACTTTCCACGTATTACATTTAGTTCTGTGTACCCGAAGTGGTGGCTGATTTGATAAACTATTACTTTTTAGATTCTTGATCAATAGTATATTATTAAAACAATTTATTGAGCAATTATCATATACCATATGTCATGCTAAGTACCTAATATGCATCATTTTAACTGACAACAATGATATAAACTATATACTACTGTGATCATCATTTTACAAATGAGAGAATTGAGATCTGCTCAAGATTACACAGCTAGTAAAAGAATGGTGGTGAAAGGGATTTTCTAGACACTAGGTCTTCATTTCTTACCAACCCCTGTTCTTTAGTATAGATAAGTGATTCTTTTCAATCTAATGTAAATTATGCCAACACAGCTTCAAAACAAGTCCCCTATCTATCCCCTCCCCACCAGAATTCTAACTCCTTCTTACACAGAAATGCTGGGAGCTAGCTGTCTTCTTCCCTGAGGCTCGCTCTTTCTAAGTTGTCTCTTTTTATTTATCTCCTAGTTCTGGTCTGTAAGGATCTTCTTATAACTTTCAGCCCTCCTGAGGCATTAACTCTCTAAGTTTTCAGTATCCAGTACCAGACCTGCTCTACAGTCTACCAACTCTGAGCCCGAAATTATCAGTTTCATTTCACTGTTGCTATATTGTTAAAATGATACCAAGCTCATAAGGGAATATATAACCCTGAGGTAATCAGGCCAATAGATTGAAAGTATTACTTGTGAAAAATAATAGATATAAATAAGTTATATGTATATAAATGTATAAACCAAAGTGGCAGCAGAGATAATATCATGGAGCTATACAAGATTCATGATAAGGTTGTAATTTGTAATGTCGCTAAAACAAGTCTCGATATAAATCTTCTTGTTTCACTTATTACTTTCACTCATTTATCGTCTAACTTATTCAAATGTCCTAGCTTACCTGTTCCCAGCTCTTAAGCCACACATGGTATTTATTTTTGAGAAACATGAAGAAGCAAAAGAGATAAAATCAGAATAACCCAACCCTAATGATTGCTTTGAGAATTGTGCACGGTAACAAATGAAAAACTAAGAGTCCTTGTTTAGTTTTTCTGAAACTCCACTGTAAGGAATAAATCTTTCCTCAACCACAGAGAAGACCAGCATGCCCACCTTTATATAACTTCATAGAGATACACATGACACGTCTCCTGGTTTGAATCCCCACTTGTCTTTCACCTTGAATCTTGTGTAGGTGTTGGAATCTTAACCTCCACCTCGAAACTCCCAAAAATCATTAACCCACTTGTCCTTGAGTTATGTGGAGCTCCCTGCTAGTACCCATAGACTATATAGCTCTGTTAGGAAATAAAAGGAGGTAAAAAAGCAGAACAGAAGCAGCATTTATTAATTCCTATTATATATCAAGTCTTGTACTTGGTTCTTTCACATTCAGTATTAATCTTCTTTTATAGTAGAGACAAATTTTAAGGAATTTGCCCAAGGTTCTACTGTCGCATAAGTAGTAGTCACAGGGCTTAAAAACAAATCTTCTATTCTAAATTTAGAATCCTTATTTCACCATGTGCTTTAAGTGCCTTCTTTCTTTTTAAAATGGGATGCTGATTTGCGGGAGGGGGAGGGGGATTTTTGGAATTTTGCTCAAGTTCCTTATGCAACAAAACTTGGATGGAAATTATTTTTTGTCTGCCAACAGCAGAGTTTTAAGGAGGCAATACAACTCGTATTAGTTAACTAGCTGCAAAAAACTATTTTATCAAAAACTCAAAAGTGACAACCTCAAAAAATAGATTGAAAAACTTTCACAGTTTCTGTATTCAAGGATCTGGGCATGGCCTAGTGGGTCTTTCTCAAGGTTATAATCAAGGTGTTGGCCAGAGCTGGGTTTTCATCTGGGTCTCCCTTGAGGAAGAATCTACTTCCAAACTCATATAGTTGTTGGCAGCATTCAGTTCCTAGGTTGCCAGACTGAGAAGCCTCAGTTTCTTCTGGCTGTCAGCCTGAGGCTGCCCTCAGCAACTTGTCACTTAACCCACTCTTTATGAGAGCTTGTGATGTGATGGTTTGCTTTCTCAAAGCTAGCAAAAAAACAGAGTTCCTCTTCAGGCAGGCCTTACAGTCATACATAACATAGTTCAGTACAGATAATCAATCATGTTAGTCCCATCACCTTTGTCATAATCTATTGATTTAAAGTAAATCACAGGAACCGCCCACATTCAAAAGGTAGGGATAACAAGAGAATGAACAAAGGGAGGTGGAGATCATGGGGACCACTCTAGAGTCTACCTTCCACACCACCGATTAATGAGTTCTTAAACCCAGTTTCTTCATTTATAAAATGGGAATGTTAATTGTATTAGTTACCATGGCTACATTAGCAAAGTTCCCCAAACTGGGTGGCTTAAATTACAAAAATTGATTGTTTCACAGTTCTGGAAACTAGAAGTTCAAGGTCAAGGTTGTTGGCAAGGTTGCTTCTTCTGAGAGAGAATCTGTCCATGTGTCTCCTTTAGCTGCCGGTGAGTTGCTGGCAATCTTTGGCATTCCTTGGCTTGTACAACATTACTCCAATTGCCATCTTCACCTTCACACAGTGTTCTCCCTGTGTTCCCATTTGTCCAAATTTCACCTTTTTATAAGAACCTCTTATTATATCGAATTTTAATTTGATTTTCTCTGTAAGGATACAATCTCCAAATAAGTTTGAGGTAGTGCAGAGTAGGACTTCAACAAATAAACGTTGGGGAGACACAATTCAACGCCTAATACTAATGGTACCCATTGTCACACTGGTTAGAAGGATTAGAGATTTATGTTAAAGGTTACTACATGGCCTCCCACATGGTAACTTCTCAATAAATGTGGGATTATGATTACGATTAATTTTGGCTCTCCTATTTTGAAACAAGACTCCTTATTGCCAAAGATCACAAAAGTAATGTTATCTTTATTTGCCATTATTGCCTCCCCAAATTTAACTGTATTCCATCAACTGAAAAACAACTTCCCTGAGTTTTACAGTCTCTTTGAGCATGTTTCCCTCTTAATAACTAAGCACATTTTTAAAGAAAAACTGATTATTTCAGAGTCAATAAAACATATTTATTGAACATCCATTATGTGCCAGGCAATCATTCACTTATTCAAACAGCTTAATTTTTAAAGCAAAAAATCAGAGCAGTTATTACACTGGCCTAAGGTCACAAACTAATGTCACACAGTGTCCATAACAGGATGTCTTTCAGTGTCAAGTACTGGACCTGGGGACTAAGCTGCTCTGCTGAGAGTAAAAGGTGATCATATCCCACAATAAGTTGAAAGAACTACCAGCCAAATCCTCATGAGGCTGGCTGAGAAGTGCTCTTCCCACAACCATAACCTTCCCCGCTCCCTCGCCCCCACCTCAGATATAACATGAGGATTCAGTGGGGAAAAGAGTTTGCCTTTGAAAGAATGCAATGTTCCTGAAGATTAGAGAAAGAGAGGGATGCCTTCTCTCCCTAGAGTGTCTTTATGAATAGGGAACGAAGGTTAGTTAATGCTTTAATCCACTTGGGCTGCCAAAACTAAATACCTTAGGCAGGGTTGCTTAACCACTGACATTTATTTTTTCACAGTTGTGGAGGCTGGAAGTCTGAAATCAAGGTGACACCATAGTTGAGTTCAGGTGAAAACTCTCTTCCTGGCTTGCAGATGGCTGCCTTTTCATTACGTGCCTGCATGGTCCTTCCTCGTGGTATACACACGGACAGAGGAAGAGAGCAAGCTCTCTGGTGTCTCTTCTTATAAAAGCACTAATCCTATCATCAGTGCCACACTGTCATGACCTCACCTAACCCTGATTGTTTCCCAAAGGTCCCATTTCCAAATGTATATTAATTTGGCGGGGAGTGGGGGACAAACATTCAGCTCATAGCAGTTAGTTTTGGAAAGTGGAGGCCTTTGCTGGGCAGGAACTGAATCTCTCTGCTGATTTGATTTGGCCCTTTCTTCTCCTCATCTTACACTGCAAGTTACCCATGCCATTAATTAATGGCTTTCTTGTGAAAAAACGTTATAGAAAAATGCCACTGGGACGTGAGAGAAAAGGGTGAGATGGCTCAAGCCTGAGTATCTTCTGACAGATTCATTTCATCTGTGGAAATGTCCTGTTATCTGTCTTCTAAGCTTGATAATGCAGCACCATCTGCCACTGTCTTTTTAGAAACTCTGCTGATTGCAAGTATCAGCTGAGAGGTCAACTTCAAGTCCTCTGTGGGTGGAGGAGTGAAAGTTTTGGCAATAGTGACTTGCCTAGTCAACTGCGGTTGCTACCTTTAACTCTAGACAGTGAGACAACCCTAATCTCCTCCACGCCCCTGAGCTGAAGAAGGGATGGAACAATCTTCCCTTGGGAACAGTGCACTTCAGGTGACCTTTCTCTCACACTGTTCACTTCTTATATCAGTGGAAAAATAATTTGGTAACAAGTGACTTTTCTGCTGTCTGGTGCCTCTCAGCAAGCCTAATAGTAACATAACACCAACAGCTGGTGGTTTATCTGACAGAGAGGGATACTAAACAGCTTTTGTCCCCAGATGTTGGCCTTAGTCATCAAACCATGCACTTGACAATTAACACTACTCTGTTATACAAATTAGTGACAAGCATAGACTAATGACTTTAAATTTTAGTAAGTATCAAAATTATCTGTGGGGGGGGTGGGGAGGTTGAGGAAATGCTTCTTAATCCACAGATCTCTGGGCCCCAGCTCCACAGTTCCAAGTTAGTAGGTTTAAGTTAGGGCCTTGGAATTACCCTACTGCTGATGGACCTGGGACCAGTCTGAGAATGACCCACATATTCTACACCCACTGCATGGTATAAAATTCTCCAATAAAATAATGACTTTTCTGTCATGGTGGTTTATTACTATCTACAAAAGTTAAAAATTTCATCAATTATATTTTACACTCAATAAAATTAGTGAATATGCTTTATGCATTTTTCTACTCTACACAATAGGTAATTAAAATGCATATAAGTTTATTGACACCTATACCACAGAATTCAAGGGTAATAACCAGAGTTCTGGTATGCATTTTATGCTTACTTGCTGCTGAAATTATGTATCTGTAGTATTATAGCATTTCCCATCTTCAAAAGAAAAATGTAACAATTAGAATGTTAACAAATACATTTACGTGTTCTATATGAGATCAATTTCACTTCATCATTTCTAGATTCATAAGCGGTAACTCTTTATTTAAAAAATATGCCAGCAAAATGGATTATTAGACGCCTTCTTTTATTTATAAAATTAAAATGCATTTAAATTACATAAGGTTTCTTTCTTGATATCTATATTCAAAACATTTTTTTAAATCTTACTTTAGCTCTATTGAATTGATAGTCATTAAGTATTTTTCTTTTTAAATATTGCAGATAACTCTTAAACTTAAAGGAAAGGCTATCAGAACTTTAGCTACAGCAATAGTGGCAACAGGGCTCTGTTATCAAGTGTGTTAATTATTTATTCACACCTGGTTCACCACTGATTAACAAAACCTATTAAGGCCTTCCCTTGAAGACCTTGCTGTTGACATGTATTTGCAGCTGTTGTTGACTTTTTTCCAAATTAACACATTATGTGTTTGGAAAACAGACAAAAAACAGCTGCAGTGTCTGAATGCATTTATTATGTACTCTTCTCAAAATGCTGTTTAGGTTTACTAGTAAATAAGGAAGTCAGAGTTAAATGAGCTGTTAACTCTGCACTTTTAGTTCTTACGGGTCTAGCAGAAACAGAATGCTAAGGGAGTCACATTAAAACTTCGGCCTTCAGTTTGGAAATGAATTCTACAACTTTCAGAAGTCGATTGTTCATTAATGGCAAAAAAACAAGTCACTTTACAGCAGTTTCTCTTTCTGGAAATTCAGATAGATTTAGATGGACTTAAATGTTTATTAAAGTAGCATTATCTTGACTTTCATAGTATGCTATGCTGAATGCTTTATTGATTTTATAGCCCCTCCAGATTGCAGTGATAAAATATTTTTAAAGGCTAGGTTAATTGCTGAAAAATATTTTTTATATATATTACCTTTATTGTTGCTGCAATAAAGTAGCAGCAAGCAACGTATCTTCCTGTAGTAAACTATCCAGCATTTAGCTGGGTTTAGAAATTATTCCATCTCCAAAGTGCTTGTACCCAACATAGACACAAGACAATTTTTGGAAAAGTCAAGGAATTCTCTTTCATCTGCAAATATTGTTCAGAGACACTCTTCTTGTAAGAAAAGTAAATAGAACAATGAGAGAAGTGGTCTGAGTTTTCAATTCCAGTTCCAATTGCATCTGCTTTCTCTCCTTTACCAATACTGCAAAATCATGGAAAATTGATTACTCTTGCTGATCTTTTCTCTATCACAGTCCCATTTTCCAGCAGAGAAGCTATTGCATGGAGGACTGACAGTATAGCAGGTGGAAATTCCTCTATTATTATTGCAAGACTTGACAGTACAATTTTTTCTAGTCCCTAATTCCATGAAGTTGCACAAAGCTTTTTCATATTTTAAGACTAAAAATATGCACATTCATCTTTATCAGAGACAGGTGTTGTCTAATTAGTATTCTCTGTTTACTTAATCATTCTTGTCACAGATACGCTTAGTAGATCAGACATACACATCTGTCTATGTTATTAATTATACTGAAAAATACAAAATTATTTTAAAATACCATGATATATTGTAAGGCCATTGCCCTTTGTACACACTGTCTCCTTAATCTGAAATGAAGTTAGCATGATTCAGCACCTATATGACATTTGGCGGTATCAACCAAGTTTTTGGAAGCAGGCAAGATAAACAGATGCTGACTATCTTAAGCATAAGAAGAATTTATTAGTAGCCTACAGAGTCATTAGGAAACTAGAAAACTACGCTTAGAAAACCAAGAAAAATCAAAGCAGTCTGGAGGGCTACGCAGCAAAAACACATCACCACATACCACCATTGTGAAGGAATTTACTTCATCTTTGTCTAATTTGCACTATATGAAAAATTCTAGTAAGGAACATTTGACAGTTATTCTCCAGCACACTTCATGCCAGTTGGCATGGAGATAATCTGTACTTTGAGAAGTAGGACATTTCTTCTTGCCAGAAAATATACAACTGAGAATTCCCCAAACATTAAGAAGGGTTATATATTTGTAGGCGAAAAGATGACAAATGTACTCACCATTTTTCAAGGCCCAGCTTAAACTTCAACTTCTAAATAAAACCTTTCCTAAACACTTCAACTTTATCATTTTTATTTTTTCTCTGACAACTAACCTCAGGGTAATTTAGATTCAGTATCATTCGGTTTATCACTTATAGGTATTAAGCCTATTTTAGAATTTTTTCACATTTTATAGGTTTTCTTTTCAACAAGATTGTTAGTTCCTTGAGGACAAACCATCCACTTCAAATTTTTATATTTCATCTCAACATACATCACACCCCCAACACAGACAGTAGGGTGATTGATGGCTCGATCAAAGTTGGTCCCAAATGGATATTTACCAAGCATGACATCAGTGAGACAATATACAAATAAAATTGTCTTAAAATGATACTGCTGTAGCAAAATACTTAAACAAAATTTCCTAAAATACTCCTCCACAATTATATTTTTATAAATGGCTTGTGTTGTGAGACACTAAGTATATAATGAATAAATATATATTCTATTTCCATATTCTTTAATAAATTATCTGAAATCATATGATAAGCTGCTTCTGAAATGGTTTCTAATGGTCCCTGCCTCCTGGTATTTATGCTTTCATGTAACCCTTCCTCTTGGTATGCTTCTAATGAATAGAATATGACCAAAAAAATGGGATGTCATTTCTGAAATTAGGTTAAGAATATATATATTCTTATATATATTTTCCCTCTCTCCCTCTCTCTCTCTTCCTTCCCACTTGCTCTGATGCAAGGAACTAAGGGCAGCCTATCACCAACAGACAGCAAAGAACTGAGACTTCCCACTACAACGGTTTCATAAGGAATTCAGTATCATGTGAATGAATTTTAAGGGGCCCTTTCCCTAGCTGAGCCTTGAGACGACCAGTGCCGAGCCAACTCCGTGATGACAGCCTGTGAGAGACCCTGAGATAGAGAACCCAGATTCTCCTGATCCAAAGAGCCAAAGAAACTGTGAGGTAATAAATGTTATTTCAAGCCACTAAGTTTCTGGTAATTTGTTACACAGCAATAGATAACTAATAGAAGTCATAATTAGAAATAACAGTATTTGATCGATTTATATTTTATAGTTTTATGGGGTATAATTGGATATGATAAAATGCATATCATGTGTTCAATCTGACAATTTTTTTCAAATGTATATACCTGTACAATCATCACCACAGTCAAAATAATTGAACACAACAATCATGTCCAAAGTTTTCTCATGTCCTGTTATAATTTCTATGTCCTCTCCTGCCATTCCTCTGCCTGTCCACAGGGAACTGCTGACAGCTTTTTGTCAGTGTAGATTAGTTTGCATTTTTCAGAATTTTATATAAATGGAATCACATAGTATGTACTCTTTGTTAATCTTACATTTTTACTTTGTATAATTATTTGAGAATGCAAATTGCAGGTATTAAGAAATCACTACTTTTTATTGATGAATAGTATTGTATGAATATAGCACAATCTATTTATCCATTCAAAAGTTGATGGACACTGAGTGGTTGCCAGTGTCCAGATACTATAAACAGATCTGCTAAAACATATTTGCACATTGCTTGTATGGTTATACATTTTCATTTCCCTTGAATGAAAATCCAAGAGTGGAAAAGCTGATTTATATGGTAGGTATATGTTTCACTTTAAAAAAAAAAAAAATTGACAAATTTATTTCTAAAGTGGTTTTACCATTTTATATTACAGTGTATGAGAGTTTCTGTGATTCCATGCCTTATTGGCATTTGGTATGGTCAGTGTGGTATTTTTAAAAAATATAAATTCTATACTTCTAGGGAATTGGTCTAGATATAACACATGACAATATAGATCCACTGGATCATGAAAAAGATGATTCAGATTTCTAGGATAAATTTTCCTTAAGTATAATTTCTGCTCAAAAAAAAAAGGAAAAATAGGATAATTGTGTTTATTTTAAGGGACTCATGCTAGAAACATACTACTCCAACTTGAAAACACGTATCCATCTTTGTCTTTCATCTCCTGCTGGTGAAATTGATAAGAGTATCACTCTCACTTCTTCTACATGACATGACTTATTGCAGTTTACAATAGAAGGTAAACAAATTTGACAGCTTCTACCACCCCAAAAAACAATTATCGCTAAGTGATAGTTTCTTTGAATGATTGGTAGAGACCTCTGGGCAAGTAGAATGAGAGAACAAGCTCAATAATCTTTTTTTTTTTTTTTTTTTAATTCCCATGAAGTACTTCAATTGAAAAGTTTAGGACGTACTGGTCAAAAATACAAATAAAATATCAGCTACTTTTTCAGTTTATCGAGATATAATTGACAAATAACATTTATTAGTTTAAGGTATACAATGTTTACCTTAAACTAATAAAGGTGTTACCATAACAAAGTGTTTACCATAACAAGTTTAGTTAACTTTCATTACCTCACATAGTTCTCTTTTTTTTCCTTGTGATGAAAACTTTCAAGATCTACTCTCTCAGCAACTTTCAAATATAAAATACAGTACTGTTCATTATAGTCATTATGTTATACATTACATCCCCAGGACTTATCTTATAAATGAACTTTGTACCTTTTGACCACCTTTACCCACTTCCCATCTCCCATTCCTATCTCTGGCAATCACGATCTGTCTCTGTTTCTACAAGTTCAATTATTTTAGATTCCACATATAAGTGAGGTCATTAATCTTTATCTGACTTATTCACTTAGTATAATGCCCTTGAGGTCCATCTATGGTATCACAATGGCAGTATTTCCTACTTTTTTATGGCTGAATAATATTTCATTGTTTATATATCACAATTTCTTTATCCATCCATCTGCCAATGAACACAGGTTGTTTCCATGTCTTGGCTACAGTAAATAATTCTCTTAAGAACATGGGTGTGCAGGTATCTCTTCAAGATAGTGGTTTTGTTGCCCTCAGGTATATACCCAGAAGTAGAATGAATGAATCATATGGCAGTTCTATTTTTAATTTAATGGAAACCTCCATACTGTTTTTCGTAGTGACTGTACCAACTTACACTCCCAATAACAGTATAGAAGGGTTCCTTTTCTTCACATCCTCATCAACACTTGTTATTTTTTGTCTTTTTTTGTTAATAGCCATTCTAACAGGTGAGCTGGTATCTCACTGTGGTTTTGATTTGCCTTCCCCTGATGATTAGTGATGCTGAGAACCTTTTCATGTACCTGTTGACCATTTAAATGTCTTCTTTTGAGAAATGCCTATTCAAGTCTTTTGCCTATTTTTTAATTATATTGTTTCTTTGTTTGTTGTTAAGTTACGTACGTTCTTTTATATTTTGGATATTAACTCCTTATCACATATGTGGTTTTCAAATACTTTCTCCCATTCTACAGGTTGCCTTTTCATTTCATCGATCATTTCTTTTGATGTGCAAAAGCTTCTGTGTTTGACATAGTCTGACGTATTATTTTTGCTCTTCTTACTTATGCTATTGGTATCATATCCAAAAAATCATTGCCAATGTCAAGGAGATGTTTCCCTACGTTTTTTTTCTAGGAGATTCATGGTTTCAGTTCTTACCTTTGGGTTAATTTTTGTGAGTAGTGTAAAATATGGGGTCTAGTTTCATTCTTCCACATGTGAATATCCAATTTTCAAGCACCATTTATTGAGGAGATTCCACTGATTATTCTTGGCTTCCTTGCCAAATATTAGTTAACCATATATGTATGAGTTTATTTCTGAGCTTTCAATTCTGTTTTATTATTCTAGGTATTAATTTCCATGCCAGTGCCATACTGCTTTCATTACTATAGCTTTGTAATATAGTTTGAAATCTGTAAGTGTAAGGCTTCCAGCTTTGTTCTTTTTGCTCAAAATTGCTTTGAACAATCAGAAACTTTTATGGTTCCAAATATATTTAAAAAGTATTTGTTCTATTTCTGTACGAAATGCCCTTGAAATAGTGACAGAAATTGCATTTAATCTATAGATAGCGTTGAGTAGTATGGACATGTTAGCAATATTAATTCTTTCAATTTATGAACATGGGCTATCTTTCTATTTATTTGCATCTTAAACTTCTTTCTATGTCTTATAGTTTTCAGTGTACAGCTTTTATGTTGTTGATGCTATCGTAAATGGAATTGTTTATTTCTTTCTCAGGTAATTCATTTTTAGTGTATAGAAATGTTATTGACTTTTGTATATTGATTTTGTATACTATAACATTATTGATTTGTTTTTTGGTAAAATCTTTAGGATTTTCTCTATATAAAATCATGTCATCTGCAGAGACCATTCTACTTTTTCCTTTCCCAATTACATACCTTCTATTTCTTTTTCTTGCCTGATTGCTATGGTGAAGATTACTGATATTATATTGAATATAATTGGTAAGAGTAGATACTTTTGTCTTGTTTCTGATCCTAGAGGAAAAGTTTCTAATCTTTCACCATTGAGTATAATATTAGCTGTGGGTTTATCATATATGGCCTTTATTATGTTGAGGTACACTTATTCTATATCCACCTTGAGAGTTTTTATAATGAATGCATGTTAAATTCTGTAAAAAGCTTTTTCTACATCTATCAAGATGATCCTGTAATTTCTATCTTGCATTCTATTAATGTGATTTATCACATTTTTTGATTTGCAAATATTGAACCATCTTTGTATCCCAGGGATGAATTCCACTTTATCATGATGTAAGAGGACTTGACTAAATAAAATTATAAATGAAGGAAGAGACATTACACCTGATACCACAGAAATACAAAAGGTCATAAGAGACTATGATGAACAACTACACGCCAATATATTAAACAACCTAAAAGAAATGGATAAATTTCTAGAAACATACAACCTACCAAGATTTATCATGAAGAAATAGAAAATCTGAACAGACCAATAACAAGTAAGGAGATTGAATTAGTAAAAAAAAAAAAAAAAACTCTCAAGAAGAAAAAAAAAAAAGCCCAGATGGTTTTGCTGATAAATTTTACCAAATATTTAAAGAAGAAATAATACCAATTCTTCTCAAACTTTTTCAAAGACTTGAAGAAAAGTGAACACTCTCAGATTCATTTCATGAGGCCAGAATGATCCTGATACCAAAGTCAGATAAGGACACTACAAGAAAGAATACTACAGGCCGATATCCTTGATGAAAATAGATTAAAAATTCTGAAGAAAACACTAGCAAACCAAATTCAGCAGCACATTAAAAGGAGCATACACTATGACTGGCTAATTTTTATTATTGCAACTTTCAGTTTCTGCATTATTAGCTCTTGTAATAAGACTAGATTTGTTTGTTTTCTGTGACTCATTTTATTGTGGTAGAGTTGAGTAAGATATCTTCTAAATACAAATGTATTTGGACATATTTTTTCTAAATTGTGTATACAGGTACTGTTCTAGCCTGAGTCCCTCAAAAAAAAAAAGGATAAAAAACTGAGTATAAAAATTAGTGAAAATGGGGAAGATGAGAGGCATTGCATTGGTTTCTTGATGAGGCTTGAAGCAACACAGCAAATCAATGGCAGATTTGTCCATGCAGCCAAGTGGTACATATCCAGATAGGCTAAATGTAGAGACCATGTCTAGAGTAATCTTCGGGAGGGATAGAGGAGCTGGGTACATCTACCCAGCTCCGACCTATTGCCTTTTTCCATTAGTCAAATTTTTTCCGACAGTAGGCTAACTCCACTGCATTTCTGGCTAAAGAAGCCTCTCAAAACCTAGTTATGCACTTCTGGGTGCTGCATTTTGTTCAGGTCTTGGAGGACACAAAAATCTGAGTGTGGAGCTAGCAAGCCTAGATGGTAAAACTCCACAGATGGGATTAGAGTTGCTTATTCAGCAAGCCAATATCTGAAGGTTCTTGAGGCAATGCCTGAGGAATCCAAAGAAGTACATAAGTGTATTATGAAATTTTTATAAACCATGAGTATTTAAAATGTAATAAAGCAACACAATTTTTGTGTGTATATGCATCAGCATCACCCATAAATCTTGGTTAAATCCCATATAACCGAATGAGGTAATTCTGACACTCATCAGGGGAAATCACAATTTAAAAAATACTCAAAGTAGTTTTGAGATATAAATTATTATCTCTTAATTTACTTGTTTGAAGAGAGATTTTTTATCATATATATTTTTTAAAGAATGGACGGCTTCACATAGATATTTTTTTAAATATTTTTGTGACTTTTTTTAGTTCTTCAAAAAAAGAGATAATTCTAATGAATCCTACAATTAAATAAACAGTATATATTTGTCTATTGTTTTACCCAATACAGACACACACACAGACATGCATAAAGCTACACGATGTTAAGCACATATATAAAGTTGTTATTGTCGATATACAAGAAACATTTGGTAAGACCAAGGCCATTTTAATTATAACATCATCTAGGCTACTGAAATTAAACTAAATTTTTTTAAATTTTAATTAAACATCTGCCAATTTTTCAAGCATATCCATTGTATATAAAAAAGTACACCTGTGTATCGTATTTTCCTAAAGTTCATTAGGGATTGACCCACTATTTTCTATCGACTCAAGGAAAAAATAAATCAGGATGATAATTTGTTTTAATTCCAACCTATTACTCTACATACCAATTAAAATTAGAACACTGTGTTTTGATTTTTGTTGGCTTTAATTTTAGTTTGTAAGCTGAATAATTTTTTTTAAAAGCACATTTTCATTCTATTTTAAAATAAACAAGTATGTCACTGAATTTGATTGTACACTTATATATACAAAGGCTGTCATTTTGTCTTCAAGTCTTCATTTAAAATCTCAATCCTTTTGTGGAAAATAGTTTCAATCTAAAAAATCATAATCTACCCACAGCAAAACAATAAAGAAAAAAAGGCACTTCGTTTTTTTCAAGGGAGAATGTCAACTCTCTATATAGGAAAACTTAATTGGTTGCAAATATTGATTCATCTAACATTC
>NW_006441953.1:14927614-14948729 GCF_000325575.1 Pteropus alecto | reverse complement strand
CATATTAACTTTTTCGAGTAGAATTTCCTTCTTATATAAAGTATTTAAAAATAATATACTTTGGGTTTTGAAAAGTATTAAGCTTTGATCAATAAATGAACCATTGTTTTCATGTCTCTAGTAACACAGTGGTTTTTACTTTTTGAGCTCTTTTTGCTACTTTTAAAATATTTTTATAGATTTGCAGTACTTAATTCAGTATCATGAACCCTATATATTTAAAAAATAGCAACTGATGAAAATGATGATGATAATGATAATAATGATGATGTGCTTATGATTTTAGTAGCTTTCGCATGCAGTTTTTGAGAAATTCTTAGTATTTAGAGCATTGCTTTTTCTTTTAATAAGAACCTTTTGCTATTCCCATAATTTACATAGGCTTTGAATCATCTACATATCCAATTTTGCATTTGTATTCCAGAACTTCAGTTTCTAAATGTATATAGAAAAGCCCTAAATCATCATTTTCCTATTTTAGATCCTTATTTTTAAGATTTGATTATTAAAAAAGGAGCACTTGACTATTTTGGATCTATAGATACATAGGATTTTCTAAGTGACTGTGAATTCTTCATGGAATCTTCATTTGGTAAAAACCAATCTGCTCTTCTTTGAAAGAAAAAAATCACCCTTTACAACTGTAAAATACTATCATGTAGAATTTAATGACATTTCTATGATATATATATTTTTTTTCCTACAACTCCATACTGTCCTGGTAGGAGCATCTCACTTCCACAGTCAGAAGTTAGGGGTACAGACAGCCTTAGACAATTCTGCCTCTGCCACATATATATGTAATGTACATATGGGACATTCAGCAAGTTACTTAGCTATCTTTTGTTTCAGTTTCTTTATACATAAAGAAGAAATAATAGGGTTATTCTGAAGATTAAATTAATGAATATGTGGAAAACACTTAGAAAAATATTTGGCAAATACCTAGTGCTATGTAAGTGTAGGCTTATATCCTGTTTTATATTATTTTTTACTGTCATTTTGTCTGTTGTTCTCGTATTGACTTAAAGTACAATATTTGATAAGAACATAGGCCATGCTTTGAATAACACAGAAATGGAACACTATCAAACTATACATTCCATGCTATGTATACTTGAGGTCTGCCTTTACAATTTAGTAAGTCCAAGTTGAAATGGAAAAATTTGGCCAACATACACTTTTTAAATTATTTATTTAATATTACTCATCCAATATTACTAAACCTTAAGTGAATTAATAAATCATTCTTCTTGAATTGAAACATTAATTATATAATACTATCATGCACTCAACAAATATGTATTAAGCACTGATTATGTGCTAAGCAGTGTGTTGGACTACATAGAACTTATCCTAATGACTTTTGAAATCTACTCATTCAAATATACATGTAAGGAAAAAATTACAATACAAGTTAGAAATGATGTTCTCTGTGGGCACATAGTGATAGAAGGAATGCTTTCTCAGTAGAGGAATGGCTGGAATAAAGAGTCCTAAAAAGCTCTGTAGGAGAATATGCAATAAATGCTATTCAGTACCAGACAAATACCTCATTCTCAATATTCAGTCAGTCAAGAAAACTGATTGATTTTTTCTTCGAACTGTCTCTCCTCATATTTTCTACCCTCCTTCCCTTATACCCCAATTACAAATTTGTGCTACTAATTCCTATGATTAGTTCAAAAATCCTTAGCTGGCTTTGCTGGTTTTAGCCTCAGCCATATCGAATTAACCATTCTACAAACAATTAACAATACTACACCTAACCTCTTCAAATGCTACATACATCATGCTTCTCCTTAAAACCAAAACCTTTCTTTGGGTCTAGTAAATCAAATCTGAGCTGTTTGGCTTTATTTTTAAAACCCATAACCATCTAATCTTACTTGGCTTTTCAAATATATTTCTTCCTCTATAAGCCAATATAGACCTTCCACTGAAGTTGGAATTAATCCCTTATTATCACGAAGTTAGCTTGTGATAAATGAGACAGGGTTTTTTTCAGTGTTTCTATCTCTCCGTGAATAATCCTCCTGTACCTATTCAACAATCCACATACTGCCATTTGTTAAAGATCCAGCTGAAGTGCCACTCTCTGCTTAAAATTTCCTAATGACATCATTCCTCACTGGCTTTCCCTATCTCTGGCTATTCTTAAACTATTGCACAGAATATAGCATATTGTTATGTGTTATGTTAAGAGAGGAGAGGAAGCATCTGAAAAATGCAAAGAAAGGGCTTGGAGAAATGTCCAACTCAGTGGATTATAGATTAACTACACTCTATAGATCTCTGAATGGCCTTCTGGAAATTCTTGTCACACCTACAAGAGAAAAGATCTGTAAATAGGACTGGTGGTCCAGTAATTCCTTCCTCCTTGCAGCCCCCGTCTGAAACTCCCCCTCCCTATCCTGAGTCACAAGGCACACAAAGAACCTCAGACAAAGGAACCACGCACCCTTTGCATGGACACTGCAGAGGTATACAAGCTGTAAGAAATCTAACCAGGGCGAACTCGTGCTCGGTGCTATTAAGCTCACGTGCTCCGCCAGCATTAACAAAGTTGTCTGAGCGTCCAATTTCTTTCATCGGGTATCGCTTCCTGCAACAATATGTTGGCTTCCTCGCTGTTGAGAATAGGATTTACAGTTAACAGGTGATGTGTAAATACAAGACAGTAGAGCCTCTGTCATCCTGGGTCCATGAACATCAATTTGGAGTATGGTCTCCTATCTTCTTATGGTAGACATGTAATATGAATGAGAAATAAATGTTTTCTGAAGTAATTCTCAAACATATCAGAATTCCTTTTTTTCACACACACAAAAAAAGAATTCCTTTTTTCTCTTAAAAACTACTGTGGACCCTAAAGAGTTTTTGTTTTTGTGGGTTTTACCTACTAATAATTACTGTATTTCAAATCTGGAGGAAGATGGCAGACTAGGTAAAAGCAGAATATAAAGGATAATATAAAGGAGCCACATAGAAGCCCGTAGGCGGGGCAAAATCTCGAATCAGGCTGGATCCACATCCGCAGGTAGTGGAGGAACACATGGAGGGAGAGCAGAAGCTCTCCTGAAGGAGAGCGGGGTCCTGGCCTCAGTTGGACACTCCCTAGCCTAGGGTCCCAGCCCAGGGAAGAAGAGATTCCAGTAACTCTAACTATAAAAACCAGAGGGCATTCTGGCCGTCTGGGTGAGATGGAAGGAGACTGAAACCCTAGATGCCCCTTTGAAGGGCCTATGCATAGGCTTTTTGAACTGTGGGCACTCATCTGAGGCACCAGTAGTGGGTCAGAGGCTCACACAAGATTCATACTGAGAAGTCTGCATTACCTGCGCCAGAATGAGGGCTGGACGGGCAGCAACCAAAGAGCCTTAGTCCAGGCCCCCTACTGGGCATTCTATTGAAAGCACCAGCTTGACTGTGCAGACCCCTCCCACACAGGGCCATTAGGAATCTCTGGCAAGAGGGGATCAGCCCGCTCCACCCAACCTGCAGATTGTCCTGGGCTTTTGTTGCTGGTTGGCTGCCACACTCTGCACCCATTCAGGACCAAACATTAACAGCTGGCATCCAGCTCTGTGAGCACCCATTTTAGAGACAGTTCTAGGCAGATCAATGATGCCAACAGGAACTTGGGCAGATCTCAGGAATCTGTGGGCCAGTCCCAGACCACAGCTGGTCTTGCTGTGATCTAGGACTCTAGGACTTTTGTGGAAATATGCAAATAATTACCGAAATTGCAGCAGGACTGAGGCTGTATGGATCTGAAGGCCATTTGACTTCCTGAGAACATGCCCCATCCATCCTACTAATTGGCCCAAGAGGCCCATTGACAGTCAACCACCAAATAGGCAACAAACTTTGGCAAGTACAGTGGAGCACTACAAGAAAATCAATTGCAGGCAGATCTCTGCTGCCTGCAAGAGTTGCAATATTGCATCAGGGGAGCAAAGGGTTCTGTGGGAGTGCCCCAGATGGCAGCTGGTCTTATTGTGATTTGTAACTACAGCAGGACTATTTGGGCACAGAAGTTGAAGCAAAACTGAGGCTGTATTGGCCTGACGGCCCTTGTCTCCCTGAGATCCTGCTTCACCCAAGCTACAAAGTGCCTGCACCCCATTGACAGGCAGCCTCCACTGCCCTGCTTGGCTCTAGGATTGTGCATTCTGCACAGGCAACAGACCTTGACTAGCGCAGTGAGTGCATTTTGTGGAAAACAGTTGTGGGCAGACCACTGCTGCCTATATGAGCTGCAATATCTCTTGAAGGGATCGCAGGGTCTGTGGGACGGCTCCAGACAGCAGCTTGTCTCCCTATGATCTATGACCACTGTGGGAACGTGCAGGCACAGAAATTGCAAAAAACTGAGGCTATTGGCCTGACGGCCCTTGACTCCCTGAGCTCCTGCCCTATCCGATACACAAAGTATCTGCCACACATTGATGGGCAGCTGCCCCTGCCCTGAGATGGCACGTTCTGTGCAGTCAACAGATCTTAGCCAGGAAAGTGAGCAAAGTTCGGGGAATACAGTGATGGGACGATCACTGCTGCCAGCATGAGATACAGTACCACTTGGGTAAATCTCAGGAGTTTTGTGGGCCCATCACAGGTGACAGTAGGTCACACAATAATACCTGACTTTAGTGGGAGCCTGTATCCCAGAGTTGGCGGCAAATTTGGTACAGTGTAGGCCTGACGGTCCCTTGCATCCCTGAGATGATACCCCACCTAACCTACAAATTACCTGTGGCAAGCCTGCTCTCAGGAAACCCTGTGCTTTCCTTGGGTCATGAATTCAACAGCAAACAACAGCACTCAGTTCGTGAGGCCAAAAAAAAGCCCTTTCATCCGAGAGGAGCATTCAGTGGAGAGCCACAAACTTATGCCCACAAGCTTCAGTAAGTCTAAAACAGAGCGTGGGTATTTGCAGGCCTGAGATGGGCAGCAGCTGACCTTCTTATGATTGGAAACTTGTAGAGGAAGCCACAGAGACAGTGCTGGCATGCAAACTGACATTGCAATGACAGGGGAAATTTACTCCATAGATCCAGGATATTACCTGGATACTTACACCACCCAACACACATATCACCCAGAGGCTCTTCTAGTTTCAGAAGCTTAAAACTGAAAGGCAATGTCAGGCCTTGAGGAGCACTGGACCCTCTGCTGAACTGCCTTTCGTCAGGACAGGGGATAACGAACCACTGCCTACAGCATTGTTTCTTCCACTTACCTATAGATCCAGCATAGGTATCAACCATCTGCAGATCACTTTGTAGCTCCTCCCAGGTATCCCTGAGCAATTAAAGGCAGTGGCTGGGGAGCCCCTCCCAAGGGGCCACAAAACCAACGCATCCGGAAGCTGGTACTACACCACGGTGGAGCAACTCCTGACTAGTAGTACACACAAGGGATGGTTATAACAAGAACACAAGCCTGCTAGGGCAAATCCCACTCAGTGGGGTCAGTGGGGTCAGCCCTCACACAGCAACTCTTACTCTGTGGGTGCAGCCAATTCCCACAAATAGTCAGCCTGAGCATTAATCCTATCCACTGATATACAAAAAACAAGAAAGGCTTGGTGACAACAGAAGATCACACACAACCCACACAAAAGATCATGTACAGAGCCCGTGCATAGGAGATCAGGGAGAGTGCACCACTGGGCCACACAGGACACCTTCCACATTAGGCCATCTGGCCAAGGCTGAGAGACGAAACAATTATTCCTAACACATATAAATGAACGCAGGCTAATAAAATGAGAAAAAACAAAGAAACATGCCACAAATGAAATAACAGGAGAAAATTCCAGAAAATAAGCTAAATGAAATGGAGGCAAGCAACCTACTAGAGACAGAGTTCAAAATAATGGTTATAAGGATGTTCAATGAACTTAGGGGGAGAATGGATAAGCACAATGAGACCCTCGACAGAGAGATAGTAAGCATAAAAAAAGACATAGAAACCATAAAAAAAAAAAAAAACAGACAGAAATGAAGAATACAATAACTAAAATAAAGAATATACTAGAAGGATTTAACAGTAGATTGGACAAGGCGGAAGATCCAATCAGCGAACTAGAAGACAAGGTAACAGAATACACCCAATCAGAACAACAAAAAGAAAAAAGAATTTTAAAAAATGAAGATAGTTTAAGAGACCTCTGAGACAGCATGAAGTGTAAAAATATCCGGATCATAGGAGTACCCGAAGGAGAAGAGAGAGAGCAAGGGATTGAGAATCTATCCGAAGAAATAATGACAGAAAACTTCCCTAATCTGGCAAAGGAATTAGACACACAAGTTCAGGAAGCACAAAGAGTCCCAAACAAGAGGAATTCAAACAGACTCAGATGAAGACATATCATAAGTAAAATGCCAAAGGTCAAAAACAAGAGAGAATCTTAAAAGCAGCAAGAGAAAGGTAATTAGTTACTTACAAAGATACCAGCATAAGAATGTCTGCTGATTTTTCAATTGAAACTTTGCAGGCCAGAAGGAACTAGCAAGAAATATTCAAAGCTACGAAAAACAAGAGTCTGCAACTACGCATATTCTACCCACCAAGGCTTTCAATTAAAATGGAAGGTGAGATAAAGAGTTTTCCAGACAGGGAAAGGCTTAAGGAATTCATCACCAACAAGCCAGTATTACAAGAAATGTTAAAGGGATTTCTGTAAAAAGAGAGGGTAAAAAAGAAAAAAGAAAAACCAAATAACGAATAATAAAATGGCAGTAACCATGTACTTATCAGTAATCACTTTAAATGTAAATGGATTAAATGCTCCAATCAAAAGACTGAATGGGTAAAAAAAAAACAAGACCTATGCATATGTTGTCTACAAGAGACCCACTTCAGATCAAATGACACTCACAGACTGAAAGTGAAGGGATGAAAAAAAATATTTCACGCAAATGGAAATGAAAAAAAAAAAGCCAGGGTAGCAATACTTATATCAGATAAAACAGACTTTAAAACAAAGGCTATAATAAGGGACAAAGAAGGGCATTACATAATGATAAAGGGATCCATAAATCAAACATATATGCACCCAACAAAGGAACACCAATGTACATAAAGCAATTATTGACTGACATAAAAGGAGAGATCAACAGTAATACTCTCATAGTAGGAGACTTTAACATCCCATTGGCACCAATGGACAGATCTTCCAGACAAAAAATCAACAAGGAAAAAGTGGGCCTAAAAGACACACTAAACCAGATGGACTTAATAGATATCTTCAGAGCATTTTACCCTAAAGAAGCAAAATATACATTATTCTCAAATGCAAATAGAACATTTTCCAGGATAGATCACATGTTAAGACACAAATCGAGTCTCAATAAATTTAAGAAGGTTGAATTTGTACCAACCATCTTTTCCAATCACAATGGTTATGAAACTAGAGATCAACTATAAGAAAAAAAAAGGGAAAATACACAAACACATGAAGGCTAAATAACATGCTACTAAACAATGAAAGAGTTATTAATGAGATCGAGGAAGAAATCAAAAGTTATCTAGAGACAAATGAAAATGAAAACACAATGAATCAAAATCTATGGGACACAGCGAAAGCAGTCCTAAGAGGGAAATTCATAGCAGTACAGGCCTACTTCAAGAAACAAGAAAAAGCTCAATTAAACAATCTAACCTTACTCTTAAAAGAACTAGAAAAATAACAGCAAACAAAGCCCAAGTAAGTAAAAGAAAGGAAATAATAAAGATCAGAGTGGAAATAAACAAAAGAGTCTAGAAAAATAATACAAAAGATTAATGAGACCAAGAGTTGGTTCTCTGAAAGGGTAAACAAAATTGACAGACTCTTATCCAGACTCATCAAAGAAAAAAGAGAAAGGACTCATAAATAAAATCAGAAATCTACAGACTCCACAGAAATACAAAGGATCATAAGAAAATACTACAAGCAATTATACACTAACAAATTAAACAATCCAAAAGAAATGGACACATTCCTAGAAACATATAATCTACCAAGATTGAGTCAAGAAGAAACAGAAAATCTGAACCAACCTATTACTATCAAAGAAATAGAATCAGTAATCAAAAACCTCCCAAAAAACAAAAGTCCTGGACCAGATGGTTTCACAGGTGAATTTTACCAAACATTCAAAGAAGAATTAACACCTATTCTTCTCAAACTATTCCAAAAAATTCAAGAAGAGGGAAGGCTCCCTAACTCCTTTTATGAGGCCACCATTACCTTGATTCCAAAACTTGACAAAGACATTACAATAAAAGAAAATTATAGGCCGATATCGCCTATGAACATTCATGAAAAAATCTTCAACAAAATATTAGCAAACTGAATTCAGCAATACATTAAGAATATCATACACCATGATCAAGTTGGATTTATTCCTGAGATGCAAGGTTGGTATAATATCTGCAAATCAGTTAATGTGATACACCACATTAAGAAATTGAAATATAAAAACCATATGATCATATCAATAGATGTAGAAAAAGCATTCAACTAAATCCAGCATCCATTTATGATAAAAACTACCAGCAAAGTGAAGATAGAGGGAACATACTTCAACATAATAAAGATCATATATAATAAACCTACAGCTAACATCATACACTATGAGGAAAGGTTAAAAGTGTTTTTCTAAAGGTCAGGAACAAGACAAGGATGCCCACTTTCACCACTCCTCTTACAGATTGTATTGGAAGTAGGACAAGAAAGCAGTAGGACAAGAAAGAGAAATAAAAGGTATCTGAATTGGAAAGGAAGAAGTAAAACTCTCGCTATTTGCCGATGACATGATACTATACATAGAGAACTCTAAAGATTCCACCAAAAAACTGTTAGAATTGATCAATGAATTCAGTAAAGTAGCAGGTTACAAAATAAATATTCAGAAGTCAGTGGCATTTTTATACACCAATGATGAACTTTCATAAAGAACAATCACGAAAACAATCCCATTTACAATTGCATCAAAAACTATAAAATACCTGAGAATTGAACTAACGAAGGAGGTAAAAGACCTGTTATCAGAAAACTATAAGTCATTGAAAAAAGAAATTGAAGAATATATGAATAAATGGAAGCATATATCATGTTCATGGGTAGGAAGAAGAATCAATATCATTAAAATAGACATACTACCCAAAGCAATCTACAGATTCAATGCAATCCCTATTAAAATACCAATGGCATTTTTCAGAGAGCTAGAACAAATAATCCTAAAATTTATATGGAACCGTAAAAGACCCCAAATAACCATGGCAATCTTGAGAAAGAAGAACAAAGATTTCACACTACCTAATATCAAATTATACTACAGGGCTACAGTAATCAAAACAGCATGATACTGGCATAAAAACAGATACGTTGATCAATGGAACAGAATAGAGAGCCCAGAAATAAATCCACCCCTATACCCTCACTTAATATATGACAAAGAAGGCAAAAATATACAATGGGGTAAAGAAAGTCTCTCATAAATGGTGTCGGGAAAATTAGACAGATACTTGCAAAAAAAAAAAAAAGAAAGAAACTGGACCATCTTCTTAAACTGTATACAAGAACGGATTTGAAATGGAGTAAATACTTAAATGTAAGACCCGAAAATATAAAACTTCTAGGAGAAAACATAAGCAGTAAACTCTTTGATATTACCAACAGTAATTTCTTTTTGGATATGTTTCCCCAGGCAAGGGAAACAAAAGAAAAAATAAACAAATGGTACTACATCAAACTAAAAAAGGTTTTGTACAGCAAAGGAAACCATCAACAAAACAAAAAGACAACTAACTGATTGGGAGAAGATGTTCGTTAATGGTACATCTGATAACAACTTAATATTCAAAATATATAAAGAATTTATACAACTCAATGACAAAAAAACAAATAATCCAATTAAAAAATGGGCAGGAGTGGTCTACAGCCATGCCACCCTGAACAAGCCCGATGTCTGATCTCGGAAGTTAAGCGGGGTTAGGCCTGGTTAATATTTGGGTGGGAGACCACCTAGGAAAACCAGGTGCTATAGGCATAAATAATAATAATAATAAATATATTAATTAATTAATTAATTAATTTTAAAAATGAGCAGAAGACCTGAACAGATATTTTTCCAAAGAGGAAATACAGATGGCCAATAGACATATGAAAAGATGCTCAAGGTCACTAATCATTAGAGAAATGCAAATTAAAACCACAATGAGATACCACCTCACACCTGTCAAAATGGCTATCATTAATAAATCAAACCAAGTGGTGAGGATGTAGAGAAAAGAGGTTGCAAATTGCTACCGCCATTATGGAAAACAGTCTGGAGGTTTCTCAAAAAATTAAAAATGGACATACCTTTTGACCCACAATTTATAATAGCCAATAAATGGAAGCTACCTAAATGCCTATCAACAGATGATTGGATAAGGAAGTTATGGTTCATATATACAATGGAATATTACTCAGCTATTAAAAAAAATGAAATCCTACCATTTGCAATGACATGGATGGACCTAGAGGATATTATGCTGAGTGAAATAAGACAGACGAAGATAAATACCATATGATTTCCCTCATATGTAGAATCTAAGGAACAATAAGAGCAAACTAATCAAAAACAGACTCACAAATATAGAGGACACTCTGGGGATGGCCAGAAGGGAGGGAGGTTGGGGAGCTGGAAGAATGTGGTGAAGGATAAAAGAAGTAAAAATTAGTAGTCGATAGATGGTCACGGGGATGGGGAGAATGGCATAGAGAATACAGTTAGCATTAATGTATTGGTTAGGTGAAGAGCCAGAGGAGAGAAAGAGCAATTAGGGAGATCATTTTAGAAACTATATAAATGTCTAATCAATGTACTCTATACTTGAAACTAATAAAATAAAATTTTAAAAAATTAAAAGTAAAAAATAAAATATTGTACATGTGTGTAGTAATGTCTTTAAAATGTTAGTAATAGCTATCTCTAAGTAATGGTATTACATGTAATTTTTACTTTCTTCTTTATACCTTTATATATTATATGAACTTTTTAGAATGAGCATGCATTACTTTTTTAAATAAAATAACATAAAGCTGTCTTCATATTAAAAAAAGAAAAAAATAACAATTACTATATTTGAAATTGAAAGAAAAATTTATTAAATTTTAAACTTTTTGGTAATTTAAAATAATATATTTATGTAAAACAAATATATATTTTATATTTATATAAAAAAGCAAAACCAGTAAGAATAGTTGCATTTATTTCCATTTTAAAACTTTTTTATATCTGCCTTAATAGACTATAACTGAATTTTCTTATTATAATTCAATCAGTAGTAGAAGAGAGATGTGTTTTAAGCCTTTCAGGTAATTATGGATCTTACTCTATTATGTTAGACCAAATTATTCAGCAAGTAAGAATGAGAACTGATAATAAATCTAAAGCCATAACAATGAATTTTTCATATTGTTACATTAAAATCTGTCATCTTGTATTTTGACTGGATCTTTTACTGAGGTATAATTTTAAAACATCACATATTGGCCATATGAAAAAAAATGGTTTACTGAGTCATGCATATCTTCCAGTTTTTGATATTTTTTAATTCAATATTAAAAATAATGACTGTTAATATCATCACCAATTTCATCTGTAAAATCTTTAGGTATTGAGGAGCTGTTGAGCTCACTATGGCAGGTATATAATTCCCAAAATTCTTTCATTTGAAATCTTAAAACATTATATAGGTAATAAAAAATGTCCGTTATTTTCCATGAAGCAACAGGCTCACTCTGTTCATTTATTTTAGAAAATGTCTGCCAAACACCCAATTTTAAATAAGCATAGTTTGTCAGGAATTCATTCCAGTAAAATGATGTTCCATGAAGGAAGTGCTAATTCATCTCATAACTCAATTTCACAAGTGCTTTTCCTAGAGACAATCATCATACTTTTTGTGTACAGTGGAAGTACTTCGCATGTACTTCCCATTGCGTTACACAGAATATTAAAAATATATATATACCCAAGGGCCAAAATTTAATAAAATTAATAATCTTTTTTCTTTCATCAAGGACATTTTAAGTAAAATTATCTTTCTTTCTCCCTTTTGCCAGCACAATGTAGCAATAGTAACAAATGCATTGTCTAATAGTAGCCTACTTCGATGCCTCTGTCTTTATCCACAATGTTGGATCATCAGTGCAACTGTCAACAAGGTTAAAAGTCAATACTTTTAACCAAGATAATTTTTCTATTATCTTGGAACTAGTTTTGCCCTCACCAACACCATGAAAGAGTCACAGGGACTCCTGGGTGTCCATGGACCATACTTTGAGCATCACTGTTTCATTGTGTTAAATCATAAGCTTAGGAGTTGCATGCTATTGCAAAGTAACCTGTGTATCCCTAATAATCATGAATGCAAAATCTTGGACAAAATATTAACAAACTGAATTCAACATCACATTAAAAAGGTTACAAACCATAACCAAGTGGGATTTATCCCTAGGAGGCAAGGATGGTTCAACATATGCAGATCAACAAAGGTGATAAACCACATTTACAAAATGAAGGATACAAATTCATGATCATCTCAATAGCTGTGGAAAAATTATTTGACAAAATTTAACACCCTTCCAGGTAAAAAAAACTCAACAAATTAGGTGTAGAAGTAATGCACCACAATATAATAAAAGCCATATTTGAAAAGCTCACAGTTAGTATTGTAATCAACAGTAAAAACTGAAAGCTCTTCTAAGATCATGAACAAGGCACAGATGCCCACTCTCACCACTTCTATTCAATATAACACTGGCAGTACTAGCCAGAAAATTCACACACACAAAGACACACACACAAAGAATAAAGCATGCAAACACGAAAGGAAGAACTAAAATGATCTCTGTTTGCAAATAATATGATAGGTAATTCTAAAAACTTCACAAAAAAGTAAACTAAAATTAACAAATTTAGTAAAGTTGCCTGATTAAAAAAAATCAGTTGCATTTTTATACACCAACAATGAACTATCCAAAAAGGAAATTAAGAAAACAATTCCATTTGCAATAGCATCAAAAAGAATAAAATACATAGAAATAAACTTAACCAAAGATGTAAGTAACTGTACACTGAAAACTAAAATACTGCTGAAAGAAATTAAAGCAGACACAAATAAATGGAAAGAGTCATGGGAAGAACTGATATTGTTAATATGTCCACACTACTCAAAAACATCTACAGATGCAATATGGTGACATTTTTTCACATAAATAGAAAAAAATCTAAAATTTATATGGAACAACAATAAACCTAAATAGCCAAATCAATTTTAAGCAAGAAGAACAAAGAAGGAAGCATCACACTTCCTGATTTCAAACTATATTACAAATCTATAGTAATCAACATAGTATGATACTAGCATAAAAACAGACATATAGACCAATGGAACAAAACAAAGAGACTAGAAATAAACCTCCACACATACAGTTAAATAATCTTTGCCAAGGGTACCAAGAATACACAAGGAGAAAAAGGATAATCTTTTTAGTAAATAGTGCTGGAAAAACTGTATATCCATATGCAAAAAAAAATAATAATAATTAATTAATTATACCTTTATCTTGTACAATACACAGAAAAAAATTAACTCAACATAAATTAAAGACTTAAACATAGGATCTCAAACTATAAAACTACTAGAAGAAAATATAGGGGCATATCATTTCTTGGATATGACACTAAAAGCACAGGCAACTAGTAGAAAAATAGACAAGTGGGACTATATCAAACAACAACCAAAAAAAAAAAAAATTCTCAGCAAAGAAACCAATCAACAAAATAAAAGAGCAACCCACAGAATGGGAGAAAATATTTTTTAACTATAAATCAGATAAAGGATTTGTATCTAAAAAATATAAGGAACTCCTACAACTCAAAAAACAAATAATCCAATTAAAATTGGTCAAGTGACCTAAATAAACATTACTTCAAAGAAGACATACAAATGACCAAAAGGTAAATAAAAATGTGCTCAATATCACTAATCATCAGAGACATGCAAACCAAAACCACAATGACATATCACCTCGCATCTGTTAGAATGGCCTCCATTGAAAAGACAATAGATAACAAGTGTTGGCAAGGATGTAGAGCAAAGGGTGCCCTTATGCACTGTTGCTGGGAATGTAAATTGGTACAGCCACTATGAAAAACAGACTGAAGGTTTCCTAAAAACATTAAAAATAGAACTACTATATGATCCAGCAATCCCACTTCTGGATATATATGCAAAGGAATAGGAACTAGGGTCTCAAAGAGACATCTGTACTCCCATGTTCATTGCCACGCCATTCACAATAGTCTAGATATAGAAATGACCTAAATCTATTAACAGATAAAAGGACAAAGAAAATAGGGCATATACACAATGGAATATCATTCAGGTTTGAAAAAGAGGGAAATCCTGTCATCGTGACAACATAATGAACCTGGAGGACATTATGCTAAGTAAAATATGCCAGTCATAGGACAAATACTACATGATATCACCTTTATGGGGAATCTTATAGAGTCAAAAACTCATAGAAGCATAGAGTCAAAGAGTTCTCATCACAAGGAAAAAACATTTTTTGTAACTATATGAGATGATTGATGTTAAACTTATTGTGTTAATTATTTCACAATATATGTCAAGCCATTATGCTATATACCTAAAATTTATACATTATTAAATGTATAAAGTATTATGTATTAATAAAACTGGGATTGGGGGAAGAAACAGAGTAGAATTATAGTTGGCAGGGCCTGAAAGGAAGTAGAAATGGTACAAAGTTTCAGTTATGCAAAATGAATATGTCCTAGTGTTCTACTGTACAGTATAGGGCCTATAGTTAACAACACTGTATTGTACAGTTAAAATTTTGCTAAGAGGGTAAATCTTATGTTAAGCGTTACAATTAATGATAACAATAATAATAACAAAGAAGTCAGGAAGAAACTTTTGGAGGTGATGGATATATTAATGGCATAGATTGTGGTGATGGGTCCATGGATGTATACTTTTTTCCAAATTCATCGAATTGTATGCATTAAATGTGTATAGCTTTTTCATGTCAATCATACTTTAATAAAGTGGTTTAGATACAGAGATACATGGGGGCGTGGGGAGAGATAGGGTGACTTTCCTTGAGATGATGACATTCAAGTAAAGGGTTGCCAAAAGGGAAGAAATTAACTTGTCGGTAGATGGAGGAAGCGTATTTCAGAGAGAGGAAACAACCAGTGCAAAAGCCCTGTATTAGAATCGCACAAGGCATGTTAGAGAAAGCAAGGCAGCCAACAGTGGTAAAAGGGCATGTCAATGTGGGAGAAGGGTAGGAGATGGAGTCAGAGAAGTGAAATGGGTCTAGACCATGCAGGATTTGGGAGATGCCTGTATAATAACTTTGCCTTCTCCTCTGAATAAAAAGGTTAGAGGCATCGAATGGCTTTAGATGAATTATAGGTGTCTTAAAAGGATCACTCTAGTTGCTACCAGGACTCTAATAACAGAATGAGGTGGATATAAGGTAAGCAACATTCTTTGCCTCATCTAGTGCCTAGTAGTGAGCATATTGTGGATGCTTGATAAAGTCTCATCGATTGATTGCATAGGTACTGTCGTTTTTTCCATGCAAAGATTTTAATACTTTTTTTTTTTGTAATTATAGAGCAAGCCCTAATCAAATCATTCAACTAAGATAAATGTGAAGCATTGTTTTATGACTTCTTACTATATGGCGAATGTAGGTTAATGTTCTTGTTGCATAATTTCAGTTATTTCAAATATGCGTTCAGTACTACTCACTAACTTCCTGAACCCTCTCAAAGTTATTTACAACACATTTATGTACACTTTGTGCAACTAAATAACAATTTGTTTATAATACAAGCTGTGATGGGAGATGACATAAATATTTTAAAGAATCCTGTTCAAAAGTTCAAAGACCCATATTTGCTTTTATATGCCATAAACTAAATATAGAAAAATGAATTCATTGCAACAAAACGCATTTGAAAGAGAGCTTTCTGTTAGATGGCATCTCCCTTGCACATGCATAATGCTTTATAAATTTTGCATGTCCATGTCTTATACCCCTCCATGCTGCTGCTAGTGGTGAAAGAAGTTGCAACAGCCTTGAAGGAGACATCTTTATTAGTCAGGTTGCATTTCTCTAGAATTCTAAATCTATCTAACCCTTTCATATCAGTTACTATTTGCCTTAGCACTACCATTCGTATAACTCTCAACCTCGTTTCTTCCTCTCCTTCATTCACAAACATCTTCAACCTTTAAGTCTACTGATGTTTTTCTCTGAAAAATTTAAGTACTGATCCCTCTCTCTATATCCTTGCTATAATGATAACTACACAGCTGTACATACTGCTTTTAATATTTCTCTAGTTGCAGTCCATATGACACACAACTGTCATGTCATGGTCTTTGTCTTTGACCATGTCACTGATGGTTCTGTTTCAGAGCAATATGTATATATAGTTCACTGATGTTTTTCTCTGAAAAATTTAAGTACTGATCCCTCTCTCTATATCCTTGCTATAATGATAACTACACAGCTGTACAAACTGCTTTTAATATTTCTCTAGTTGCAGTCCATATGACACACAACTGTCATGTCATGGTCTTTGTCTTTGACCATGTCACTGATGGTTCTGTTTCAGAGCTATATGTACATATAGTTCAAAACTATATATATGTGTATGTGTGTGTGTGTGTGTGTGTAGAGAGACAGAGACACAGAGACAGAGACAGAGACAAGGAGAAAGAGAAAGAGAGACAGACCGAGAGGCAGAAACAGAGAGAGATTGAGAGAACATATGGAAGGGAGAGAGAAAGAGAGGGAGATTTATTATAAGAATTGGCTCATACAGTTATGGAGCACAAGATGTCGCAAGCTGGAGAACCAGGAAAGTCAGTGCTATAATTCAGTCCGTGTCCAAAAGATTGAAACTCTTGGAGCTGATGACATAGGTCCCAGTCTGAGTCTGAAAGCCTGAGAACCAGAGTGTCAACGTCCAAGGGCAGGAGAAGTTAGATGTCTCAGCATAAACAGAAAAGGCAAATTTGCCCTTCTTCTATTTTTCTGTTCTACACAGGCCCTTAATAGATTGTGTGATGCCCACATGCATTGGTGAGAGCCTTCTTTTTTACTGAATTTACCAATTCAAATGCTAATATCTTCCAGAGACAACCTCACAGGACCACCCAGAAATAATATCTTAACAGTTTTCTGGTCATTGATCATAGCCCAATCAAATTGATACATAAAATTAACCATCGCAGCCTTCAAGGAGAATTTTTCTGCCTATGAGACATAAGAAAGTAGATCTACTGCTGGCGGAAGCTGTCTCGATTATTTCTCAAAAGGGTTGAATCAATGAGTGCAATGATAACTTACCTCTCCTAGAAACATCTAAGAGATTTCATGAGTTTGAGAATTAAAAATTTTCCTTTGACTTCTCCAATTGTCGATCAAGACTTCCTCTTGTGTTACTAGGTATTCCTTCCTCTTTCTGCCAAGTTTTTGATAATCCCTGGCCTTTTCTGCCTTTGTTTCTCCCCTGGCTGTCCACCCATGCTTTCACTATCCCTCCTCTTTACCTAATATTTCCTTGCATCAACAGCTGTTTGACTAAATGCCCTAGACATAACTCACTTTAGCATTAATGACTTCTGCTTTCAGCACTACCACTTGAATCTACAACATCCACAGCTATATTATACCAGGCCCTACTCCACACATACTCCCAGGAACATGGAAACTTAATAAGTTATTAAATGGGGTCAGGTTCTTGGATGTAGTGCAAAAAGAAAGTTTTAGTTTATGTATGTTCTCTATTCACTGTTAAACTTAATTCAGTAAGAAAACATTGGCTATTTAAAGCAATATTTACTGAAAAAAATTCACTTACATGAGGTATTTTTGTCTCATAAATTAATATTTATAATAATTAATATTGTTGAGAATTTATTTGCCAGGGCTAGGTCTAAGGGCTTTACATGTGTTAATTCAATGAAACATCTCAATAACTTACATATCAGACCTTGTATCAGCCCCGTTTTATAGAACAGGCACTCCTGCAAGCAGAAGCTTATGTTTTTCAGAGCTGAAGAGATAGCTGACACAGTATAGACAATATCAGTTACAGCAACTAGAGTAAGAAGGGCAACTCTCATTTTACAATTCCTTAGCCACATGTAGTTATTGTTCCTCGATTCTAGAAAGGACATTATTCTCTCGTTACAGTGTAATCTATTACTTTCAAGAGTTTACTCAAACCCAATCTCCATTTCTTTGTATGATTCTTTAGGCTCATTTTTTCTCACTTCATAGATAATTATTTAAAAATTAAATCCGTGAAAACAGGTCTTAGATTATGATAGGCTAAGTAAGGACTTAAAGAACACCTAAAGAATGCAGTAAAGTCATAGGCAGAGGACTGTCAGCAAATATTCTCAATTAAGTCAAAAATCCAGATTATCTTTCATAGCAAAAGTGAGGCAGGTAATCAGAAGAAAGTCAAGTAATAAGGAAATGGGAAAAGGCTCAGCATCCAGTAGAAATTTCCAGCAGAAGAGGCTGCATCTAGCAGAAGTTTGCAACTGAGATTCTCAGTCACTGTGAAATAAAGTACACGGAGAAATTCTGTTGCTGAAGAGAGTTGTCGGGGAATAAAGTCACAGGAAGGGCAAAAGGAACAGAATAGGATTCCAGCTGCTGGGGAAGATGGACACCTAGAGGTTACTCAGTAGCTAATCAACTGAGTTATGCCACAGAAGGATATACTAACAAGGAAACTGGACCCAAATCACCATGGTTCTGGAAGAATGGTGCTCAAAATCCAAGCCAGGATACAAAAACATTTATTCAATCACTAAACAAGGGCAATTAATATTTGTTCCATATGTCTCAGAGTTAGAATGATATTAAAGTTATAGATAGTGAGAAAGAGTCTTAAATTTAAGTCAGCATTCACCCATCCACTCATTCTTATTAAATATCTTATCTGCATCGTGCTCAAAGGATAGGTGGTGCTCTAGGCAGGAGGAAATATTCTCATCCAGAAAATCGGGAGAGCTGCTTTCTGACTTCACTTCCTCTACTGACCATGTGACCTTTGGAAAGTCAGGAGCTTCCAAGTGAGGGCAGTCAGGCTCGTTGCGGCATAAAGGCCCCATTTAACAGGAACTTTCTGCAAATTTGGAATTAAGTAGAGATCTGTGTACCCTAAGCATGATTTCTGGAATGTATGGGATCACCTTAGATGCTAGAAGATTCTTCCAACAGGTAACTTTATCTACTCCTCTGTTAAAAATAAGCTCCTTTTCTGTTTCTCCTTCTCTGATAGAGGCTTCATGTTGTTTTTCCCTAAAATAATTGTTATTATATTTCAAAATAAATGGCTATAAATGACAGCTAATCAGAAATGTAGAAAGGAGTACTTGTCTTGGCACTAAATATTAACATTAAATCAGCCAAGCCAAAAACTGAAAGTTTTGAACCCTCGATTTAATTGAATGAAGACAAAATGCTATTGCCAGAAGACAAAGCTACAATTATGCACTTTAAACAATGGCTGAATTGTAATATCCAGGTATGAAATAGAAATTCTAATTAAAAGATTCCTATGATATTGCTACAGGTCCTTAAATTTATAAAGTTCCCAATAAATGCCCTTTGAATTTAAAATACACAATGAGATAATAGCTAACAGTCGATGAGAATGTTCCATGTTCAAGGCACTTTACTAAGGGCTTTAAAACCAGGAATTCATTTAATCCTTATAGCAACTCTATGAAGTAGGTAAACTTTACAAATAAGAAGCAAAAACAAACAAACAAACAGCAAATAAACTATGATACAGAGAAGCCAAGTAACTTGTTTAAGTTGGCACAGCTAACAAATTCAGGTACCACCCAGCATTGCCATGGCACATCATTGTTCTACTGGAGTCCTCTGAGCTAGCTGTGCATCCCAGCATAGACTCCAAAATTAGATGGTCATGCTTTAAGAATAACTACTAGGAACATGTGCAAAGCTGAATCCAAACATAAATTAGTTTTGCCATACGAATGTTATTAATATCAATTAACATTTGTAAAGCATCTTATATATGCAAAGCTTTATACCTCAGGGTAATGTTGAAGAATGTATTATTAGTTCACCTGCATCAAGAAACCAAACAAACAAAAAGGTTCCAGAGATAGGGCCATTTACCCATTCTGAATTAGGGTTGATTTTGTCTAAGTGTTTAATGATCTTAACACCCAATCTCTCAACTCACCAGAGTCCTTTTTGACATTTATAATAAGAAATCTGTTAATAAATTTGCATAAGAAAGAGAAGGAAAAAATGGCGTAGATGATAGAGGCTCTGTTCATCCTTTTGGCAACCAAATCGAATTTGTGATGTAAACAAGGAGGAGCAACAAGGAAAAATCGCCTGGGATGAACAAGCCATACAACTAGAGAGAAATCCAAGAAATCACCCTGCAATGGCAGAAGGTAGGACGGGGCTAGGACGCGGGGCTGTCCGGTCTTGTGGCTGAGTGAGACGGAGACTGCGGCAACAGCAGAAGACTCTTAAAGGGGCCATGTCCCTGAGTGGATTTTCGCGGTGACGGACCTGCTCTCTCTGAGCACTGGTGCCGATTTGGCTGCACACAGCGGGCACCAGAGACTTATAGGGAAACATTGCCTGAGTGAGGGCCGAAGCAAGATTTGCTCTGTACAGAAGTACTGGCAGTATCCATTGTTCTCTGTTGAGCCCTCGCTCCTCCCAGTGTGTGGACACAGTGCTGCCATAGCCGTGCCATCATCAAACTGGATAACAGAGATCACTCTGCTCAGAAGATTCCCTGAAACCCTGCCTCCGCCAACTCACAGCCCCACCCAAGCCACATCCAGGTTTATCCTCAGCGAGTCAGGTGCTCTTTGCTGAACAGCGCCTAGACTCACACTGGAAGCAGCTGGCCTCGGTTTCTGGTGTGGCCTTTTGAGGCAACTGTAAGCACGGCATCTGTGGATTGCTTGCTGAATCTTAACAGGTGGCCCCAGAGGGGTAGAG
>NW_006441953.1:14895411-14926281 GCF_000325575.1 Pteropus alecto | reverse complement strand
TGGATGGTCATTGGATGGGGAGCACAGCATAGGGAATGCAGTTAGCATTAATAAGTTGGCTAGGTTGAGGGTCAGGGGAGGCAGGGAGCAATTGGGGGGGATCATTTTATGAACTATATAGATGTCTAACCAATATACTGTATACTCGAAACTAAATTTAAAAAACTACAAAAAAATTTGCATGACAAACAAATGGTGAAAGAAGAAAATATTTGACAAATATGAAGTAAGCAAAGGATTGGAAAAGGAAAAAATAGGTGCAAATAAAATGATGCTAAAAATTGTCCAGCCAACACATCAAGAAAACTACTTTTAATTAAACATCATGATTTTCAAGTCATTCATTCAGGTCTTTTATATACAATTATATAATATAAAACTCAAAATAATTTTGAGGAATGAGTAACTTGGCCAACACTTTACAAATACCTTGTATAAAAAGTATCTCCCCGACCCCTCACCAAGTTTCTCTCCAGACCACATTTCTTTCTTGTTATACCCAGTTACAGCTCCAAAGAAATTAAAGTGCCTTTGTATAAAAGATAGGGAAAACCTTATTGCCACCACAATTTATTTATACTAGGAAGAACTAGTTAAATATAAGAAGATCTGATTAAATATTATCATCAAACTTACCTGTGAAGAGGAAATGAAATTACTGACTATTCCAGATATATATTATCATTATCCAGAACTCCCTTCACAAATTCCCTCAAAATTGGATGCCTTCCTCATTATCCAGTGAAGAAGAATATGAGGTAGTCACAAAGTGAATGGACCAAGATAATCAACCGGATTCCTTGATTCCTTAGGTATGTCTTTGTCCATTGTATGAAATGATTACCTGGTAACAAATATAGGACTGCACAAAAATTTCCAGTCTCTGTTTATTCTACAAGCATATACATATGTTATCTTAAAATTGAAATTCAGACATACTTTGAAATAGGGATCATGTGCAAGTGAAGGGCTGTTTCACATCCCTTGTTGGCCTTAAATTGCATCAATCCTTTTTGTAGGTGCTCAGGTACATTTATACCCATTTGTAAAAAATCTCATCTCTTCAGTTCTCAAATAATAAACAACTATTACTTGAAAACATGTTTTGTTTTCCTTACAAATCATTCTATTTTCTTGGTCTTCTTAATATGTTCATTACCTTCTCCAATTGTAAAATAACACAATTTTAATACAAAGTGTCAGAAATGTATGTTCAAAAACAAATATAATCTTACCAAATTGCAACAAACATAACAATCCTGATCATCTATTTTACCAGCTGCTGCCTAAATAATTGTCAACCTAAATAAATGTCGGAAGCACCTGGAGTACGGTGCCACCTGCTTAAGTGTATTTTATAATGAATATTTAATAAATTTTTGTATGATTTTTTCAAAAAACTATAAAACAGAAAGATTCTCATTAATACTCTTGAAAGGTATATATTGTAAGTGTAATAAAAGGCATACAGTGCATTCATACATAATATTCACACAAACAAGGTCAGGTCTATTTGTTTACAAAAAAAAAAGACAAATCTATGCATGATTCATTGTATTGGGCTCTTTAATGCCCAATTCTGATCCCTGCCAAGATCTGATTGATTGTTCTATTAATATATCCGAGGCAAAAAATGAAGAATAAATCAAGCAATCCAGGACCAACTTAGTCATGCCACAGAGATATGGCTGAAAAGCCAAAAAGCAAAACGCTTTGCAAAGCTTGACTGAGTACCTGTTGACTGCTTGCTAAGGCACCGCTGTCCCTGTAATTAAGGCTAGTTTGAGGGAGAAGCTGGGAGGAATAAGGAGGAAGAAGGGTATTGCTGGGAAGAGGGACCAAACAGGACAAGGAGCATGACTGGTAATGTGTTAGTGGTGTCTGAGCTTATATTCATAGATATACTATATGTGACCTGCATTCCTATTATGAGATGCTTTCTTTTTTAAGTTAAGGTATTTCCTCTCCAAATATTTCTTTTTTTAACATCAAAGTACATTGGAAAGAAATGATACATTAACAAATTTATTTGCCAATGACCAGTAAACCAGGAAACAGAAAAGATCTTACAGAGTTCTTCTTTGAACAGCTCATACTTATATTCTCAGACTCCTCACTTCCTATTCACTCCTCAGCCTTCTGAAATGTGGCTTTGGTCCCTGCCACTCTAGCAAACTATCTTTATATGCCAAGTTTAAAAGCACTTATTATTGCTTAACCTTACAAAAACTGTCTGCTGCTTTTAAGTTTGTTAATTATTTCATTGTTCTTGAAATTTTCTTTCCTCTTAACTTAGCCCCACAATCCTTTGATGCATCTTATATCTTTTCTTTCCCCATTTCTATATTTCCTCCTTGCCCTCTATTCATTCCAGAGTTTTGTTCTCAGAACTCTGCTTACTCTACAAGCTCTTCTTAGACATTATCCATCTTCAGGTTTCCAATAAGAAACATCATTCCTAGATGTTACGTTATATTCCAGTATGTTGATCATTACTAGATCTATACCTCCAGCACAAAAATTGTTATGGGTCTAAAAGTCATATATCCGATTACCTACTAAACTAAGTGAGTCATGGTGTCATTTC
The DNA here is from genome assembly GCF_000325575.1 of Pteropus alecto. NCBI lineage: Eukaryota > Metazoa > Chordata > Mammalia > Chiroptera > Pteropodidae > Pteropus > Pteropus alecto. Next base: position 14,923,694 of record NW_006441953.1, on the reverse strand, counting down.
TCAGTTGTCCTTTATTCCAACTCTCAAATCCCATCTACGCCAAGTCCTCTTACTTTTATTACCTAAAATAGTGACCACTCCATACCCACACCCCAGCTACCTGGCTCCCACCCTTCTTTTTCTCCAATCACATCCCTCTCTGTACTTGCCTCTTGCCTCTTTCTCTCAGGAGACTGCTAAAGTCTCGTGAATTGTCTCTAATTTAAGCAGTTCAAATCTGTCCTTTTGAAACTTAGCGTCTAGTAAAAAAGACAGACAATAAACAATTTAAGTAAACATGCTAGAAAGTGATAAGTGCTATAGAAATAAATTAATCAGAGAAAGAGGGATGAGGAACATGTGGTAGGGTAAAGCACTGTTCACAAAACACCTTAGGTTGACTCCTACCTTTTTAATTTTGGTCCCAAATTTTAAAGTTTCACACCGAACTACTTGTTTTTTTCTAGCATACACTATCTTGTTTGTTATTCCTATATCTTTGTTTAAGCTGGCCTCTCTTTCAGAAATATTCTTTTCCTCTTTACCTAGGAATTTATTCACTTAAGCATTATGAGACCTACTCAGAGCTGGCACAATGATTGGACCTCTCATTCGTTTTGTACCCTGTGTATTTCTCTAGCACACAGTTAATGCCTAAATTATTATTTTCAATTTGTTTTTCTGTCTTTCTTACTATGAGACAGACAATAGACAGGGATCAGATCTTGCTCATATTTGTATCTTCAACATACTTAAATGGGCATTGTACTATTTGCCCTATGACTATATTTCTATGATTCCATGGCTGTTCAACTTCTACTTTTTTTCATATTGACACATTTTTTTTATATACATTGTTTTTTCTCTACTTATAGTCCAGATTAGTTCATGTAAGTCACCTTCTATTTCTTTCCAGTGATTTTTTTTTTTTATTTCTATGTATCATGGTTAAATTTTCAGACTAATGTTCCAAAATCAGTCTTTCATCCATTTCCAAATTCCTGGGGTAAGATGAGGTAGAGGTGACACTGCTGTAGTTACCAAGTCCAAATAGTACAAGTAGTATGTGCAATTAAAAAAAATAGAGAAACGATCTTGCCGGAAAATGGGAATGGGAAAAAAAGATGTGGAGAAAATATAATATATATTTTCTTATTGTACTTATTATATTGCAAGAAAGAGACAGCTGAAAAAAAAAAAAACCAATAAACTAACAAGTAAAGTAGATCACTGAGGAGAATAGAAACAGAAACAAAATCAGAGTCTAGACTCTAAAAGTAGGAAGCCAAGAAAACTAGAGTTTGAATTTTTTTCCTCCAGATTATTTGAAGAGCAGCTCCTCACCACATTTTTAAAGCATTGCTCTATTGACATTATTTTTAACTTAGGTTGTCTGGTTTATTGCATCTTTTCCAATTCATATGTTTACATACATATCCCCTTCTTAAAAAGTATATTTGTGTATATACATACATATGTTTTTGTTTTTGCAAATGCTAAATATATATTTTTTAATATTTTAAATAATGTCTTTTATCAATAATTTTGATAAAGGTGGACTTTTGTTTAAAAAAAAATGGTGTTGTTATATATACTGACAGTTTAACCAACACAGGGTAAATACTGCCAGTATGGTTATTCATGTAAATTAATAGGCATTTCAGTTTGTTGCTGGTCATTATCATTAGTAATAGAAAACAAATAGCCAAAAGGTAAATGTGAACTAATTTATGGTATCTCATTGGAAATTCTTTGTCAAGAAAAATAGTGTCTTTCAAATGAAAAGTAATTGGAGCAATGAATTAGTCTAGGTTTTAATTAAATATTGAAAATACAGTATAACTGTTACCTAATTTCACCAGCTAGAAAAAATTTAGTTGAGCTGATTTAATATTTATATTTACTAATGAAGAGCTATCTAGAGCATTATGTTTAATATACATTTTGTAAATTAATTACAAATGAGGCACTTACAAAAGTGGATATTTGAAGAGATGTATGTATCATATATCCAGTAATTTTATTCACTTGAATATGTTCTTAAATATCTGTAAAAGCACACTAAAACAGCTTTAAAAGGTTAAGAATAAATATTTTATACTTTCCTGATATAGACTACACAATAAGCACAAATTCCAAAACAAACATTAAAAATATTTAGCCACAGACTAGTTCTAATGCATAAGTGAGCACTTATATTCAAATAACTAAAATACCTTCTACTTTCTAATATTTCTCTATTGCTGGAAAGCAAGGTTTGTTTTCGTAATGTTCTATTTTCACACTTGCCTCTGGACATTTTCATTTGATAGCCTTCCATATTTTCAAATTCATCTCCCCACCCTCAAATCTCCTTTTTACTCTTTACATTGATTTTATTAATGAAAGCCTATATATTTTTCCTCAACCAAGGCTTTGGTAAATGTTATTCCCATATGTGACATCCTTCAGAGATTCACCATTGTTTAACAAAAGAATTCCAATTTCCTTGGAACACCATTTGCATCATTTATGACTTAGTTTCAAACTGTCTTTCTGGATTTAGCTCTCATTACTATATAACAAAACCCTGTGGTATAATCAAACTGACTACATGTTATTACACAGGTGTACACTGTGCAATTATTTTAAATTCTGAGTTCAGTTTGCACAATTCCTTTATCTCTGGTTTTAATGGGCATTTAACCTAATTTCTAATTCTTCGTTTGTCAGATCCCCAACTATCAAAATCCTACCCATATTTCAAGCCCTGTTTCAAATTTCAACTCATCCACAAATCTTTCTCGCATCGCCTAAGAAACAATTTCTTCTTCCATTCAAATCCTATTACAAAACTATATATGAATTACATTTCTGTAGACATTTTTATTTTAACACATTTATACTGAGTACCAAATATGGCCAAGGTATTATAAGGCAGTACTAGGAATATTGTAGTTAAAAAAAAAAAAAGAAGTCCCTACTTTCAAGAAAATTTTAACCTTATGGAGATATAAGGTAAGTACACAAATGACTGTAATATTAAAGAAAACCTTTCTCTAAGAAAAGTACATGAAAAATTCTGGGAGGATATTAAAAGCTATTGTTGAGAAAAGCATTATTTGTGATGACAGATGAGGTAGATCCTGAACAATAAAATAATTTGGGCAGTCAGGGATATAGTAGGGAATATTTCTAGTTAAATAAATATGGACCAAGGTATGGAAATGAAAATGCTCAGAGTATGTTCATGAATACTGTTATGAGCTGAACTCTTTTTCCCAAAAATTCTTACTGTGAAGTCTTAATATTCACCACTTCAAAATGAGGCTGTATTTGGGCATAGGGCCTTTAAGTAGGTAATTAAGTTAAAATGAGACTGTTAGTGCTATCCTAATCCAACCTGAATGGTATCTTATAAGAGAAAATTTAGACAGACAGAGATACACTAAGGATAGTGTAGAGAGAGACAGAGAGAGATAGAGAGACAGAGAGAGAAAAGGCTACATGAGGACACAGTGAGAAGATGGCAATCCGCCAGCCAAGGAGAGAGGGTTCCAAAGATACCAACTCTACTGGCCCCTTGATCTTGAACTTCTAGCATCTAAAACCGTGAGAAAATAAATTTATGTTGTTTAAGCCAACCAGCATTTTGTTATGACAGACCTACCAAACTAATACAGATACCTTATTCAATTATGTAGCATATATACCAAGTAATAGAAGATAAAGCTGGAAATGTATGTTGGAGTTAATAATATAAATGGGCTAATTGAATTAAATAAATTCACATAAAATACATAGGAGAGTGTCTTGTCTACTAAACTTACATTCTACTTCAAATGATTAATCTTAAGTAATCATGGGAATTCGATGTCCCTTGCTTACCAATGAGCAATTCAAAAATGGCAGTCTTAAGTCATTTTTTGGCCAATGAGACATGAGAAAGTAGGGATGCTTCTAGAAAAAGAGCTTCCCTATTAACAAGAAAGAACAAAGGCAGAGATAGTCACTTTCTTGCTTATTTCACTGCATTGTCCATATATGAGTCTGAGACCATGAGAGCCATCTTATTACCAGCCTAAGTATCAAGGTAATCCTGACACAGAAGGGCAAGATGATGATGTCACTGACCCACAGAATCAACCAGATACTTTGCTTAGCATATTGATTCAAACAATGTTTTTATTTGTTATTTTATTGTTTTTATTAATTGTATTACTTTTTACAAAGCTTTTATTAGTATGTATTCAAACATTTCAATATCTTCATTGTATTTCCTGTTAATATTTCAAGTTTGGAAGTTACCATTGAATTAAATATGAAGTTCTATTTTCTTCTAGCTCCTCTATGGACTTGTTTTAATTCATCAATGTGTTTCCACATCTTGATTTCCCAGCTCTTCTTGACTGACCCTGGGACTTTCATCTTAATTCCTCTGAAACTGTTCTGGTCACGGTCAGTGCTCTTGAGTCAAGTGGCCATTGACCTACATCACACCTTGCTGAGCAGTTAGTTGTCATTCCTCTTCCCACTCCTTTCAGTATTTTCTTCACTTGTTTCTCACAATACCACAGTCTCCTAGGTTCTCTCTAACTCCCTGGGTACTCTTTCCTATTTTGCAGCACCTCCTAAATGTTGTAATATCCCAGCGTTTGATCCTTGGCATTACTACTCTGTTCTCTGCCTGTACACACTTGTTTGTTCCCATGGCTTTAAGTACCATCTGTATGCAACGACTCTGAAATTTATACCTACAGTCACTAAGAGGGCCACTAAATTTGTATATGTAACTTTATACTCTAAATTTCCATATAAATATTTAATAGAGATCATAACCCTAATATATCCAAACAAGGTTCTTGATTCTTCCCCATCTTATCCCAACTCATTTCCTCCAATAATATTTTCTATCTCAGTAATTGCTGCAACTACTGAGCTTATTGTTCAGTTGTCATCTTTGCTTCTTTGCTATTACAATTTACAACTAGTCAATCTCAGGGATCTCAGCTTTTCTGTCATAATATATGTTAAAGCAGATTACTTCTCATTATTTCAAACACTAACCTCTGGTTGAGAGTGCCTTCATCTCTAGCACGGACTTCTAAATGCTATAGCTTCCTAAATGCCTTCTTGTTTCCTATCTAGCTTGCTGTGGTCTATTTTCCACAACAAAAGTGATCTTTGTTAAATCTGAATAATTAGTATTTTACATATATTAGGTCATTTGCTTCTCATGACAACCTGATAAGAGGGTCACATTTACTTGCCCATTTCACAGATAAGAAAAAAGAGGAACTTGGCAAGATCATAGCTGATAACTAAGAGAGGAGGATTGAAATTGAAGCAGTCTGCTTTCTTAACCCACTTTATTATACATTCACATCTATACATAAACCATTCAATTACTTTTTGTCATTCATAGTGTTAAGGTAAATTAGAAAACGAAGACCAGACTTAAAAATTCTCTGAGAAAACAAAATCATTTAAGCCATGAAAGCAAATCTAAATCTAGCTTATTTCATGAACATAAGTGAAACAGGTTATTTCCTGAAAATGCCTCTGATAATTATAAACGAAACGTAAGGCATCTTCCTAAAAACATTATAAAATAATCACTTTTAACCAACCCTCTTGTCATCTGGAAGTTCCATTGTAGTAATCAATCATTGTAAAGATAAAACAACCATTCCTCTTAACTTCATTTCAGTTTTGAATTTGAAAGCTCCCAGCTTGTAAACTGTTCTTATATGCACAATAAACTCTTATAAATACTATTTTATTAATCCTGTGGTATTAATTTTGTTATTTCTGGATTTTTGGTGAAAGGTCAAAATTGACACTCCTTAACATGACTTTGGCCTCCATCATTTTACTTCACTTTGCTCCTGCCTATATCTCAACTCATTGCTACCTCTCTTCCCTCAATCTTGATTGTTCCTGAAACACAGCCAAGATGATTTCCATCTCAAGGCTTTTGTACTTCGTGACATTGTGGTTTCCTCTTAGTCCTTTCCCAGATTCTTATATGGCTCACTCCATCAACTATTCAGGGCTCAGCTCAATGGTCTCCAGTGAACCTATCTAAACCATTCAGTGGCTTTTCATCATTCATAGAGTAAAATGGAGACCATACTTGAAAATTCCTTGAGCAGACAAAACCATTTAAGTCACCTTCTCCCCCTAATTTTCCCTCTCCCTGCTCCTTCATCATCTAAGCCTTTACCACATGGAACCCTCTTCAATGCCTGGAATTATTAAAATATATTTGTTTAGAGTTTAATTGCATGAAATCAGCATATTAGCATAGTATTCATTTTTTACAATTTTGATATCTATATTTTAAAATAACTTTATATTTATTTAAAATGTGTTTTCTATCAATTAATACAATCTTAGGAGATGTCAGTCAATCTACAAGAAAAATTATATTTAACTATCCTTAAATCCAAGCAAAGTACCCACTTAGTGCCATTTCTATTGTAGATATTTGAAAAAGATATATTTAATAAATTAACACATGAAAGGATGTTTTAAAATGCATTTTTGCAATATGCAATATCATTATCTAAATAATGGTTTTCATTTGGGATAAACTTTCACTCTCTGGTCTGACAAATTTAAATTATCCACCTATACTTGATAACAATAAACTAATTTAGGAAAAATAAGAGTTAATATAAATTAGAAGTAATTCCCTAGTTCCCAGTGTCTTTAATTCCTCTTTTCTCTAGTTAAATCCGACCAAGATACTATTAACCAAAGTGCCGTTACACTAGTACATCCATTTCTGTTAGCTGGCACCATTATTTTAACCCAGTAATACATTTTTAAATATCCCATTTCTTCGAGAGCTTCTGGATTCCTTCATTTCTTAAAATACAAAATGAGAGTATAGTGCTTGTAAAGATAGAAAGTAACATGAGGAAGTTTGGAAAAGCAGCAGGTATGCGAGGCATGCAAAAATAATGAGGAAGTATATTTGCTGATCTAACTTCAAGAGCAGGCTGATCTCCTGGGAAGGTGTTTTCACAGACCCTTCAATCATTTACTAGCCTTTGCTTTAGTGGTGGGTGTTAAGAGTTTTTTCTTTTTTTTTCCTAAATGGGTCAAGAGCACATATGTTTTAAACACAGAAAAATATGTTAAGATAGTAAATAATAAGGCCTTGATTTAAAAATTAATAGCATTCATGAGGATGTAGTTTAAAACTAGTTATTCCCAGTGTGACCTCCTGGGCTTCCTGCATTCTCAGCAGAAAACCATCTGCATTCTCTACAATGTATGCAAATGCTACCAACTGTTATTGGAGAAACACAACATGTTAAGCCCATGATGTGTCAGGTAAAGGAAAAAGAAAAATGTTTTTCCTCTTGAATGTTAATCTCCATTCCTCCCTCATGTCTTGTTCTCTCCAGGTAGTAAATCTGTGGTGCATGGGGGAAAGCATTAACTCTTTCAGGCCACTGGAATCTCATTTAATGCTGTCATGTCCTTATGTTTTCAGTGGTTTGCTCAAGGTCCCCTCACACTCTAGATTCCTAAATAAACGTATTACCTTCTTCCCTGTGTGCCAACAAAATGTTCATTTGTTAGCTTCCCAGGGAGATTCAAAATGAAAAATAAAAATCTCCATTCCAGCCTGAGATCCCTATGAGTTTATAGATTTGAAGAAATGACAAAAGTAAACATTTATTAGCAGTCTTGACCAATGCAGGGGGGCGGGGGGCATGGCAGAGTAGAGGAGAGGGCAAACTTGTGTCATAGATTTGTTGACATACTGATCTATCTTTTTGTCTGGCTATATAGGCTTTGAACCTTCCAAATATCTGGGTTTTGGAATTTCCCTTTTGGAAAAGTTTAGTTGGTCTTTTTCTTCAAAGAATCCAGAGACAGATGAGGTGTCTACTTAGATATTTGGCATGTAAATGATTGACCAAAAAGTGATCAAATTCAGAAAAATATTTTTATGATGAAGCTTTGACCCGTTATATTTGAGCACTGTTTTAATCTTAAAAAGCTATAATATGCTCCCACTTTTTCATTAAGTACCTAAGATAAAACCAACCATACTTATTGATGGAAAAAATGTAAACCTTTAAGTAATCCCCATATACCAGTTTGTTCTCTTTTTTTTAATATACTATAGATTTTCTTTAAAACTAAAAATATTCTTGTCATTCATGCTTGGCAGATGTCATGAGGTTGGAGAATACCCATTAGTGTTTAAAAAATATATTTGCTCTATGATAAATTTATTTGTTCATAAATGTCAGCTAGGCTTTTAAGCCTGTAAGAAGCAATGCTTGTAATATTTTAAATTTTTATAAACTTTTAACTTTAAATGCAATCTTGGGGAATGCAAGTTAAGGCAGCACCATGTAAAACTGTACATTTTTTTCTCCCTCAGAGGTACTTCACTGCAAACATGCTATATAGTAACTCAAGTCATATGACCAAGCTATGTTTTACTACTTAGTTGTGTGACAAGGGGTTTAATCAGCCTGAAAAATGTTGACACTTCAAGATTTGTGTTAGAAAAGAACATATTGCCTGATCTTTGGAACTTTAGACCAAAAGCTCTCACTTTTCATTTAATAGAAAGCAGATAACTATACACCAGTAGGAATAGATGGTGCAGAAAATTCAAATTAAATATGAGAGATGCAAATTGTCAAGCATTAGGCTGTGCTATTACCCTTGATTTGATAAAGTCCAATGTTTAGAGAAAGACTTCTAACTTGTGAGGTTGTTCTCTATAAAATGAAAATTTTTCCTCTGCTAGTTTCCTCTTTTCAGTGGTTTATTTTTAATAGAAGCCTTACTTCCACAAGAAGATAATGGAAACAAAACTCATAGACTCCTAAAATACTGATTAGTTGAACATATGAACTGACAACAATAAGTTGAAAGGCATATATAATAAACATTTTGAATTAAATTATTTCTTAAGACATGTATTAAATATGGTTTTCTAATAAAATATAGTTTTAAAATTATTCTGGTGTTCTCAGACTAATATAACATGTTAATAATCTCATTCATTTATTTATTCATTTACTAAATAATAATTGAATGGCTACCATATACCAGGCTTTCCTTGGATTTTCAAGGGCATTTGTTTTACTATCCCATGGAAGGCATTTTAAATACTGATTACTCGAGGTCGAATGGACTTCTAAGACACAATTTTGACATCTTATACCTCCAGAAGGAAAAACATAGACAAATAATAGTATATGGCATCAGACATCATGAGTTGAAATTTGAACATAACCATTTAGTTGTTGAATGAACTTGGCCACCTAGACTCTCAGTGACTCCATTGTTTCATCTGTAGAATAGAGAACATGATAGTTTTCTCACAGTGTTGTTGTGGAGATTAAATGTGATGCTATATATAATATGCTTAGCACTGCCAGATACATAGAAAAATGCTTAATAAATATTAGCTAGTACTAATAGTACTCCCAATAGTACCTGATAGGAACAATAGTAGAATTTGTATTTAGGCTAATAAATTTTAATATAATTTATATATAGTTTGCAGCTGTATACTTTGCATATATAGCTTGTATAAAACACTCTGAATTATTCTTTTATTTTTTGTTAGATCATCGCTTCCCAATTTATACATACACATGCAATACATATGTAAATACATGTATATATATGTGTGCATGCTTTATGTTACATGCATGTGTGCGCATATATAGAGGGAGACAGAGAGACAGGGACGGATAGAAAGAGAAATTTATAAGGGAAGCATCCAATATCTTGCCTTATCCTGAGACTCTTATCTTACTCTAAGAAATGTTATCACAGTTACATGATCTCACTTATTTTGTCTGGTGCTCATAACCTAAATTAACGGTATGGATGGACATAGAGGTTATTACGCTGAATGAAATAAGTCGGACAGAAAAAGACAAATACCATAGGATTTCACTTATATGCAGAATCTAAGGAACAGAAAGAACAAACTACTCAAAAACAGACTCACAAATACAGAGGACAATTTGGTGATGGACAAGGGAAGAGGGGTTTGGGGGCTGGGAGAATGAGGTGAAGGGTTAAAGAAGTACAAATCAGTAGTTGATAGTTGGTCACAGGAATGGGGAACACGGCATAGGGAATGCAGTTAGCATCAATATGTTGGCTAGGTAGAGGGCCTGGCAGGGAGGGAGCAATTAGGGGGATCGTTTTATGAACTATATAGATATCTAACCAATGTCCTGTACACTTGAAACTAATTAAAATAAATAAATAAATTTATTTTAAAAATAAAAAAATTCAATAAATTTAAAAAATTAACAAAATCTGAAGCATTCCTTTTGAAAATATCACCCATTAAAAATTACAAGCAATGTTAGCTATGTATTATTCAGTAATTAGTAATTAAATATTAAAATGTTAAATATTTTAATGTTTACAAATATTAAATCTTCAACAGGTATAATTATTAATGATAAACTCTTGGTTGTTCACCTTATGAATAGATCAATTATTGTCATCATCATTATTAAGAGATGTTCAACAACTTCTTGTTTTAAAGATTCTCTATAAAATAGTGGGATGTTAATTTTACACAAATCTATAGAAAAATGAAAATATTTATAAAAACAACAGCAAACTAAATTGCAACTACTAAAATTATTACAGACTCCATGATTACAGAGCCCATATTAATGATGTTTGGTTATGACAAATTTAGTGGGATATTTTCTGCTTCTCAAAATAAAATTAATGCAAAAAATTTGTACTAAATCGATTTTTTACTTAAATAGGCATTTTTAGTTAAGTAACTTCCTATAAATTATAGAAATAAAATTGCTAAAAGCGTTATATATTAGACAAGAAAGAAAATATTATAACATGGTTTAAAGATATATAAGGACAGTTTATATTTACTTTTGATACTTTTTTTCATTCAACCCATATTCTTAGAGCATCTGTTAAATGGCAGACACTAGTCTAGGTATGGGGGTATAGCAGTAAACTAGAGTCCACATAAGAGCCACACAAATTAATTTTAATGAATTGGTTCATGTGATTGTGGGAGCTGGCAAGTCCAAAATCTGTAAGGCAGGCTGGCAGGCTGGCAACTCAGGCAAAGTGGTATTAAAGTTATGAGTCTGAAATTTATAGAGTTGGCTGGAAGGCTGGAATCTCAGGCATAATTTTTATTTTAGTCTTGAGGAAGAATTGCTTCATCTCTAGAAAAATCTATTCCTGTTCTTAAGGTCATCAACTGATTGGAGGAGGCCCAATCACATTACTGAGGGTAATTTCCTTTACTTAAAGTCAGCTTATTATAAATGTTAATTACATCTTCAAAATATCTTTATAGCAACATCTAGACTCGTGTTCAACCAACAACTGGGAACCAAGTCTAACCAAGCTGACATATAAAATTAACCATCATGGAGGATAAAATAAAATGTGTGTAAATTTCAAAGGATACCAAACAACTCATTCATTAATTTAGTCAATAAGTATATTTTAAAGGGGCTGCTATGTGCCAGGAATATCAGTGACCAAACAGTGGCCAGAGCATATCATTTGGTCAAACCCAATAGCAATGGAGTAGAAATTTTCATCTCATGAAAAGTGTCAGGGAGTGTTTGAGAGCAATCTTGGTTTCCCCCCTTTCTCACATAAAATGCACTTGCCCGCCCACACAAAGGGAAACAACCTAATCATGTCATCATGTTCAAATCCCATGATCTCATGATAATCTTTAGATCAGGGCCATATAAAGCTTTTCTTGATTCAGAGATCCAGGAACTGAAAAGTCATCTGTCCAACGTACCCCACACACAGTGGCAGAATGTAGACGGGCTAACCGTAATAAATATTCCCACTAAAAGAGGGTGAGAATGGGAAACAGACAGGCATCACTGACCTACAGCAACACTGAAATCTCCTCAAAGACAAGTTTCAAAGGGCCCCATCCCGGAGGAAATTGAGGACCTGCTTCTGTTCCCTTGAAGTAGATCCTCAGGCCATCGTTTTCTTGGTACACATCTCTCCCTCTGAAAGATCTTTCCTTTTCTATTTTCCTTCTAAGTCTCATTCAAAGAGAACATTGGAGAATATGTTTTCCCTGAGGACCACACAGTTTTCTCATTCCCCTTTCTGTCTGTGAAAGAATAGGGGCCCAAATGTTAAGTCTCAAGGAGTCCGTGAATTTTAAATCCAGTCTGACTCCTTTGGCAGTACAACTCTTTCAGAAGCTTAGTTAGCTTTTCTGCTATTACTCAGCTTTATATGTGAGTAGCTTACCCATAATTATTCTTTTTTTCCAGACTTAATTATAGGTAACTTGAACTTAACAAGCTTTGTTGGGAAAACTGTGCCTTTATTCTTTTTTTCTTGAGCCATTTGCTCTAACTTAAAAATTTTACTAGGCATTGCCTTAATCAATTTGGAAATTTTAACAAAGGGTTTTATGGCCATGATTCTAATTTAGTTCTTCCAGAAGAGATTAAGTTTAAATTAGCCTTTGTTTTCAAAGGCTATCTCAGATTTGTTTTTTCTTTTTTTTTTTTTTTTTTTATCAGTTGGAAATGAGAAGAAGTGCCAGCCTCTATATCTGGAATTTTTGGGAATTTCTGAGCTTTCTATATTCCCATTCTTTTTTGCTTGCAAGGTGCCAATTATTTTCTGATTTCATGTCTTTCTTGTAGTGCCTGGTCAAAGCAGCCTATTATTAAACCAATGAACTCTAGCACTATTCTGTTTCTTATCAGGTGTTTCACCACTGCATAACATTATAATCATTTTTTTCAAACTCCAGTCACAGTTCCCTGGGTTCCCACTATCAATAAGGAAAGTCAATGTGAAGGATTATTGTGTTTGTTTAATCAGCACTCCAATCCTTGGTACCAATTTCTATATTAACTTTCATTAATATGACACAGTAACAACATTGTCGATGTTTCAAGGTCGTCCAATGACAAATATTTATTTTTCTTTTGTGTTACCAGTATCTTATGAGTCAGCGCTGACTGCACTCTGCTGTTTTATACCAGGCCCCAGGATGAAGGAGCAATCTCCATCTTGATGATGCAGATCACATAGCAGAGGGAAAAGATCCAAGATAAATCATATAAAAGCTCTTAAAGCTTCTACATAGGAGGGGCATATATATCACTCTATTCATTTCATAGGCAAAGCAAGTTACATATCCAAATGGATAGCAAAAAGCTTTCTTCTTATTAAAGTAAAAAAAAAAAAAAAATTGGCAACCATAACAATCTTCCAGGGAGAGAACAATGCAGACATCAGGGGCAAGAGAATTAGAGAATTTCAGGCAAAATGACAAGCCAATGAGAAAAGTGGGAACATATTTGACATGTCCAAGGAATAGCAAGGAGGCCAGTGTGAATAACGTAAGTATACAAGCTGCAAAGTACTAAAGCCCAAAGTGGGAAGAAGGAGCAATATTGTGCAGAGATTTTAGGCTATTGTAATGACTTTGGCTTTTAAAGTGAAGAAAAGTTTTGAGCAAAGATATGATGTGATTGAACTTTTATTTTAAAAGTATTGCGGTAGCCGCTATGACTAGATGGAAATGAGCAAAGGACATTCCTAGGGAGACAAGTTAGAAGGATATTGCTATCAAAATGAGAAAGTTATCCGTTGCACTAGGGTAACAGAGACGGAGGTCCTGAGATATGGTCAGATGTATTTTGAAGATGAGTCACAAGGTCTCTGAGTGGGTTTGATATAGGATGTGAGAGAAATAAAAGTCAAAGTTAGATTCGAGATCTAACTTTTTACTGGCAACTGGGAAGAAGTTGTCATTTACTGAGATGGGAAGACTGTAGGTACAGCAGGTTTAGGGAAAAGATTAGGAGTTCTGTTTAATATACAAGTTTGAGGTGGCAATTAGACATCCACATGCAGATGTCAAGTCAGGGGGAAAGAGAGAAATTTTTATATTGGAAGTTTTGAGCTTATAATTTTATTTAAAACCATAAGACTGAAAGAAAGCAAGAAATTGATGAGTATAATTAGAAAAGATGACAAGAGATCTGGGAAAATCTCCAATTTTAAGAGATTCAAGGAAAAGAAAATGAACAAGGAAGTAAGACTTAGTTTACAGGAGAAAAACTAATAGCAAGTGATATGCTGAGAGCTAGGCAATTAATATGTTCAAGGAGGCAGGTGTAATCAAATACATCAAATGAATCTACTAGATTACTTAAAATGAGTGTGAGATTTGCCCACTAGTTTTAGCAATTTAGAAGTCATTGTGACCTTGAACAGTTCTATAAAGTGATAGAGGCAAAAACCTAACAAGAGTAGTTTTACAAAAGAACAAAAGACAAGAAAGGGGACATCAAGTACAGATAATAATCCAAAAGAGTATGGAATGAGCCTGGGGTCAGCTTCATAGTGGATTTAAACTTCATATGAAATGGCTTATTCGTTTTTAAAATTGAGAATAGCAATATTCTACCATTTGTTAATTTTGGAAAATGACACATAGATATTTTATAGTATGCTTTGTACTATTCATTATTTAAAAGAAAAAAAAAGTAAAACAAAAACAATGAGTCCTAATAGAAGAAACTTAAGAAATTCACATCAGGAATTCGATGACTACTAAAAGAAAATTGTGTAAAAAGGAAAAATATTCTAATTTGGTAAACACTGATTTACTATGACCATATCTTTCATTGTCAAAAAAATCTGTAAGCGCTAATTACAGATATGGTAAAAAAACAAGTCCTAGGGCAAGCTGAGGGATAAACTGTAATTTGTAAAGGTGAGAAGTAGAAAGAAACCAAGCAAGACAGATGACGTGCATATCCTTTACAAGTCTGAGACTGAGACCTGTGACAAAATAAATCAAATTATCTGTGAGTGTCAGGGAAATGAGATATAATGTTAGGAACTAAGAGGAGAGTCAAACAGATGATCTGAGTCAAAAGCTGAAGGGAATTCCAGACTGTATGGGAAGGGGAAAGGGAGTAGCAGGTAGAGAAGATGTGGGAGATGTTAGCATTGGACAGATGAAATGTCCTAGACAATTAACATGATCCTGAAGAAATCTGGACCCCTACTTCGTAAAGAAAACCATACTGTCTCTGGAAAATATTATGGCCCCAAATATTTCTCTGAATTTGGTCAGACAGCTTCTAGACACTTTCAAATAGGTTTATTTATCTATAAAGCACAACTTACAAAAATGGATTTGCAATAAGTTTCTTTATAGCAGTTAACTTGTTTTCTTATAAGTACCTACCCACCCCTTAATCTATAATCAGAAAGTAGAAGAGATTCAATATGCACGATTAAATGAATATTGATGTTTATGGTCAATGTATAAACTTTGCAAACAAATGACTTCAAGCATGTATCTAACATGTTGCTGAATTAAGTCATATTTAAATTTGATAGGAAAATTTGCTTTTTTAAAGACTGTTGAATCTACTCTTAAGGATAATATATACTTATGAAATAAAGTTGTACCCATTAAGTTAAATTGTGTGTATGTGGATATTCTCTAGTTCGTAGATTGAATGTAATTCAAAATTTAATGTATTAAATATTTATCTAAAAAGAAGTCAAAAATATAATAAAAGTACCTTTGGGACTCATCGGAAAGTTAAATGTAATCAGTGAGAAACAGAATGTAACAAAACTAACCACTATATTGATACTTATTTTAATCACGTAATAAAACTGTTTAATACAATTGATTTTTCATTCCAATGCTTTGCTTAGAATTAAGTCCAGTATATTAAGTCAAGAGTTAATTAGAAAATGTTATAGTTAAATATAACAGGTTTGCTGAGATCAAGAAGCTTTATTTTAATAAGTCCAAAGGTTACTCTATATTTGAATATCTTTCTTCTCAATATTTTGGAGTATTACTATGCAAAGATCAGCCTTTTAAGAGTTTCAAACTGCCACTAAGTATGATCTCATTTTATCTGATATTTCTGAAGAACTCTTAAAAGTAAATAAGATGAGCAAATCTTTAATTTGACATTTCTTGAATTTAAATATTCATAAGATGATTGATATTTAAACATCATCTACTGAAGAGCTCAATTTCAATGAACCAATCAATGTATCAAATTCAGCTGTATTACTTTGGGATAATAAGGGTACAGTAAAAGAGGAAAACTTGTTTATTTTATATTGGAAAATAGATTTTAAGTATATATCTATTTTAATCTGTAAAACCTAATTTTAAAAGATGAATCATTTTTTCTGTAACTAAAAATACTATTGTTATCTGAATTGTAATATTTGCTATATATTATTTTATTGTATTGTAATTTAAACATTTTTTTTCTGTACAAATTAAGGAGACATTCTGATCTTGAGAGAAAACTTTGCTATATTTAAGTCCTTTGTTTTGAGAACAACAAAAAAATGAATTTTATTACAGGAAAAAAAATATTTTCTTGACCTTGCACATGAACTTCATATAATTTGTCCTTAATAAAAATTGTACCTTGAAAATAAGAATAGTGTACATTTGTTTTAAGACCACAAAAGTTCATACAAGGACAGGAGTTAGAATATAAACTATAACTCAAAAAGGAGTTTTGGGTTTTTTTATAACCAGTTCTAAAATGATTCAATACTCAATATCCTACTCAGCTTTTAAAAATGACGGAACTCTTTTAACTCAAAAGTCAGATATTTTGCATTATATTTTGTAGATATTTAGAAACCTTGATCTCTGCCCTGTAACTAAAAATTAAATATTTTACATATATTTTTATTAAAGTATTTCAAAATGCAATGTTTTATTTCAAATAGGATAGAGAATTTTGAAATCAATAGAAATGGAATGAATTTTTAAATACAAAAGGTGCTAACTGGTAACTTTTAATGGGTAAAAGAATTATCCTTCGTATAAAATGTGAAAGGCTAAAACATAAAACCATTTATCACTGAAAGAATAGATTTTATATTTGTTTGCTTGGAAGAAAAGGAAGGCATGCCTAAATTTAAAAGCAAAGAAAGATGCTTTAAGTAAAAGATGAATGGAAGGAGCTATAAGTGAAAAATGAATAGATTTTTAATTCCTGACAAATGTAAAACATTCTAGGCCAAACATTATCAGAAACAAAGTAAAAAAGACAATCATAATTAATTCACAACTTTTAGAACACAGACCTAATGTTATTACTGTAAAGTAAGTTCTCGCAAATCTATAAGAAAAAAGGAAATAGCTTGAGAGAAAAATATTCCAAAACAAAATAGATGAATAACTAATTAGTGGTATACATAACTCATTGGTAGTTGTTTAAATAGATAACCTTATCAGCAGTAAATAAAAGACAAAATCACAATTGAGAGCACTTCCGACCGCTTATAATTTGGCACTGCCTAATTAGAATCAATTTTTTTTCTCAAATAAACTCTTTAAATTTTAATATGCCTCTATCTTTTAATGGTTCTGGTATCAGAAGAGAGAACCTAAGGAAACTCCGGAAAGCCACCAATAACTGACCAGATGTTGGTACCTGTTGAGCCTCGTGGGCTCGCTGTTTTCTCGCTGCCCCTGGAGTGAGTAGGGAAGGATCCTGAATCTTCATTCATAGCTTTTACCTGAGAAGCTCCTGACTGTATTGGAGCCCCTCCTTTTCCCAACTGGTTCCGGAAACCAGCTGGAGTCGGACTGGGTCCAGCGTCGGACTGGGTCCGGCTTAGAAACCGGCCTGGGTCAAGTGTCGGACTGGGTCCGGCTTAGAAAAAGGCCTGAGTCCAGCATGAGGCTTCAGGAGAATAAAATTTTGTTTTAAGGCTGAACAACTAGGTGTCAAAAACCAAACTCTGCACACTGAATAAGAAAAGCAGAAAGATGAATTTATTGCAAGGGGTTTGACCTGCAAGCCAGGAGCAATGAATTCTGAGTTGCTCTCGGACTGAGCCGGTTTTTTATGGGGTAAATGTGGAAGTTATTTGGCTTTTTCAGATGCATGGTTGCCTCTAGGTCTTCTCTATTTGAATGAGGGTAGCTGACTTAGAGAAACAAAAAATTCCAGAGGTGGTATGAACAGACTTGGCATTTGGGTGTCCGCTGGCATTCTCTGCTGATTTCTGACAAGAGCTGTAAATTCTTGCAACCTGCGTTAGGTAAGATTAAGTTCCATATTTTTAAATATGACACTTTGGCCAACTCCATTTTGTCTCTGACATAAGTGAATTGAATTACGGTGGCCACGGTGGAGAATTTTTAACCCATATTAGATAAGCTTATCCATTTTGGAGACACCCTAGAAAAAAAAGTGTCTCAGTTAGGCATTCACTTATAAATAGAGAAAAAATAATTTTTCCTCCTCCACAGTTTCTGGTGACTAGTATGAGACCCACTAGGACACCCCACTCACTCCGGAGCCTACAAACAGCAACCTGGGAAAACTGCTGGAAGCCGACAAAGGGTAAGAATTTTGACCAAAGTCAGGTCTCTTAGATGTCTATCTGTGGTGCCTGGTTGAGAGAGATAAAATTTCACATTGTCTCTTCTTTTTCTAAATTTGGATTGACAGGAAAAATCATTGGTTATTGATCCTTTATCTCCCTGGGAAAATTATTGCCGTCTTGTTTGTCTCATTTATTTCTAAAGAACTTAGCTTAGTAGCTGTCAGACTAGAGATCTCTAAAATATAGCCAGACAGAAATATGGGATGTGTTGCATTTACATCTAGGGTCCTATTGCCAGCTCTTAGGGGAATTGTATACATCTTTCTCTTCTTTTGGTTATCTTTGGGAGTAGCCCTAGAAACTGGGAGGATAGTATCATTTGTATTCCCTTTGAAGACATCTTTTGTGTCCATGGAGTTGTTCAGTACTGCCAGTAATATTTACTATTTGTCTATGCTGAAACTTGATTAGATGTTTTAAAGGATATTTTTTAAAGTAGCTCTTTGATCTGAAGTAACCAAATTAGAAGCTGATTGATATTCAAAGCATGATAGGAACTTTTTTAAGGTTTTCTCCCTTAAGCTAAAATGGAACTATGTGCCCAGAAGGAAAGAAAAACACTCTGAAACCACCCTGGAAGGATTTACTAAAACATTCCAAAGACACACGGCTCTAAATTTAGCACATAAGAATCTCTTGATTTCTATCTTAGTTGAAGATTTTCTCCCTGAAGTAGGAGTCCATACCATAAAAATATCTCCTGCTGTGCCTGGATCAATACCTCTGGTATTGTAGCAAATACAAGAAATTCACAAACAGGCCACTTGACTAAAATAGATTGTTGCCCCTTCAGGTACATTCTTTGACTTATTGATACCAACTGGTTTGGTTTATTAAATAAATAAATAAATAAAACCACAATTACCATATTATTACTTTATTTTTTTTTCCATATTATTACTTTATATTCAAATTAGCACCCTTTTAAACATAATTTTAAATCCAATATCAGTGAGGGTGGGGTTGTAAAACTTAGAGGCTTAATAAGAATATATATATTTTGATCCATAAATGATACTATAGATAAACTTAGTTCAAGATAAAAATAAAGTAAAATATATGCATAAAATGTACGTGCAGAAATGGCTACCAGGAAATTATATCATATACTCAAAACTGGAAACAAATTCAATGTACAAAAAGACAATTAATTAAATAAATTTTCACATATCTGTAAACTAGAATACTCTGCTAGCATGGGAAATCATGTTTATAAAAATAATGACACATGAAATATATTTTAATATATTTTAAAATTGAAAAAGTTATGCTATAAAATATGATTATTATAAGACTAAAATGATAACTATATAGTACATGTTAGATAAGTAAATAATGTGTTTATATTATACATTCACATGGGGTTATATTAATATCAACAAGATTTTCCCAATTGTTATATTATTTTCCTGATCCTTGATCTAATTTAGACAATTTTGGAAGAGTATTTTATTTCAAACATTTATTTAAAGTGAGATTTTTCAAACTTGTTTCCTTTATAAAATTCAGGAAAGGCTTTCCAATTTTCTCCTCCACCACAGCTTAAGCCTCAAGCCTTGGAATACACAGTGGGATAAGACCAACAACATGAGAACAATTTGGGAGCTTAGTAGAAAACAGAATATTAGGCTACACCCCAGATGTACTGCATCAGGTCGTACGTTTTAACAAGATCTGGGGTAATTTTTAAAGATTGAGAGAAGCGCTTCTCTCAAACATAATAAGGAAGCCAAGTATATGTTTTACATACAAAAACTTTTGCCAGTAACAGAATCATTTCAGAAAAAAATTCAAATTTTAAGATAACATGAGGTAGGAGTACTAATTGGTAC
This sequence comes from Pteropus alecto, assembly GCF_000325575.1. Lineage (NCBI taxonomy): Eukaryota > Metazoa > Chordata > Mammalia > Chiroptera > Pteropodidae > Pteropus > Pteropus alecto. The sequence goes on along the minus strand of NW_006441953.1, from coordinate 14,903,445 downwards.
AATCCTTTTAACAATGTAATAATAGTACCAGTACACTTAAAACGATTATACTCTCAGACCTAGTAACTACACTTCTAGAAATGTATGCTAAAGAAAATATGCAATGAAATAGTAAAAGCTTTATGTACAAAAATGATCATTGTAGCTTTATCTAAAATAGCAAAAAATTAGAAACCAATTAAATGTTCAACAATAGAAAAATGATAAGTAAATTATGGCCATCTACCAGATAGATTTTTATTCAATGAAACTATGTTTTTAAAATTTTATATTTTAAATCCTTTATCCATTTTAAAAGTGTTACTATTAACTATCTTTTGTTTTCAGAATCATTGCTTCAATTGCTTTCCTTTTTTACATATGTCTGGTAATTCTTTTTTCATCCTTTATTTCTAATGATCCTGTGCCATTTTGTTTTAGGTTTTTTTTAAATGGTTAACTTTGGTTTTTGTTTATCTAATCTGAACTTAATCCATGGGTCTGAAAACGTTTTCTATAAAAACCATTCCTAGCTCTCCGCCCATACAAAACAGGCCATGGGTTTGCCAACACATGGGTTAAAGTTTAACCCGCTCAAATTAAACAACTGTAGTTAACAATTTTACAGAAATTTCCACAAGCTATATACTGTTATAAGAATCTTACATATAATAATAAGTCATTTAATAACAGTAAGAACTATTATTATCCGCATTATACAAATGAAGAAACTGAGGGACAGAGATATGCCCAAGGTCACACAACCAGTGATGGCGTTGGAATTTGATCTCAAGCCATCTAGCTTCAGAATCTACAACCTTAACCACTACAATATACTACTTCTTACTGATGAAAGACTGAAGCATGTGTTTCAGCATCTCACTACCATCTTACTTCACATAGTCTTTTATAAATGATTAGTTTCATATTGCTACTATAACAAATTGCCACAAACTCAATGCTTAAAACAGCGCAAAGTTATTCTCTCACAGTTCTTTAGTTAAGAAATCCAGCTGATTCGGCTGACCCATTTTCTTCAGGTCTTTATAAGACTGACATCAAGACGTTGATTCGGTTGCATTCCTTTCTGGAGGCTCTGAGGATAAATCTGCTTCCAAGTTTATTGTGTTTGCAGAATTCAGTTCCATGCAGTTATAGTTGTAAGATACCCTTTTCCTTTGTGGGCTGTCAGCTGGTAGTCGTACTGAGCTTTTAGAAGCGGTCCACATTTCTTGTTTATGCTTCCTGGCATCTTCAAAGCCAGCAACGAAGAGCTCAGCCTTTCTCATGCTTCAGATCTTTACTCTGCCTCCCTTTTCGCTCCATTTCTCTTTCTCTCTCCTGGCTTCCTCTTCTGCTTTTAAGGATTCAAGTGATTACCTTGGATCAACCCGGATAATGTAGAATAATCTTCATAGTTGCAAGTCTGTTGATTAGTGACTTTAATTCCATCTGAAAACTACCTTCACAGCAGTACCTAGATTAGCATTTGATTAAGTAACCAGAAAACAAAAAACTTGAGGGCACATCTTTAGAATTCTGTCTACTAGGCTTTCCTTTGAGCTTTTCTTTACTTTCCCCTCTCTGAGTTTCCAACCTGGAAATACAGCTTTTAAAATATTTATTCTACCTTTGATATAAGTTAATTCTCTTAGCAAGGGAGATAGAGAAAACTCATTTTATCTACATTTGTGCTGCTTATCTTAATAAGTACTTTCCCATCAGATCTTTAACTGCATTTTGTAAACATATTTTATTTTCCCATAGGTTTTCAAGATTTGGGGAAAACATTTTTAGTTTATTTTGCTTGCCTAGTCAGACCATTATATTAAAGTTCCTCTTAATTGAACAAACTATATAGTAACATTTTAAATAGGCGCCATGATTTACTTATGTTTATATGTCCTCACATAACTAATTTTATATATTAGTTTACAATTCTCCATGTTTATATTTTACATAACTGCAATCACGATGTATATGATATTTTTTTTGGTCATTTCCAAAACTGCATTCCTTTGTGAACTTTCCATTGACTAGGACTGGTACATGAGAAAGCAACACACAACCTTCAAACTATAAAGAGTTTCTTGGACCAGGGTCCTTTCAACTTATCCCCTCTATCACTTCTACCCATTTGACCCTTATATATTATATTCCAGCATAATGAGAAATTTGCAATTCTGACCTTTGTACACATGTCATCTCTCTGACTTCATTTTCTTCTCTTACTAACTCCTATTTGCCTTTCAAGACTAAGCTAATGTGTCACTTCCCTTCGGGAAATTTTCCTAGCCTGGGTTAAGTGCCTACCTCATGTGTACCCATAAAACTCTTTGCATACTTTTATTAGGGCATTTTTTTTCATATTCAATTATAATAATCTGATTATTTCTACAGCTTTCACCCAGGCTTTAAAGCCCTTATGAACAAACCCTGTGTCCTACTAATGGTTTTACTTGGGATGAGTTATATTTGGCTTCAATTAATATACAAATCCCAAATATCAGTGGATTAAGACAACACAGGTTTATTTTATCTTCACACTATGCATTATGGGTTGGATAGAGGCTCTTTTTCATCCTCTTTTCACTAACAAACCTGCCAGTTGAATGCCAGTTGCCATGGCACAGAAAAAGAAAGACTATGGTAAAGTAAACAGTGGTTCATAAAGTATTGCTCTGAAGTAACACATGTCATATCTGCTAACCTTTCATTACCAGAGAATGTTTATGACCATCCTTCTCCTCAAAAGAAAAAGAAATCAAATCTTACCAGGTGCCAGGAGTTGAGGGCTATAAACATCTAGTGAATACCACTAATGACAGGCAACCGCCACATGCAGTCTCTTTAAGTATGTTTATTAGTTTGCTAAAACAGCCATAACAAAGTACCACAGACTGGGTGACTTAAACAGAAATTTATTGTCTCATAATTCTGGAGGATAAAAGTCCAAAATCAGGGTGTCATCAGGGTTGATTCCCTTTCTGAGGGCTGTAAGAGAAGGATCTGTCCCAGGCCTCTCTCCTTGGCTTGAGATGGCCATTTTCTCCCTGTGTCTCTTCACATTGTCTTCTCTGTGTGCATGTCAAAATTTCCTTTTTTATAAGGACACCAATAGTATTGGATTAGAGCCTACACTAAAGCATTTTAACCTCATTTTAATTTGTTTTCCTCTGTAAAGACCCCATCTCTGAATAAGGTCACATTCTTAGTTCCTGGGGGTCAGGACTTCAACATGTGAATTGGTGAGGGGGACACACAATTCAATCTATAACACATGTAAAATAACAGCACTGACATATAATAACGCCTTTTTTTGAATTAATGACTAAATCATGCCTGTTTTCTTATCTCTATATAATTCTTATAACTATGATTTTAATGGATCTAAGCAGAGCAAAACAATATTTCTAATTGTTCACTGTCATAGGAAAATTATGATTAACACTTTCTTCTGCTAGTTTTTTTTTTCCAGTTGCTATTTTCTTAAGTAAGTTTTCAACAATGGAATAACTGGGTATAAATTAATTTAAATTTAAGATTTTAATATACATTGTCAAAATGCTTTTTGAAAAAGAGGTCTGCTTATTAATAATGTCACTAGCAGTGATTAACAGTATTTTGGGTCAAAATTGTATTGCCGTCATTAATTACATTTCCATATTTATAAAATAGTATTCTAAATTTGTTTTAACATGAATCTTATTACTAACTAGATGATATTTTCCCAAATATTTGCTCACTCTTCAGTTAATCTCTGACTCCTTCACCATATTATATCTGTTTCTGGTCAACATTGCATTCCAGTACCTAATAAGGCCGCACATCCAGGCACTCGAACGGTGATTAGAACAGTCAGAATACCTGGGAATGAATGCTGGCTATACCACTTAATGTCAGTGAAATCTTGGGTTAGTTTCTGTGATTCTTTTCTATGCTTAGTTTAATATAGCATATTGTGTTATTTATTTTATTCATTTATATACTTATTCTTACATTCTATTTCAGAAACAATTTATAGTTAGTAAAATGTTATTGCAACAAAAATACGGTAGTCATGTGATGGGAATTTTTTAGACAAGCAAAAGTAAATAGAAATATATAAAACATATGAACAATGGTCTCTAAAGTAACCATATTCCATCCAACCACTTGCGATATTTAAATAAAAACAGTATTTATAGAATGGTAATCATAATATTCTCTACCTTGTTGGTTTCTTATTTAAGAGTAAATGAGTTAATGTATATCAAATAGTTAAAGCAAAGCCTGTAAGATAGTAAGCAGTCAGTGAATGTAGACTTTTTATTAAAATTATTATTCTATACAATTTGGGTATTAATGGGTTTTTTTTATAAATTTGAATTAAATCTTGTCTGAGTCTAAAATTGAGTGCTTTTCTTACTCTTTGTTTTTTACCAATTTTATAGTGCTTTTAAAAAATTAAATTTATCGAGATATAATATATATGCAATGAACTGCAATAATTTTAATTTTATATTTGATGAGTTTTGAAAATGTATACACCCATGTAATCACCATCGAGATTAGAAAAATACCATCATTCCTAAAACATTCTCTTGTGCTCCTTACCAAACAAACAATACCCTCATGCCAGACCCCCAGGAAACCAAATGTGCTGTGTAGTTCCCTTTTTTCTAAAATTCTGACTTGCAACTTGCAGTGGCCTCAGCCTCCCTCTATTCTGTACTTCATCGCAATTGCATGAACCCATTGAACTTTGTTTGGGTTTCCTTCCCGTCATCCTACATTTGAAAAAGAGTTGTTAGTCAAAAAGTCAATGTATAAAGTTAACACACTTCATTTGTTCCCTTTTTTAAAGGACAGCGCTGAAAATAGTAACTACATGGATTTTGTCCTATTTTCTCGTTTTTAACCACAAGAAAGTTAAGTACAGTCCCTGTTAAATCATCGTGACCATAGTGGAAATAAATGATACTTGTTTAATGAGAGTATATATTGTAGTTGAAGATGTATTTACAACACTAAAAATTGGGATACATGCATAAGAGAGTTCAAAGGCATATGTCTTAATAACCAAACCATGCCAACACCCTTGGTCTAAACAGTTTCCTTACAGAAATATAAAAATATTCATTTCCTATTAAATTTAATGAAATAAAATACCTTGTTCTTCAATCATGTCACTTAATGGACATATGCCATCAAAGAAAATCCTACTAAAATTTTTGTACTAATGTTCCATTAAAGATTTATTAAGAATTAATACAAATATTTTAATATTAATTTAATTAATATTTAAATTTTAAATGTCTTCCTAGTCATTACACCAAATGGAATTTTATCTGCAATAATATTTTTATTTATACTTCTTCAAAATTATAGCATACTGTGCTATTATTTACTTGTTTGTTTGTTTGTTTATGCCCATCCTGTTTCAGGAACTATTTATAGTAGTAAAGTTCCATTGAAACAAAAATATGATTGGTGAAGATTCATCCAACAAGAAAAAGTAAATAGAAATATGTAAAACATATGAACAATGGTCTCCAAAAAAACCACATCCCATCCAACCTTTGTGGTGTTTGAATAAAAACATAGTCAAATCAACTCCCTCAAGGTCTATTTAACCCATACATATACATTGAATATTCATATTTTTTCAAATCATCACTATCCAATGCCTAGAATAGTACTTAATAATTCAATGCCTGTAGGTGCCCAATAAATATTTCTAATTATTATTATGGGAAAGAGAAGATAGAAATTAAAAATAGAAATATCCAAACTTAAAGAATATATATTCAGAAATGTGCTCATGTTATTATATATGTTAGATAGAAATGTTTTGTTTTGAAAACAATTTGGATAATTTATTAACAATGGCAATGATTCAAAAGCAAAATTTGTTTGAAGGGCTGTCTTTTTAAATTGCAGTATTCATTATGAAATAAAGTATTTATAAATGCAGTTAATTCTACATTTGTTTCTTTGGTCCTTGAACAAATTTAATGGAACCAATAACACATTTTCTTGGTTTTAATTATGCACAGTATGTATTTTTGATGTTGCCAGTTTTCCTAAAGAATAGCAAATGTTGCCTTTTCCTCAATAGCTTTGATTTTGTGCATTCTGTGCCAAACATTTTCTTTTTCTTGTAGTAACTATTAAGCACGTTGACACCCACAGTGTTCCAGCATGGCCAGGCGCCCCTCAGGATGTCTTTACTAAAAAGGGCATAATTTTTAAGTGTTCACTCTTTAAAAAGCAACATATAACTCATCTTAAATACTAAAACTAAAACATTAACCCTAGTGGAAATTTGTGAGAAGAGATGGTGGAAATCTATCTAGAACTGACTTTTAAAAGTATCTATGCCTCTTTGAACCCTGTATTCTTTCTTCTCTTTTACTGTTTATTCAAATATATATGTGTCTATGTTGGCGTATATGTTAGTGTATATGTGAGGATGAGGATGTGTGTGCATGTGAGTGTGTATCAGAGACGTGCTGTTTTATTATGATTACAGGTGTTCAGGGTATCATTCTTGCAAGATATCTTATCCTATAGAAGGCTCGATATTATTGATGTTTGTTGAATTAAACAAACTGATGTACTGTTATTTAATATATTAGTTTATATTGCCCCCCACATGCATACACGCAAAAGCAAAAAAAAAAAAAAAAAAAAACAGTCTCTTCATCTCTTTTTTCTATGCTATACTCACTCATAGGCAAGCTAATAAATGTGCACATAAAGCTGAACCATTATACATTTTTAAATACTTTTTTATGGTATCTTCTGAATGATCATTTGTCCCTTTTGCTTCCCAAATAGCACCATATGAGCTACATAAAATTCACATGAAGTAGATATATTTCAAATTAACTATGGTGACCTTATTTTCTCAAGTAATGTTAAGCATTGTTGAGAAACTCCAAACAAAGTTTTATTTTAATTTTTCTTTCTGAATGGAACTCTCCAACAGTCTTTCTAGAATGCTATCCATAAATGTCATGGTCAGTCAGGTGAAAATATTTACAAATGGCTTTGTTCCATGGGAAGCAGGTGTCAGGAGGAGGAAAAGGGAAGAGTTTTACTCAAGGTCTCAACATGTGTGCCGGGTTCAGGGGAAATGAGAGGAGGCAGAATCATAATGAAGTAAAATGCAAACCAGCAGTGTGATTCAAACATAAAGTCAAAATAAAAAAAGAAGGGAGAGTTGTGTGTGGTTGGGTTAGGAACTGGCAATTTGTAGTAAAAAAAAAAAAATATAAAGATAGATAGATAGATAGATAGATAGATAGATAGATATGTATGCACCCACCACCCACACACACACATATGCATGCACACATAGACAAACTCAAAATTAAACCCAAAGACAGAGACATAAATGGAATTGAAAATTTGGGACTCTGGGAAGGGAGTGTGCTGTTTCATTTGTTTTTAGTTGCTGCCGTTAAGGCAAGCTGAGGTGGGAAAGAAGCCTCAATAAATGAATATTAACAGTTCATATATGACTAATAATAATTCATCGAACATATATATATATATATACATATATATATACATATATAAAATATTGTGTTATATATAATGTCTTTAATCCTTACTATAGTGCAGCTTTTCTCCCCGTAACACAGGTGATGAAGCAAAAGCTTGGAGAAGTTCAATATCTTGCTCAAGGTCATATAGATGCTAAGTAAATGACAGGGTCAGGATTTGAACTCAGGTTTCCTAACTCCAGCCTCTGAAATCTCAGCTCCTAGACCTGCACTGCCAAATATGGTACTTGCTAGTCACTTGAGGCTATTTAAATTTAAATTAAGTAAAATTCAATAAAATTAAAAATTCAGTTTCTCAGTTTCACTAGTCACATTTCCGAGGCTCAATAGCCACACGGATTTAGTAACTACCATATTAGGCAATGCAGGTCCAGATTTATGTCATAAAGTCCTCTGGAACAGTGCTGCCAATAGACTGAACTCCTTGACTAGAAGTTATTATTCTCTTATCTGATGTGATAGAGCTTATTTCAAAACCAAATAACTACCACCTTTCTTCAAG
>NW_006441953.1:14893534-14895378 GCF_000325575.1 Pteropus alecto | reverse complement strand
AGGGCTTCTTTACCTCAGCACTACTAACATTTTGGGCTGAATAATTCTTTCTTATAAGGAACTATCTTGTGCATTGTAGGTTACTTAGTAGCAGCATCCCTGGCCTCTACTCACTGGATGCCAATAGCATCCCTCCCAGTAGTGACAGTCAAAAATATCTCCAGATGTTGCCAAATGTTCTCTAGGAAACAAAATCATTCCTGACTGAGAATCGCCAAGTGATGTCACTCATAATAAGGTAAGAGGAAGGAAGCAAGTTCAGTAAACAGTAAACTGTGAGAAGAAATACCTTTATTAAAAAGAAAAAAAATGTTTTATAAAAAGCTTCTCATTTTCTGTGTCTGCGGCATTAGGTAGCCAGAGCCAGTGAGGTTGTCAGAAAGCTTTCTTTCTCCGGCAGTTGTAATTCTCAGGGCTCTGCTTCTCTTGGCCACCCTGGTGAGCTGTTGTTTGAGATTATAGACCTCTGAAGTAATATATTGACCCACAAACTTCAAAAAATGAATCAATGAATGAGAGAATAAAAAATGTAAAAATATGTACCATGTGCCAGGACTTCACACTTTTTTACAATGTCATAATCTCATAGCATCAATTTTAATTTGGTTCCTCAGAAGGAGATGCTAAAACAAAGGGTTTGAGTAGTTTATATGAGAGGTGGTCCCAGGAAAAACAAGTAGTAGAGTAGGTTGGTGAACTAGACAAAGGAATACAAGAAATAAAGTATGTTATTTATTTAGTTACCATGATGGGTAACTGAAGTTTAATCCTAATGAGGGATTCTGCGAGTCAGTAAGGATCATGTGTTTCCACGATATCCCCCACAACCCACTCAAGGGACAAGAGAGCTTGTGTATTATACACCAACACTAGCCAGCCATGGATTGAAAGTTCCTAGGAGGTGACAAGTTGCATATTAATTCTTCAGCATTTTTATCTTGCCCTGAACACACAGAACAGTCTCAAGTCAAAGAAAGCTCTCTGGCAGTTGGTTAGCCCCATGTAGTTAGGGAGTTCTAGGAGATGGGGACAAAGCATAGACAATCTGCCAGAGCGACCAACAGTAAGTACAGTAAATATACAATTAGTAAATCTATTTCTAAATCTATATATCTTCCCTGTGCATAGGTGATTAACTTAGAGGTTAATATCTGTGACATCTGGCCTAACTAGGTTCTCCCTTGAATGGAAGTAATTTCTGTGAATTACTCCCATTTAATCATCAGAATTTCTAGGGTTAATGTTATTAATATAGTGATTTTACAGATGAGGAAATTAAGGCAAAGAATGACTCATAACTAAAAAAAAAAAAGATGAAATATAAGGACTCTCACTCAAAGATGTGTGTTCTTAATGATCATGCTATTTTTGTCTTCAGATAAAAGAAGGGATGGATACGTACAATGAACCATGTTGTTGCTAATGAGGAAATGACATCTGGAAAGCTTGTAGCACAGAACATGATGGACAAGAGAGGCGAGACTCAGAGAAAACTTTCAGGGTCAGTATAGAAGAGAAAGACCTAGTTTCTGTTTTTGGAGAGAGCTATATATAGGGTCAAGATGGTATAAAGTTTCTCAAAATCAAGAAAATGAAAATAAGAAAATAAAACAGACGCTTAAATTTAGAGAAAAAGAAATAGACATTTTTAAGCAACACGGCTTCATAAATATTTTAAAGTATGTGACAAGTGGCAATCTTAAGAGCTTTCTCTCCAGGAAGCTCTAGAATCCTCAAGATACAAGAAGATAGTATCCTGTATTTACAGAGTTAAGGACAGAGACTCAGGATGTCAGAGTGTACATCAGATCATTAACAGAATTAAAGAGCCAGAAATCAGCAGG
>NW_006441953.1:14889856-14893480 GCF_000325575.1 Pteropus alecto | reverse complement strand
AATTTCATCATAAAAAAATAGGAATCTGGGATTCAACTCCCCTTCCCTGAGGCTACTCCTCAACTCCTCCTCTTATGGAAAAGCACAGCAGTCCCAGGTTATGCTTTATTCATATCTCCTGTCCTCTGATGTCATGCAGGTACACATCAAGCTCCAGGAACAGCTCCAGAATCCATGGCTGTCCAAAGTATGTGTGCAAATTAATGCTTAATAATGGCCCTCTACTGAATATTTAAATAAAATTTAAATAATATGTAATGGCTTTCAAAAATATAAACTGTCGGCTAAGAAACAACAAGGCAGATCTTTAAGGATTTCTCAAAAATAATCAGGCTTCAAATGTCTGTTGAGCCACAACATTTTGACAAAATGTCAAAAGGAGTCAAATTATACATAAGCATACCGTGCCCCCTCACCCCCAGCCCCATGGGCGTCCATTTAGCTGCCTTCGCTTTTCCTGATGGCATTTTGCCAGTTTTTTTGATGCTGGTTTCATGACACTCAGGAGTCTCCGAGTACCTTAAGGACTATCAGATTCCCATAATGAGATTAATTTTAGTTCACTTCAATTTAAAAAGCAAATATATGTCAGACTGTACTTTTAGGAAGAGAAAATGACACCATGAAATTAAAGGTCTTTGCCTCCTGGCAGGCTGACAGAGCTGACCTTGAGCAGAAGTAGACAATAGTTTCTCTGGGGTGTCTTTCCCACCTCATTTTAATCAGCATCCATTTCTCAGGAGTCTACTGCTATCCATTGGCTCATTCCCAACTTCAGTGAATAGGACAGCCCGCCTTTGTGGAACACCAACCACATGCTAGGCACTGCCCTGGGAATGTAGTATTTCTAATCTGCACAGCAGCCCTGAAAGTCAACATTTGGACTTCTGCTATACAGATCAGAAAAATCTTTCAAAGAGTTTAACTATTTTGCCTAAAGATCTTGAGTGGCAAATGAATGAATTATCTGGGAATCAAAGATTTCTCTAACTCCAAATCCCTCTTACATGAGTGCTAATGAGAGATGAAGTCATTTTGTTGTTCTTTTCTCTTTAACCTCTTCCTAATAAGATATTTAATTATACATTAGAATCTACCCCCAAAGCATTGCAATGCAGACTAGCCCTTCCAGAAACACCAAACAGAAGTGATGAGGAATTAAAGGTTTGAAATCAAGAAGTCAAGAACAAAGCTGGCTGATTGGGTGAGGCATGGGGTTCCTTTTCAGCAACCCTCATAAAGACACACAGGACTAATGTAGAACCTGGGACTGAGTAATCAGTAAGCTAAAGAGCTGTTAGCCTAACGTTCTTAATAAAGGAATCTCACACCAGAGTAGAAGTAGCAAAGTGGAAGAGCTCTAACAGAGTGAGAGGCAGGTGTGATCAGAAAAGGTAACGTTAGGCAAATTTACAAGAGAAAAGTCAAAGGAAAAAAAGACATGTAATACCACCAGCTTTCATGCAAAATCTCCTCACAATGCATCCAGTTCTGTGAAACAGACTTCACATTCATCTTCTCAGATCACCATCAGAAATATGATTAGAACACCTGCTAGGTTCCTCCACTAGGATTTGAACCTAGATGTATCTGATTCCAGAATATTTCCCAACCCCTATGAAAATTAGAAATGAAATAACATCAAAAAGAACAGATTTATAAGTGATCTCTTCCTTTATGACTGCCTGCTAACTTCAAGGATTCAGACAATGAGTAGTCAGTTTCCTCAGACTATGTAATCATGTTCATAATATTTGAATTTATATTAAAAATCTTGTGTCACCAAGAAAAGTTTACATTTTGTTTAGCCATGTTCTCTTTCAAAAGGCAGAGGCTCATCTAGTGTGTTTATGAAAATTTTCCATTTTTATTATTATTTACTTAATGTTAGCACTTAAAAATAAAAGTGTGGAAGATGAACTCAAGGGCAACATTTATTCACAGCTGTAGAGGATTCTTCTTAACTGTGGCTAAAGAAGACACCTCCTTACCCTTGGTCCATTTCCTCATATTACAAATCCTTGCCTTTCCAAAGTACAAGTCACAAAACTCACCTTTTCGACCTCTTCTGCAGCTGGGTGCAGACCGATGGAGATGTGGATTGAAAATGAGCAACATGAGAACGCTGTCACACAGGCCTCATAGGCTCCAGCTCCTGCAAAAGCAATTTCCGGGTTGGAAGCATCGGTGCCCAGGTGACGAGTCCCCATATCCTAGGTGCATAGCAGCAGTGGCAGCAGATTTTTGCCTAAAGAAGTTCCCCAGCCCATCTGTCCCACTCCTACCCACTTCTGCCAATCCCCTCTCTCTCTGTGGTTTGGCATCAGGCATGGCAGAGTAACTTCCTAGTCTGGCTTTAGCCCTCTAGAAAATTCTCACCTGATATAATTGTCTGCTTAAATCTAATACACTTGTTTGCTTACCTAGCCAGCATAGAATCTATTGTTTACAGCAAAGAACCCTGACTAACATGCAAACACATCCTCATAGAACTAGCTTTGAAGCACTAGTTATATTGAAGGATACTGGTTTAGTGAAAGTATGACTTCTGGACACAACTTGAGAGGGCATTTTATTTTAAGATTTTAAACCCATAAAAAGTTAGAGTTTTAAAAAACTTACACAATCATCCTGGTTTTTACACCCTTTTTTTATGGACAAAAGTAATAATAAAAATGCAACTCTCAAAGAGGCAAAATGATGGCCAGAAGCACTCGCACTGATTAAATGCAGAGCAGAAACTAACAGCCAGTTCTCCTGGCTTGAGTTCAGTGTGGTGTTCTCTCCGTTCCCCAGAGGTCCTCTGCCTTGCCCAGACACAAGGCAGGATAAGAATCATGTCTCTGCCAGCTCAACTGTGGAATGTCCCATTCCTGAGGCTGAATCGCCCAGTGATGTAGAAATCAGAGTATGTGATTCAAATGTGCAGCTGTTTCCTGCCCCCTTGGTCAAGTTCTAATAAGGACCTTGCGAAGTTGGAACAGTAGCAAGCTTATCCCTTCTTAGTTTTCTCAATATTCATTTTAAAAAGAGGAGATGAGGAGAGCATTTAGATTAGATACAAATTATTTTTATAGAGAGCTACGCACTATTGTCATATATCAGTAGGTCACTACAACCCCAGGGAGATTATGGCACCGCCTTTCACGTTGATTGATAGGGAGAATTCTATTCTATATCAGATAGATCACATTGCATTGTGCTTAACAAATGGCTCAGGACCTCTATCAATAATTAATTATGTTCCCTTGAGCATGTTATTACTTAGTCTCTTGCAAGCTTTGGTTTATTTCCTTGTATACTGAGGCTAGAATATCACTTATCTCATAAAGATATTTATGAGAAACAATTCATATAAAGTGCCATATATCTTATAAGCACTTTACAAATGTTAGATATACTGTGCAAATATATAGTTATAAGTCACTTACCTTCCTAAGCAGTTCTAATCTCATGTTGTTTTTAGAAAGCTCCTGATCCTATGATCTGCCGCCACAGCATCCAGTCAAGTTCAGGCTAGATACAATACAGTGGGCAGTCCCTAGTTTAGAATATATCTAGAATATTATAAATTCTCTACAGCTGCCATATCCCCAAGCAGAGGTTGCACTGCCTGTAAAAAAA
>NW_006441953.1:14878367-14889841 GCF_000325575.1 Pteropus alecto | reverse complement strand
AAAAAAAAAAAAGATGTGTGTATGGGCAGGGGGGTGCTTGAAAAAGGGGGGAAAAGCAATTTCAAACATTACTAATAAAAAATAAAATCAAAGCTCTTAGCTCCATTATACAGAATATGCCACAGTTGGATATAAATATTTAATGTTACAGCAATAGTAAATAGCACTGTCCTTGGCTGTTTGGCTCTATATTAGAACAAGGCCAGAATTGTCTAACCTTTGGTAAAATTCTACTACCACCACCCCCGCCACGTCTGACATGGCTTGATGGTAGTGCTAAATGTGATCTATTCTTTTTTTTAGTCTGTAGACTTCGATGCGGAGCCCTGATGACTCTGCCTTCTTACTCCACAGCTTTCTTTTTACCTTGATCACTAAAGAGAACATTTTTCTTGGCTATAGAAGAATAGGTCAGAAAGTTTACCAAACGCAGGTAAATGTCCTTCCTTTACCAGATAGTAACTTCCTTTAACATAACAGAGAAATCGCACTGCAACTTTCACAGGCTTGTGCTGCACAATGTATTCTAATCAGGCGGACACACATCTTTTTTGTATAAGAGTCATAGAAAATAAGATAGCGCAGTTTCTGTTAGTAAGATACTATATGTGAAAATTTGCATCAATAGAGAATGGCTAGTTTAAATCCCACAGGCAATTTATTATCAGTGCCAGATATCAAAAAGTGATAGTAATAGCGAATTTCAATGTGTATATGTTTGATATTCTTATTTTTCACAACCCTAATCTTTGTGTAAATTACAATTCTACTTCCTTCTGATTCATTCTGAGGTTTTCTTGCATCACTACTTACACAAACGAGTCAATAATTTGGTTTGAAAGGTCTTTCTTGTTGGCTGAACTTAGGCTTGAATTTACTATCAACTGTTCTGACCCTTATCATTTTTCTTTGTAATACAATCTATATCTGGGCTGTCCAGTAGGGTAGCCACTAGCCACATTTAGCTATTTAGGTTTTCGTTTAAATTAATTAAAATAATATAAAATTTAAAATTCGATGTCTCAGTCGCACTAGCCATATTTCAAGTGCTCAGGAGCCACATGTGGCTAGTGGCTAACTTAACTGAACAGTACAGAGAACATTCCTCTCTGCATGAAAAGTTCTGTTTGACGTTGTTCTAGAAAATACATTAACAATGGTAAAAACAAAGGACAGTAATAACATGAATTAAAAGTGCCCACTATTTGCTAGGCAATTAAATTTATCACGGCAATTTTGTAGATTGGATACTGTTATTATTCTGATTTTAGAATTTGAAGAAGCACGATGGGTAGAATATAATTATAAACAATTTAAATTGTGTCTCCTACTATCTTTCAAATACACTTGGTGGGGCTAGATTTTTTCTACTCTTATGTGAAAACTTAGATAGTCCATCACTCTTCTAATCACTAATAAAATTCTACAATGACTTTAAGACACAACATCAATTCAATAATTAGAATTTCTGGTCCCATGTAATTATCAAAGCTCTCAAATTGA
This sequence comes from Pteropus alecto, assembly GCF_000325575.1. Taxonomy (NCBI): domain Eukaryota; kingdom Metazoa; phylum Chordata; class Mammalia; order Chiroptera; family Pteropodidae; genus Pteropus; species Pteropus alecto. The sequence continues at coordinate 14,888,338 of NW_006441953.1, read as the reverse complement.
TTTAAATTTGAGTCTTCTTCCCTCCTGCAATTCGAGACCTTAGCAGGCAGGAAGATGTCATGTGATAAGGAAGGCTGGGTTAGCTTCTTTCCTGTTTCTCCACCTAGCACATCTTTTCCTCTTCTATCAGCGGGCCTTCAGATAACACTTTTGCTGTGGTCTGAATGTTTGTGTCTCCCTGAAATTTATATGTTAAAACCTAAGGCCCAACGGGATAGTATTAGAAGGTAGAGATTTTGAGAAGTGATTAGGTCATGAAGATAGAGCCCTCATGACTAGGATTAGCACCTTTACAAAAGAGACCCTGGAAAGCTCCCTCGCCCCTTCCAGCATGTGAGGTTACAGCTAGTAGGCATTTGTTCTGAACCAGGAAGTGGGTTCTAACCAGTGATCCTGGACTTCCCAGCCTTAGGAACTGTGAGAAATAAATGTCTGTTGTTTATAAGCCACACAGTTTGTGGTATTCTGTTATAGCAGCCCGAACCAACTAATATAACTTTCATTGGTATTTCTGTAGGTTTTCCGGTGATTTCCCCATTGCTGAGGACATCTCTACATTTCCTTTGCCAATCAATATCCAATACATGTCTGTTCTGTGGGATGAGGAGGTGGAATGTAATTCCTTTTTTTTCAGTCCTAAGAATCTGACTGGAATTCCGTTTTCTCTACTGAGGCCTGTTTGTCCCTGCAGGTAGATTCATTCACTAGGACAAAGTCAGTAAATATTCTACATTTCATCTTCTTCATACTCATGATTAACTTCTGATCCATAGGAAACATTCATACATCCTTTGCCTTGAACAAACTCCAGGGATTTAGAACAGTAGATAAAACAGCAAGCTCTCCTATTTCTACCATTGGAGTAGCCAGCCAGCCAGTCATTCATTCTTTAGATTAATCAGCCCACTATGTCCTCCAAAGTCCAAGAGAAACAAGTTTCTAAGTCCTCAGAATAGTCACCTTAAAGCTACCATCTTGTAATTGAGAGATTAAATTCTTTAATCTCTAACTCAGGAATTTTTTTATATCCTCAATGTGGATAAGTAGTCTATAAGCCATTTAATAGGGTTTTTGAGTTTCTCTTTTTTCTTAATGTAAACACTTCAGTAGTTTTATTATAGTCACAGAATTGTACAACCATCACCATACTAAATTTTAAAACATTTTATAACCCCCAAAAGAAGTACTGTATACATTAACAGTCATTCCTCATTCTTCCCAATTGCCCCAGCCCTAGGCAACAACAAATCTACTTTCTGCCTCTATAGATTTGCTTATTCTGAACATTTCATTTAAATAAAATCATACTGTGTATTGTCATTTGTGACTGGTGTATTTCATGTAATCTAATGTTTTCGTGGTTTATCTGTATTATAGAATGTTTCCAAAATTTGTCACAAATATAAATAGCTTCTTTTTTAGCAATATTAACATATTTTTAGCTTTTCCAAGAAAAGCCCCTAGGAGTTTTTTCCTTAATATAAAAACAAGTTTTTCTTATAGATCTTTAAAATTTACACATTATGTTGGAATTAAAAGGCCTAATTCATGCTAGAGAATGATGAAAAATAATTCTAGTAAATACTGTTCAGTATAGTTCCTCATATTTTTACTTTATATATTTGCACAAAAGTCATTATTATATGCATTTTAAAGTGCTCTAAAAAATAAAAATAGCAATGGTATATTTTACCATTTTTTAAATGTGATTTAGTTGCTGAATTCAATCATCCTTATATATTTTTAGTCCTATCTTGTGTCTCAATATTTCACTCCTGGCACTCTGTTTGTCCTTGTCAGAGTGTTGCTGTTATGACTAAGGGGGTTACTTCTATTCTTGATGATATCTCTCAGATGGTGTCCAAGAGCAGTCTTGACTGTTTTCATGCCATTTGCTGTTTAGGATAGCATAAATCACAGCTACTTTTGGACATAATTTTATCTAAGTATACGCTATTTTATACTTTTGACACTTTTCCATTTACACTTAAATAAGTTCATAAATATATGTACATATATGTGTATATTCATGTATATCTAAATATTACAGATTTAACAAAATGTCTTTTTAAAAGTATTAACATTTATATAATTAGATGACAAATTACCTATAAACTTCCATACTAAGAGATTTCTAAATTAAGATAGCTAGCAAACAATACAATTCAGTACAAAAGTACTATCTTCTCAAAGATAAATCAATACACATTGAAATATATAAAACTTCCCTGGCTTATAACTTCTAGTTCAAGATTGGTACTTTTACTTGCCACATTTTCCTGTTCATTTATTCTTCTGTTGGTGTACATCATTAATATCATTGATTCATATTTACAATTGTATTCTTTAATGTTTGCTTAGTTTTCCATTTCTATTTATTGTGATATCAGTTGTACTTCCTACTTTAATGAAAGAATAATAATAATATGTATTAAGCACTATCTGTGGGCCAGTACAATTTTAAGCATTTTATATATATTTTATCTTTCGTCTTCCCATAGGTAGTTTTTATTTCCATTATTTCCATTTCATAGATAAGAAATCTGAGTCACAGAGAGGTCGCACAACTTGCCCAAAGTCACAGAATTAAGTATCAGATGACTCTAACTACAAAGCTTCAACAATTATTTAATAATTAAGATCTACTATACAGACTAGATGTTTGAAATATAGAAAGTTAGAAGTCATGTATATAAGATATTTATGTCTGTATAATATCACACCCAAAAACTTAGTTTATGTCAATGAGTTATCTCATAGTTTCTCTGAGTCGGGAAAGTTGGAATGGCTTAACTGGTGCTTCTGGCTCAAGATCCATCACAGTAGTGCAGTCAAGGTGTTTGCTTGGTCTGTGGTCTCAATTGAAGGTTCAACTGGGAGAGAATCCTCTTCTAAGCTCACTCACATGGTAGTTGGCAGGTATCAGATCTATGCTCCTCCATGTAACTGTTGACTGGCTTATGGTTCTTGCTGAATATTGGCCAAAGATAATAGTTCCTCTTCATTTAAGCTTTTTCATAGGGTTACTCACAACATTGCAACATGTTTCCTCAGAGACAGAGGAAAGCAGAAGAAAGTCCAAGATAAAAGCTACAGGTTTATTTTAACCTAATGTTGGAAGTGACACCTACCACTTTCACCGTAATCTTTTTATTAGTCTTCATTAAGTCACAGCCACTAATTTTCTCATCAAGCACATGATAATAATAACCTGCTTGACCAAAGTATTGGGGCTATTTCAGGGATAAAAGAAAAATCATAGATATGAAAATTTAAGAGCTTGATATAAATAAAACTGCTATATTATTATCTTGCAAAGACAAGGGATTATGACAAAGTCATTTTGATTAGGTCATACCTCTTCTCCATTTCTTTCCTAATTATATCACGCATTCATGCTAAATTATTAATTTTCTTCTATCCATAAATATGCAAATAATCAGCAAAAGTATAAAATGACCAGATGAAAGAAAACTAGTATTTATGGAGCATTAGTCATATATTGATCTCTGTGCTGGATATTTGATATACATGATTTTATTAAATTCTCATGATTCTCTCTTAGGAGGTATCCCCTCTATTCTGTCTACAACTTACTGACTCTTAAGGAAGGAGTACAGCTAATGATCAGACAGAGAAGTTCTATTTTTCCCTTCACTTGCCCTCCAAGGCAAATCCATAAGAACGTCTTTCATTTTGCCCCATTCGGAGATGTAGCGATAACCTCATATTAATCATGTTTATTTAGTTATTTTTCACATTCAGGTAATACCAAAGCCAAAAAAATGTCCTATACACACCCATCTATAGTTTTCTTAAAAATATCCATAGAGAGAAACCTCCTTGTTTAACATGTGACACCACACTGCTTCAGTGCTTGCAGTACAATGAGTGGCTCAGCCTTCCTTATATGTGACTTTGCACATATTTATGTTCTGGATCTTCAAGTTAGATCAAAATGCTTCAAAAAGATATTATATAGAGATAATATCTTTCATAAAGTATAAAATGCTGTCTTTCCTTCTCAGATATACACATATATGCACACAACATATATACATACCATATATACTCATATGCATACACACACTTAAATCAGTCATTGGATAACCGGCCTCAATATAGTCTGTTTGAGAACCATAGGTTAATCCAAATGATTCTGATATAGTTGACATTTCTACAGGACACCTTATTTTATAATTGCCTTCATAGCTACTTTTACACACCACAAAATATAATAAGATATTTCAACTTATTGTTTGAATAAATGTAATATTGCCCACATCAATCCATATTTAATTCACACAAAAAGGCTCTGCATGACTATTTCTAGTAATCAGTATACCTTCAAAGGATGAAAGGAAGAGTCACAAAAATGCCTCAAGTGCTTAGAAGAGGAATTCCAAGAATGTTCAGAGCACTTTGCAGTATAACAGGAGTTAACTGCACAACTTCTCAATATAACAAATTTAAAGGCAGTTGCACTTGTTAGATTTGCTAGCTTTCAGAAACAGGTCTTTAATAATTTTACATTACATCATAGTTAGCCTTACCCTAGAGGAGTGCTGTTCTTCATGAGAAGGCAAGGAATAAATATGCTCATATTAAACAAATTATGATTTGCGTGTGATTATATCTCATGCTGGTTAAGGTAAAATTAATAAAATTACTTAGGTCACATCATATACTTTTGCATTTCCCATAGTTCCTAGTTAATTCTAGGTACAAAACAGGTAAATAACATGAATTTAAATTGAATTTTATGCATGCATGAAACTGACTACTGATGAGCTACTCTGGCATTTTCAAATGACACACCAAACATTGCCATAACAATCAATTAATTTTATGATAAAAATCACTCCCAAATAAGCTATGTATTTTAATCCTTCTTTTGAACAATTGCTGAGTTTAGAAAAGCATAAGGCAGTGCAATGGAAACAGATTACTGGATAGATCATTTTAAAAACCAGTTCTAGCCTCAGAATTTCATTTAATGGGCCAAGTAGACTTTGTACAGTTGTTTTGCTTTCATATGATCTGAGTTTTTCTATTTAAAATTGAGAGACTTAACATCATAGCATCTGGGCGCTATGACTGACCTTAGAGACACCTAGTTAAAATACCACATTTTACAGATGAAAAGACTTTATCTATCAGAATAGGCTATATCATGCCCTTGCAACAAACAAAGAAACAAACAAATTCTAAATCTAGGAGCATAAAACAGCAAGAGTTTATTTCTCACTCCCACAAAGACTACTCTAGCTTTGAGTGAGTATCTGAGACATTTGTATTAAATAATTTAATAAGGCTCTGATTAATTATGTACTACTTAAACCTCATGTATGTGGGGTTTTTTTTTCAGTCTTTCATCCTCAGCTCACATGATCAGTTATTGAATTGAACATTTACTACATGTCTGAAAGATCTACAGGGTAACTGATGTACCATGACATAAAGTGGGCCTTACAGAGGATGACAAGGGAAATTTCATGTACTTTACATGTTGGTAAAACATTCCAGGCTGCTCAGTCTTATGACACATGTATGTTAACATGTTATAATTAATTTCATGTGTCAATTTGATTGCGCCACAGGGTGCCCAGAAATAAATTTGGTCAAATAGTATACTAGGTTTGCCTGTGAGGGTATTTTTGGATGACATTAACATTTGAATCAGTATATTAAGTAAGCAGATTGCCCCCAGTAATGTGGGTGGTCCTCATTTGATCACTCAAATATCTAAATAGAACAAAAAAACTGAGTAAGAGAGAACTTCTTAATCATTTGATAACTTGAGTTAATTCTTTATAATCTCTTTCTCTCTGTCTCTCTTTGTCTCTGTTTTTGTCTCTGTCTCTCTCTCTCGTTCTCTCTCTCCCTACAAAAAAAATAATAATCATATATGCGCACATATCCTATATTCTATAGTTTCTGGTTTTTTGGAGACTAATAATATAGATTTTGGTACCAAGAGTGGTTCTAAAGGAACAGAATTTTAAGGATGAATTTTCTGAATTGGCTCTGAGGTCTCTAGAATTGGTTTTCTAATCTGATTAAATTTGAAGATTCCATGACTCTATTTCCAATAATAGAGTACTGATATTCCATGTCATGACCGAGCACTAGAAATATGCAAAATATCACCACTGGCTATTCCTAATCAACCTCTTAAAAGAAGAAAGGATCTAGGTGATATTTTTTTTAACGTTTTTGAACATTTTTGGCAAACTAACAATATTATGAGATTGGCTGGTTGCTCCCAGTATAGCTGGATAAGGTGGGGAAAGAAAAAGATGAGCTCAGGAATTCAAATTCCCAGTTAAAGTGCTATGTAAATGACCTGAAATTTTCTTGATATGCCCTCAAGCAGACCCTTATCTCCAGCAGTCCCAGAGCTGAGAGCGCTGAATATCAAACAAAAAATATCATCCTTTACCTTGCTGAATTACAGTTCAAGTTGAACTCCCAACTTCTCAGCGTGTCTACTGTTAAAATGAGAGCATTAATTTTGAGGAAATGGTATCCTGAAAGTTGGAATTAAGCCATGTGAAAAAAAACTGATGAAGCTGGGGACACAGAACCCTTCAATTCTGATGTCTTGGCCAGTGCAAGCCTCCTCACTCCCAGTGGATATGGCCTCTCCATCCCCATTCTAGGGGATTAACCCTGCATTGCCTGAGGAAATTGTGATGGCTTCCCCTGAGGGAGCTGCGGTGCAAGACAATGCTGAGCAGGACCCACCTGCATCGTCCCCTTTGCTTCTAGATCTCTAGCTAGATTTAACTTCAAGCAGGCCTCCAAACATGAAGTGCAAAGTATGGCCCCCATGCTATACTCCAAAAGAACTATTTGAGTTTTCTAATTTATATAGACAAGAATCTAGGAGACATGTGTGGAAATGAATGTTAAGAATGTGAGATAATAGTGGAAAGAACATAAAGTTGGATCGGGCTGAATTTGTTGATAGGGGCTCCCAAAGCAGAGATTCTGTATTTAATGTGCATACACACACGCATACACACACACATACACACACACACACACACACACACACACACATTCCATGTTTCTCTGGAGAATCCTAACTAATATATAAGTTAAGAAAGAAAAGATGGAGAACTGTGTGATTATGTGCAGGCTCTTAAATGTCTCCACCAGGAAGGGACCCACTTAGTTTCTGCACATCTTTAACTAGAATAATTCACATGGCCACTCTGACTTCTAAAAATCATGGGAGTATATTCCTTCCTATGCTTGAATATAGTCAAGAATGCACCATTATGAATAATAACTAATGACTAGCACAGTAAGTAATTCAGTCCACTTATGAATAAGACACTCCTAGTTTCCAGTACAATTCTTGTCACATTACTCATCTATCCTTCAGGCATATAATAAAGGTCAAAGTCTTAACAGAAGCTGTGAGATCAAAAGGAAGCTAAAAAGTAGAAAGATATATACAAATTTGAGATATTATGAATATTAATTCAATGGACTCTTTATTAAATAATTTAATATATATAAAGAGCTTAGAATTGTCCCTGGTATATCATAACTGCTTAATCAATATTATCAATTACTCTTATCATTGTTACAAAGTATATATAAAAATTAGATTATCAGTAACCTTCTTAAAGAGAGTATCTCTCTGAAAATACCAAGAGAACTCATTATAACATTATTGCTATGGCGTGAATCACAAAGATAAAGAAAACATTATAGTGGAGCAGAAATGAAATATCAACGAATGGGATTTTTCCATAAATATTGATTGTGTGCCACCATCGAAAATAAGCTCCTTGGATTGAGTATGTCCTTCAAAACATTTCAAATTAAATGTAGTACCCTTGAATGTTAGGAACAAATAGCACATTTGCTTTGATCTGACTTAAAGTATGTAGGTAAATTTAAATAAGTACAGCCCTACTCTATGTTTCTTTTCAGTCCAGAGACCTCGGAGCAGACTGTATGTTAAAATCAGCTACGATGAAGACAGATTTTTACAAGAAGAAACACATAAGATTAATTAAAGTAATATAAAAAAGAAAGATATTTGGTGTGTCTGCTTATGGGGAAAACTTTACAAACTAATTAAATCAGTTTTCCATTATTATGTAAGGTATTATTCATAATAAATCAGAACAAGGGTTTTCAAATATGAATGAACTGAATTGGCTCCCCCAGTCTTGGTTACTTTGTAGCTGTGATGTCTCTTTATTATCTAACTCCCTTAACCTTTTTAAGTCTCAGTGTCTTCATCTTACTTTGTATAAAATCATTCCCATAGTCTAATAACTTCATAAGGTTCTTAGGAAAATTAACCTCAAGTCTCAGTATCCTCTTCTGTGTTATGAAGAAAATAATTTTCATAATAATAACTTTGCAGGTTTATATTCAATGATATCATAAAAGACTAAGTGATAACTTTATGAAATGTGTTAAGAACAGTATCTGGCACGTGGATGAGCCACAGTGTGGTAACAATTATTATTATTAAATCTAGTCCTGACATTCAGCCTCTATTAAATTATCAAACAGAATACTCATATTCGGCTATCTATTACTGGGTAACAAATCACCCTGAAACATAGTGCTTTAAAATAATGAACATTTGTTATATCTATCCTATATTTTGTAGGTCGGAAATTTAAGCAGGTCTCAAGTGGGTGATTCTTTGGCTCCATACAGTGTCAACCGAGGTGTCAACCACTCAGCGGCGTTCCGTTGTCAGAGGGACTGATCTAGACGGTCTAAATGGCTTGTCTCATGTTTAGTGCCTTGGAGCAGAAGACTGGAAGGCAACACTCAGCTGAGACTGTCACCTGCAGTGCCTACATGTCATAGGGCCTCTTCAGCATGGTGCTCACAGGGTAACTGGACTTCTTATGTGGCAGTTTAGGGCTTCCAGAGAAAGTGCTCCAAGGGAAAGGAACTGGCATGGTGTTGCTTTCACTGCGTCCTATAGGTAAAACCAGTCACAAATCTGCCCACTTTTAAGCGAGAGGAAAAGAAAATTAATGTCTCAGTGGGAGGAATGACCATCTTTAATAGATTACAAGGCACATAATAGGTTCTTTGAGTTACAATGAAAGCGGTATCATTATCTGTATGGATTATGTGATGTGACATGGGGTATACTTGAACTAGAGCTTTATGGATATAGAGCTTTACATATGGAGCTTAGCAACATATGTTCCATCTGTGCACTTGCATATTGCTGTAGTTACTTTGCTCACATGTAATGTGAAATACTGTATTTTTCAGTACTGTCACAATCTTCATAAAGTTGATATTCTAAAAAAGACATCAGAAAACTTTTTCTATTAAGGGTTAATAGTAAATATTTTAGGCTTTGCCAGCTACATAAAGTTTTTGCCTTATATTCTTTTTTGTTTAACAACGCTTTAAAAGTGAAAAAAAAAAAAAAACAATCATAGCTTAGGGGGGGAATGCAAAAATAAGCTAAGGACCAGATTTGGATTGTAGCTTATAGTTTGTTGATCCCTGAACAAATGAAGAGCAATAAAAACGTAAATGACTACAATCCTAGACTATGAAGAGAAAAACAAAATAGAAATTCAAATCCCACAAAATCTAGGACATTCAACCTTAAGTCCTTAGAAGAGCATTAAGAGAAATAGAAGAAAAATAACTTTTATTAAGAGTTTAATCTGTTCCAGGGGGTGTTAGATTCTCCCATAAAATTATCTGTTTACTACCCACAACAACCTCAAAAGTGGCTATATTATCCCTTAGTATATAGAGAGGTTAGAATATGAGTTATTCGAAGGCAAGGATCTGGGTTTCACTTGTACTTAAAAATCTAACACAGAGTCTGACATAAAATAGAATTTAAGTGCATGCTGGATGAGCTGAATTAAATGCTACAAAACAGGGCTCAGAGAGTTAATCAAAATCGCAGAAGTCCAAAGTAGAGGTTCTGGAATGCAAAGCCAGTTTCTTTG
>NW_006441953.1:14872148-14878334 GCF_000325575.1 Pteropus alecto | reverse complement strand
CTGCCTCTTTAGCATCTTCTAACACCAGCAATCTGGTCCAAAAATTGTTTATTTTAGCAACATAATTATTAGCCTTAGGAAAATATCATTCAGTAGTGTTTATAAATTAGGTTATGTAAAGTCAACTGTTTTTACAGAATTGTTTATGATTTTTGAGAACTTTTGATGTCCATGTTTTACAAATTATAACTCTCTATCAATGTTCTTAATTATGACAAACAAGAACAGATTCAGGTTTTGTAGGGCCTAAAGTTTAAATAATTTGAGTTCCTCGAGAAAAAAAAAATGTATAAAATATGATATAAAAAGTTACAAAATGAATACCTATTTAAAATCATAAAAGAAGTCACAAGAAATTCTACATTTTAAAAATCTGACAAATAAAACATGAATCACAATGTCTTCCCCAAACCCATAATGTATTAACTAATTAAGGAACTTACGCATCTCTATAATATTTCTTTTTTGAATTAAGTGTGACCAACACTTCTGAAAAAAAGTTATATAGAATCAATCTGAAATTAAGACTTACAGAAGAGTGATTGAAATGGATTTTTAAAAGGTTTCAAACTGTATCAAACTTCATAAATGTGTAAATACAACATACTTCGACTTATTGAATAGTTTATGAGTTTCTTGGTAAAAGACTTGTTTCTTCAGGATATCTTCACAGCATTGGTGGATATAGGGTGTGTCATTGATGTCAAAGTTCCAGACTTTGTCAGGAAAAGATGTGTCAAATACTCTAACTTCAATACACTGGGTTGTAAAAGTTACCCAACTGCACACACAGACTGAATTGCAGTATTGCTGTATATTCGTCCCCTTAAACACAAGGACTCTGGTAAATTCTGCACTTGCACAATTTCTATTTAGAAAATGCACACACATACTCAAAAGAATAGTGTTTTTTTAAGTGTATCTTCTGCCTTATTGAACAATTCCTGACAAGAGATAATTTTTGTTTTGATTAGGCATCAATAAGAATCATATCTCTATTTGGAATTCTACATGTCCAACAATTGGAAGAACTTTTTACAGATTTGTTTCTGGCTTTGCACACGTAAGCCTTAATTTCAGTCCATCACCCTTATACTAACAGGGTCTCATGCCGGCGGGGTATTCCATCACAGTAGAACCTCTAGCACTGCACCTTTGTGTCACCACAGTGAATGCTGGGCAAATTCTTGGAAGCCATTCTACAGCACGGTCATTAGCAATAACAACTGTGAAAGAAAAAGACTGAGTTCACAAAGATACATCTGAACAGAGCCCAATTAAATGTATCCCCATCTCAACTAGATACTCAAAATGTCTGAGGCTCTCTAACGCTATTTAAACAAGCGTCACGGAGTAAACTGGAGTAGGGGGAAGCAGTGTTTTTAACCTATTACACTTAAAATTCTTACTCTTGCAATTTTTAAAAACATATAACTGTGCAAACATATTACTGCACTCTCACCCCCACCCAAGATCTTGAAAGAGATTGGTGCAAGTGTGAGACCCCGAAAGTTCAAGCTATATTAACATCACATTAAGTCCACCCAGGAGAGTAATTCAGAAATTGAGGAACACTGACCAGGACATCTAAAGAGAGTAATTTTTTGGCAATATTGGTTTATAGAGCTTTGGAAAATACTGTTTTATAGGGCAAAATAAAACAGAAACTAGGATACTGCTTAGTTTTCGTGATATATTTTTTAAGTTTACCATGTTTCTCTCTCACCATCTCTCGTATGTTTTCAATAAATCTGTTTGACAAGAAAGATAGAAGCAAAGCTTCTCATTTGTTAGATAAAAGAGAAGCTTTATATCAGAAGTCACTGAAAAGGCAGAGGTAGGTACTGTTTCTTCCCTCCAAATAGGCAGATATGATCAGGCTGTAGCTAACATCTGGAGAGAGAAACAAAGAAATGCTAAGAAATAGAATGATTTAGTAAAACTTTCAGTACTGAATTCAGATAGATACTGTTATTAATCACAGCTGTTAGCTTAATAATGCATCAAAACACTTAATATTTTATATATGTTAGTCAAATTAAAAGTGTCTATTTACATCTTCACGGTGGTTTTTTACCTAGTCATTTGGAGACAATGTTAAAAATCAGGAAATAAAAAGAATAACCATGGACAGTCATTATTACCTTTCCATCTCACAATGAGTCAACAATACTTTAACAAAAGTCCTGTTCAAAATGTTTGTTAAACTCTATACCACTTACTAGAAAAAAATAACTAGACTAAAGCAATTTTTAGTTTGCCAATGTTACAAGTTACCAGGCACAAATTTATATAGCTTAATGAAGAATTTGCCTTGCTAATGAAACTGTATTTTTAACTATGGTTAAATAGCACACTGCTGATTTATCGGGATGTGTGGTTGAAACCCATATTGTCTATTTAGTAATCCTTTTAATCCAGCTTTACTTGGATAATTCATATAATTCACCAAATATATCCTGAAAGGGTCATTTAAAACATACTACTACTTTCCAAAGTCAGTATTGGTCTGAAGTTTATTGACAGTTTCTAGGTATTAGTCCCAAGTCAGGTTAGTAATCAGTTTGACTGATGAGTTGAACAATGGTTTCATTTGGCCATCCATGTCCCCTTTGGAAGTGAAATTACACTTTCACTCATTACCCAAACATAGTCAGTGGCCTCATCTAACCACAAGGGGGCCGGGAAGTGAATCCTACCCTAGGTCCACAAGCCAAAGCCAGAAATATTTGGGGAAAAGTTCCACTGATTACATTTTAAGCATCAGTATCTATCACTGGAAAATTCATTGCTGCTAAAAGAGCCAGTAGAACCCCTCTAGAAACATTCCACATTTTGTATTTTCTAAATGCAATGGGTTAAATTTGATTGAATAAAGTTTTGTACCACCTGGTATTGGTAACTAACATGAGTAGTGACCTAGTTAGCATAGGTCAACATAGTCAGAAGCTAAAACTAATAAAGCTAATTCATAATGTTTAACCATTCTTAGTATGAGCAAGGTCATTTATTTGAGTATTATATTCATACAAGCCATTATTATGAGATTTTTCCCCCCAAAAATCCTTAATATATTATCTAGCTTAGAGGTCATTATTCACAGCAGCATGTGACATATCCTGGCATGGTAGTAAAGAAATGCCAAATGTCTCAAGTTCATGCTGCAAAGGGCATTGGAATATTCAATTTTACCACAGATAGTTACAGGGAACAGCTTCAGATGGCCACAAATAACTGTTTTGACCTATCAAGGGTCTTTTTACCCAAAACTTACCTGAATTTTGCAAAATACTATATTTTCTTCCCAAGCTTAGATTTTTGCAAATGTATAGAAGTTAATGTAAAGGTGGAAAGAATCCATAAATTATTTTGTATATAAAAGGCAATGTGTTTGTCAGTTACAGTACCTGACTAGATCTTTATATTTATAGCATAAATTGTAAATCTATGCTATATTATGTATAGTTTGGCATTTAAAACTTTAGAAATCGAAAAACTCAACAATCTATGCTAAGCTTAAAGTGCAAATCATTTCTATCGTGTCATTTTAAAACCAAAAACATTCCATTTAAATTGGCATAACACAGAGCCTATCAATTCATATTTAGATAAACACTTTTAAATTATTTTCATGAGTTTCTTTTTCTCTGCAGAGTTTTTATAATTGCCTTGTCGAAATATTCTATACTATTCAATAGGTAGTATGAATCATTTTAGTTTAGTACTTAGCTTGTATTCTTATTTTATTGATATGTTATAATATATGGCTTTGCATAACATGATCTCATGATTTAAACAGCACAACTAGTTCTATTTCTTGGCTGGAGATCAATTAAATAACCACTGATGCAAGCAGTTATTACCTGCTTAAAAGGAAATCTGTGGTTTCCTTATTTAAACTGCTGAGTTTTAATGTCCATCAAAAAAGTCTGTTATTGCAATGAATAATTTAGCCATTTCAGTCTACTACACATTTTAACACTACAAGCTTGGATTTAAGTTTTCAAAATATGCCTAAAGGACAATATTTATGCATAGTTATATTTACTGTTTGAAATGAAATATGCTTAAGAGACAATCCTTTCTTATAATTATTTAGCAAAGGAAGACTAAAGAATCAAATTTACCAAAAGCAGTTGGAGAAATGATTGATCGAAAGGTTTCAAAAGCATATCTACACATTTGTAAATGGAAATAAAGGACTCTTTTAAAAAGATGAAAGGTCAATGGATTTGAAGGTGTAGGGGTGTCATTTCCTCTGTTTGTCCCTTGGTGGAGTTCTTGAGTCACTTTCTCCCTTCCCGTCAAACTGCTTTATATATTTTTTTTCCAGAAGTGGCCATCCTGTTTACTGTATTTAACCTTTTTTTACCCTAGTATTATTGTGAATACAGAGTCTATAATAAATGAAAGCCCCCTCCCCGAGATCATATCTCCGACAGCTACTTCTTTGCATTTTTACCCATAAACTTTTGTTGTTACTTCTCTTCCTGTTCTTTTCTTGAGGCTTTAACTGCATCATGGCCCCTGAATGCTATTTTTTCAGCTCAATCACTGAAATTTCTTAACTGCAAAGCAGTTTAGGCAAGCGAGGTTAGTAGATAAATTAAAAAAAAAAACAAAAAACTACCGAACTTGTAAGTTAGGGTAGGATATTCGTATAGAAAAGCTATCGTTGGCCAAGGTTTTGTTAAATGTCTATTAGAATTAGATGGTATTTCTGTAACCAACTTCATTTTTTTATTTATTGGTTTCAAAGTGACATTTCTTTTTATTGTCTTTTAAAAAACGAAAAAAAAAATCCTCAACATTTCAACATTCCCTCCAACATTTTGCTTCATACAAACGATGGCATCCCATCACCCTGATAAACGCAGGGTTTAGGACACTGATCTCGTTTTCTCCAGTTCTGGCCGCCAAAGCAGCAGCACCAGCAGCGGGCTCTTTAATTTATTGCAGCCGGTTACACTTTCGATCCCATTCCTTTCTGAACCCTTTCCTCTCAGGTTGAGAAGATAAATGCAGCCTCGGGTCTGAAAAGCCGGGCGGGGTTTGCGGGTGGGAGTGAAGCCGGATATCACATTCCCTTGGTGAGGTCTGGTACCGGGGGGGATTAAGTCCCCTGGTTCCATTTAATAAAATTGCTGAGCACTTGTGACTCTGGCTCTAAGACTGCGGAAATGGGGCGGGGGTGGGGGAAACGCTTCTCGCCTTCATTCATCCTCCGCGCTGGCGGGAGGCTAGAGTTGGAGTGTCATTCTCTAGACAGGGGGCGGAAGAGGATTGGGAGCTCCGGCCGCCGCAAGGGCGCCCCGAGGTCTCCTCTTACCTCGCCCACACCCCCGCCCTCTCATTCCGTACCCTTTCCCAAGAATCGCGCCGCCAGGCAAAGCCGCTGCTGTTTCTTGGCTGCTCTGGCGGAAAGGTCGGAGCCGAGGACCGATGGGGGAGGGAGGAAAGCCAGGAGGCTTCATGGCCCTGGCAGTCAGGCCGTGCTGTTCTCCATGCCGCACACGTCGGACCCATTTCCCACGCTGGCTTGGCGCGGCAACGGAGTTGGTAGGGATGAGAATAGGGAGGGCGGGCTGGAGACTACCTCTCGCTCGCAATGAGAAAACCACTCCACTGTGAAGGACGCGCTGCATCCCCGGTCATCTGGGAAGATATTTTGCTGTGCGCTGGGGGAAAAGCTGCCCACTCCTTCGCCCCTAGCAAGTGTGCGCCCGGAGAGTGCTCGCTGGGGCGGTGAGCGAATGTTTAAAGATGCGGAGGGGCTTGTTCAAGTTTATGGTGTGGTGCAGATAGAGGAAGTGCACATCGTCTCTTCCCACGCGGCTGCCTGAAGTTTACAAAATTTTAGTAAAGGCGGCGAGAGGAGCGAGTGCACTGCACCATATTGCCGCGCGTCGGAATGCACGGGCGCAAGGCCGCGGAGTAGAGAAGGCTTCTTTCTTTCTCCCTGGATCCTGGAAAAAGGGGAACCAGGTGTCGAAGGTTGTGGCTTTCTGATAAACCTGAGTTTGCCAAATATAACGGGGATTTGGCGTTACTGTCACTTAGCCGGCCGCGAAGACGCTGCGGCGCCCGCCCCCGCCCCTCGGCTCCAGACTGCGGCGGTGCGCACTGAGTCTGCGCGCGGGGCTTTTCTCGCTGATGCTGCAGATACAGTGCTGAGAGGCTCGGGTG
>NW_006441953.1:14858338-14872127 GCF_000325575.1 Pteropus alecto | reverse complement strand
ACTGGGGTGGGGGTGGACGGCGCGGGTGGGGGGCGCGGTCATGGTGGTATTGAGATCGGGTGCGGTAGTAAGGCCGGGTTCTTAGCCTGGCCGGAAAGGAGGAGCCGCTACCCTCTGAGTGCTGCTGCTTTAGCAGACTGGAAAATACGCGCCAGCTCCCTGTCACATACCACACACACTTCCACCTCCGCGCCTTTGCGATCCCGCATAGAGAGAGCTTGGAAATCTCTGCCGCCTCTCCCCCGGTTCCTGCTGGCTGCGCCCGCGCAAACAACGGCGCGCTACATCTGTTCGTAGACTTTATTGGTGTTTGTCTTGTTTAAATCATTCTGCCTCCTCACACAGGTCTCGTAAAGACTGAGTATCCACTCAACGAATTTCTTTTTTTCTCCTTTTCGCTTTAAATTTTCCTTTAAGGGGAGGTCCTTCAATGCCTGTAGATTGATCAGACGAGTTGAGGACCAGCCAAATCCCAACAGCAGCCCCTTTTCTGTTTTGAGGTGGTAAAAATTCTCCCCAAATATCTCCTGCCCGCTTCAACCCCCTTAATCCTCGCGGGGCTCCTTCGTTTAGCCGCCGCCGAAAAAAAATTAAGAGTACAGTTCAGATAACAAAACCAGAACTGAAATCTGATGGGACTGGCAACGTTGACCGTGATTGAAAACTGGGGGAGTTTTATGTGAGGAAATGTACGATCAAGTGGCACAAAGTCAAAAGAAGGAAAGAAAAGGACCTAGGAACACTTCAGTACACAAAGTTGCCATTAAAGTTTATTTCCCTTTTATCCAGATAGGTGACGCTACACTTTGCCAGTTACTAAAGGCTGCAGGTTTTTTGCTCAGAAAATAATACTGAGGTTTCCAACATGTGTTTATTCCCCAGGCACGCGCGCACACACAAGGTCTATCCCCGCAAGCAAGCACGATGACAGGACTGCCAAGCATTTAAACAAAGACAGCACTCCCCGCCCCAGCCTCAGTCCTCCAAAGTCTACCCTCTCCCGCTCTCTGGAGTTTGATGTTCTTTCTTAACCGCTGCAGCCTATCATGGTTTCTCAAACACCAGCGTGGCTCCCGGGCCCACGCGGTTCCCTAAGCCATCGGTAACCATGCCCTAACCAAGATGCTAAATCGCAAACCCGAGACACTTGGTGGGATGGGGAACATCCTCTGAGAAAAGGGGAGAATAGGAAAGGAAAACGTTTCCTGACACCCACTTCGGCACTCTCACACACGCACTTGGCATTAGAGGAGGAATTTTACCTGCTGGAGGGAAGGAAAGCAAGACCCCCTTCTTCCCTCTCCCCCTCCCCCAGAAGGCCGTGGCTACACTTGCTGGGGAGGGGGCGGGGCAGGCTTTGGCTTAAGAGAGACTGTCTGGGACTCTGCACACTCGGAGTGGCCCCCGGAGCTGAAGCTGGGCTTTCCGGAGCGCGGCGGCTGACTAGTACTCCCTCCTGTCTCCCTCCCCCCGATATTCCTCCCTCCCTCTCTGCTAGTGTGTAGTTTCCGCGCCTCCGCTGCTATCGCCGCCGCCGCCGCCGTCGCAGCAGCAGCGTCAGGGACAAGCTTGAGCCGCGAGCGAGCCAGAGAGCTCCCAGAAGCAACCACCACTTTGGGCAAAACTTGCCGGTTTCCGACTCCCGGCTAGTGAGCAGGAGCTTCCCACTTGCCATTTGGTGTCTATGAGCTGCGGCAGCCCAAGGGGCGGCGGGAGCGCCCACACCAGACTCTCCCAGACGCGAAAGGGGACGAGACAACTGCGGAATTCACCCGCCGTGCCAGGGCACTTCCGAGGCAACAACCGACTGGCACTTTTTCTCCCCTTGGCAAACTGGCCTTTTTTTTTTTTTTTTTTTTAAGATACTTGGCAGCTGTCTCTGACTCCACCTCCCCCTCCATTCTCCTCCCCAATGCCTTTGGCTTTCCTTCGGAAATCCGGACAGAATTGGGCATCTTTGTTAATTGCCTTTGGGGGAACCCAGCCGGTGGCTTTCGACCGGCCAACGTCGCCTGCGCACAGAGCCTGGTTTGCTCACCTTTGAACTGCAAAGGGATCAAGTTCTGCTCGAGTTGCCTGCATTGGGACTGGGAGAAGGAAAGGGAGCGTGCAGGAGAGAGAGTGGAAGAAGGGGAAAGGGGAAAGGAGAGGAGGGAGGAGAAGGAGGAGGGAGGAGGAGAGGGAGGGAGGGGAGGGATCGAAAGAGAGCGGAGAGGCTGCAATCTCCTCCCTGAATCGCGCACAGCGCTGCAGATCCCAGTGCTCCGACATGCGGGCCGAATGCAGGTGAGGAAAGGCACGGACTCTGCGGCTGAGAACCCAAACTTGGGCACCGCGCGGTGCGCACGGCTCAGCCTTCGCCCCCGCCGGCGAATTGCTGCTGCGGTTTCAGGCGGCGGCTTCGTGACTAATGACCTTGCGCAGAGTTGTTAAGAAAAAAAGAGAAAAGCGAGCTCTCGGGGGTGAGAAGGGACTGACTCTTTGGGCGCCCCTGAAGATGGCTCGAGCTGCTTTTTCGCGCGCGGGGGAAACCCGGACTCGGACCGCTCTGTAACGCGAGTGGTCTCCGCTGCACGGTGCCCGAAGCGACCTGACGGTGATTTTTCTTTCCGATCTGTTGACTGGCTCCCCCGCTGCCTGAGCGGAGTCAGAGTTGAGACTGGCTTGTTGCTGACCCTAGCGCCTCGTGCAGGAAGCGACTCACGTTTGTCTGGGCAGCCGGAGCAGAAGCTGGGTCTGGAGTGAGTGGCTGAAACGTGAATTGGATTCAACTCGAGTAGCAGCAGCAAAGACGAGCAGGGTTGGCAGGCGGGGGAGGCTGCAGGCTCGCTCCCCACCGCTTCTCGGCTCCACTGCCCGCCTGCCGGAGCGGTACCGGCCCCTTCCGACAGAGCCGGGACGGGAGCCCGGGATCCTCCGCCCGCTGCGGGGATGACTCCGGGGGGGCGCCGAGCCCGCGGCGCGCAGTGTCCCGTGAACTGTGAGTACTGCGACTGAACGGCGGCCGGCGAGCGGGCGATTAGCACCCATTGCATGAATTATGAAACAATAACTTTAGGAAGAAGCAGGAGGGAAAAAAAGAAGGATCTATCGCTGGTTCTCCCTGGCCGACTCTGCACTCTGCTCTTGCCCCCTCCCTCCTCTCCCTCTCGCTTCTCCCTTTCCCGGAGAGGGGAGAGGGCTGGGAGGTGGGCTAGCGGCCGACCCCAGAGGAGGGTGGCGCGAAGGGGGCTGTGATTAGAAGGAGCAGTAGCAGCAGCAGCAGGAGAAGATGCTGAGGATGCGGACCACGGGGTGGGCGCGCGGCTGGTGCCTGGGCTGCTGTCTCCTCTTGCCGCTTTCGCTCAGCCTGGCGGCCGCCAAACAACTCCTCCGATACCGACTGGCGGAGGAGGGCCCAGCAGACGTCCGCATAGGCAACGTCGCCTCGGACCTAGGCATCGTGACCGGCTCGGGTGAGGTGACTTTCAGCCTCGAGTCAGGCTCGGAGTACCTGAAGATCGACAACCTCACGGGAGAGCTGAGCACGAGCGAGCGGCGCATCGACCGCGAGAAGCTGCCCCAGTGTCAGATGATCTTCGACGAAAACGAGTGCTTCCTGGACTTCGAAGTGTCGGTGATCGGGCCCTCGCAGAGCTGGGTGGACCTGTTCGAGGGTCGGGTCATCGTGCTCGACATCAACGACAACACGCCCACCTTCCCGTCGCCGGTGCTTACCCTCACGGTGGAGGAGAACCGGCCCGTGGGCACTCTGTACCTGCTGCCCACCGCTACCGACCGTGACTTCGGCCGCAACGGCATCGAGCGCTACGAGCTGCTCCAGGAGCCCGGGGGCGGTGGCGGCGGCGGCGAGGGCCGGCGCTCCGGGCCTGCCGACAGCGCCCCCTACCCCGGGGGCGGCGGGAACGGCGCGAGCGGCGGCGGCGGCCCGGGAGGCTCCAAGCGGCGGCTGGACGCGCCAGAGGGCGGCGGCGGGACTAACCCCAGCGGCCGCAGCAGCGTGTTCGAACTGCAGGTGGCCGACACCCCGGATGGCGAGAAGCAGCCGCAGCTGATCGTGAAGGGGGCGCTGGACCGCGAGCAGCGCGACTCCTACGAGCTGACCCTGCGGGTGCGCGACGGTGGCGACCCGCCTCGCTCCTCTCAGGCCATCCTCCGGGTGCTCATCACCGACGTGAACGACAACAGCCCCCGCTTCGAGAAGAGCGTGTACGAGGCTGACCTGGCCGAGAACAGCGCCCCAGGGACCCCCATTCTGCAACTGCGTGCCGCCGACCTGGACGTGGGGGTCAACGGGCAGATCGAGTACGTGTTCGGGGCGGCCACGGAGTCTGTGCGGCGGCTGCTGCGCCTCGACGAGACGTCCGGCTGGCTTAGTGTCCTGCACCGTATAGACCGCGAGGAAGTGAACCAGCTGCGCTTCACAGTCATGGCCCGCGACCGCGGGCAGCCCCCCAAGACCGACAAAGCCACTGTGGTCCTCAACATCAAGGACGAGAACGACAACGTGCCGTCCATTGAAATCCGCAAGATTGGGCGTATCCCACTCAAGGATGGGGTGGCTAGCGTGGCCGAGGACGTTTTGGTCGACACCCCTATCGCCCTGGTACAAGTGTCCGACCGTGACCAAGGCGAGAATGGGGTGGTCACCTGCACCGTGGTGGGAGATGTGCCCTTCCAGCTTAAGCCGGCCAGCGACACAGAGGGCGATCAGAACAAGAAAAAGTACTTTCTGCATACCTCGGCCCCTTTGGACTATGAGACCACTCGGGAGTTTAACGTGGTTATAGTGGCGGTGGATTCGGGCAGCCCCAGCCTCTCCAGCAACAACTCCCTGATTGTCAAGGTGGGAGACACCAACGACAATCCGCCCGTCTTCGGACAGTCGGTGGTGGAGGTTTACTTTCCTGAGAACAACATTCCTGGCGAGAGGGTGGCCACAGTGCTGGCGACAGACGCTGACAGCGGGAAAAATGCGGAGATCGCCTACTCGCTGGAATCTTCCGTGATGGGGATTTTTGCCATCGATCCGGATTCTGGGGATATCCTTGTCAACACGGTGCTGGACCGCGAACAGAATGACAGGTATGAGTTTAAAGTTAACGCCAAAGATAAGGGCATCCCGGTGCTGCAGGGCAGCACCACCGTGATTGTGCAAGTGGCTGACAAGAATGACAATGCCCCTAAGTTTATGCAGGATGTCTTTACCTTTTATGTGAAAGAAAACTTGCAGCCCAACAGCCCTGTGGGGATGGTCACGGTGATGGATGCTGACAAGGGGCGCAATGCAGAGATGAGCCTGTACATAGAGGAGAACAGTAGTATTTTTTCCATTGAAAACGACACGGGGACCATTTACTCCACAATGTCTTTTGACCGGGAACATCAGACCACATATACATTCAGAGTCAAGGCTGTGGATGGAGGAGACCCTCCCAGATCTGCCACAGCCACGGTCTCTCTCTTTGTTATGGATGAAAATGACAATGCTCCCACAGTTACCCTTCCCAGAAACATTTCCTACACTTTACTGCCACCTTCAAGTAATGTCAGGACAGTAGTAGCTACAGTGCTGGCAACAGACAGTGATGATGGCATCAATGCAGACCTTAACTACAGCATTGTGGGAGGGAATCCCTTCAAGCTGTTTGAGATTGATTCCACCAGTGGTGTGGTTTCCTTAGTGGGAAAACTCACCCAAAAGCATTATGGCTTGCACAGGTTGGTGGTGCAAGTGAATGACAGTGGGCAGCCTTCCCAGTCCACCACGACTCTGGTGCATGTGTTTGTCAATGAAAGTGTTTCTAATGCAACTGTGATCGACTCTCAGATAGCCAGAAGTTTGCACACTCCACTTACCCAGGATATAGCTGGTGACCCAAGCTACGAAATTAGCAAACAGAGACTCAGTATTGTCATTGGGGTGGTTGCTGGAATTATGACAGTGATTCTAATCATCTTAATTGTAGTGATGGCAAGGTACTGCCGGTCCAAAAATAAAAATGGCTATGAAGCTGGCAAAAAAGACCACGAAGACTTTTTTACACCCCAACAGCATGACAAATCTAAAAAGCCTAAAAAGGACAAGAAAAACAAAAAATCTAAACAACCTCTCTACAGCAGCATTGTCACTGTAGAAGCTTCTAAACCAAATGGACAAAGGTATGATAGTGTCAATGAGAAGCTGTCAGACAGCCCCAGCATGGGCCGATACCGATCAGTTAATGGTGGGCCTGGCAGTCCTGACCTAGCCAGGCATTACAAATCCAGTTCCCCATTGCCTACTGTCCAGCTTCACCCCCAATCACCAACTGCAGGAAAGAAACACCAGGCGGTACAAGATCTACCACCAGCCAACACATTTGTGGGAGCAGGAGACAACATTTCAATTGGATCAGATCACTGCTCTGAGTACAGCTGTCAAACCAATAACAAGTACAGCAAACAGGTAAGATGCATCCCAATATATTTAAATATCGCAGACAGGGCTAATAACTCTGAGAGAGTATCTTCTACAAAATTTGGTCTTTTCTTTTTTAAAGCTATCATTTAAAAATTCAATAGCAGGAATTTAATAGTAATTCATATACCATTACTTTGGTAGAGGCCATCTGTGCAAGGTATACCACTGTATTTTGCAGGTTAGACCAACATTTATTAAACTACTAAAGAAAATATTCAAAGTAGGCAACGTTTTGTACGTCTCTTTGCACTTGACAGCTCTGATTCATCCTACATTTTCTGTTTCCAGAGTAAATATGTATATATTTTCTTTTGTGGCTACTATGTGGATAATTACATCCAGAGAGAAAATTTCTAAAGTTACTACTGGTGTCTGTGCAACTTGGGCACTATGAAAGTTTTAGCTGTGTTACATCTTATGCAGGATTTTACAGATAAGTGGATGCTGACTCATGTAAATGTTGTACCAAGTCTGAGATACTGAAACGCTGACTACGTTGACAAAAACGCTATTTTAAAAGTATTTAATGATCTGCAAATGTAATACAAAACCACATTTTTGATACTTCGATATCTATAACAATTATACTTTTATGAGGTTATACAATCGGTGTTTGCATTCTTCATGTTTGGTATTAAAAGTTTATGAGCAAAAGCACATTGTATGAACCACTTATTATTTTAGCCAAGCAACAAAAATGTTCATGTTTGATGCACTGTGTGCAAGAATATTTTGGTATGCACCATGATATACTGAGACTATAAAGATTACATGGAATATTTGACACAGTTGTTTCTCAGTGAAATGTGAAAGCAGTAAAAAAAAAAAAGTATACTTGAGGTTAACTTCAGAAAATATAAAATTTATTTTTGAAAATTTTGCTTGTGTGATATATGTCATACTCATAAAGTTTACTTTTTACACCCACCAAAGTTTGACACACAGCAAATAAAACCTTTTGGAACTGCTGTGTTCAATGCTCTAGCAACTCCACTAATAAATTTGCTAATAAATCACTTATTTCTCAACTCCAGAACTCATCTCAAGAGACATGTTTGTGACTGTCAGATAATATCTAGTACTAGTTTTTCTATTAACTGTGCTTTTTATGTGGAATGTGTGATCTGAGATGAACTGAGGCAAAGGAAAAAGTTATTTTATAGCCTCATTAAAGATGTTATTGATGGACACATTAAAGATATTAGAGAAAAGAGATTAATTCATTACTGCTTTCATAATTTTAAAAATTAATTTCCTAAAGAAATATTTTCTCTGTATAGTACATTACTGTAACTACTTGGATAAGGTGAAACAGTCTTAGTATGTTTTTATATCCAATAATCAAAGCAATCCAAGAAAACACAAATTTGAACTATATTGCATTGAATGGCTTTTGAAAATATTTATTTCTTTTAAAAAGAAATATGTCAAGTGAAAGTTTTTACCTGTTGTGTCATCACTTTTCCTGGAATTAGAAGCAGATTTTGTTTCGTTTTTGGTGCTTTTATCGTTTTGTAAACAAGGACAATTCCAGTTAAAATAATAGCACTTTTGTAAGATTACTTATAAATACCCACAAATAAATTGAGATCTGTAGAAATTTCCCTACGAAATGGTAATTTGTAGTGCAAAAGCCTATGAAGAGATCTTTCTGCAGAACATTTACTTCTCAGCTTTTGTCCTAATAAGATTTTTTGTCTTGTGGCTGAATGGCATTTTCATTCTAAATTGTGGAATCTTAAACTTTTGAGTAGACATATCAGTGGCAGATTTATAGATTTTTTTATGTAACTACCTCATGTGTTCTGTGCTATCATTTAAGCTTTGTTTGACTCATCAAATGGGATTAGCTCTATATTCTTGAATATTTAAAACAGTCAATATCGAGACTGTTGTGGCATCCTGTTTAAAAGGCAATGTAATATGCTTATAAATAAACTAATGTATGGCGTTAGTCTCTTAGCTGAGCAAAGACGTCTACATACCCTACAAAGCCATTGGAATAAATCATACAGTTTGCCAAAAGTGACTTTGCAAAACTTGTATGTTGTGAGGTATTCAACAGATATATAAAGTTTTAACCACAATAAATACTTGATCTAAAATGAAATGAAGGTGAATGGAGTGCATTCCCATTAATGTAATTAGTAATAGTAATTGATACGCTTCATCTCAATATTGCTGTCAGGGGACAAGGGATCCATTTACAAAGTTACATTCTGTTTAGACATCTGATGTGATAAAACAGGATCTTTTTTTTGTTTTAATTTTTGTTTGTACCATAAGTAGATAATTTTCTATTCTTATTTTAAAAAGATATTACCTTTAGTCTTTACATCCTGCCAAAGTGTATTTTGTTTGATTACACCTGAAGTAAAATAAAATTTAAAAAATGACTTCAGGGTTTTGTTATAATTTTCCCCCTTCGATACTGAACTTAGCTAAGGAAAACCTTGAGGGTTGCCATCTTTTAATTCCTTTCGTAGGAGTTAATTAAAAATCTGAAACTTCATCTAACATAAAGTCTTCATTTTATTTTTATTTTCCTGAGTTGCCTTATCGCAGTTCTTTACTTGTGATATAATGGAAGTGATGTTCATTACTGTGTTCTTACCTTCATGAGGATTAGACATTTTGAAGTGTTGCTCCTAAGTCTTCTTAATAGCTACATTATAATAAGTTAAACAGCTTTGTAGGAATAAAAGTTTGTAAATAATGCCCCCACCCCCAATTTTTGGTTTGTTTTCAGAGCTCTAGAGTTCTTCAAGTAAGTCTATAGTTACTCTTGGGCAGAAGCTAGGAGATGTGTGTTGCAGAGTTGCTGGAATTGTTGCTAAAATTCACAGGTCAGGGAAACTGATCTTGTAGCCCAGGTTTTCATGGTTTAGACCTTTGCCCTTGAAGCTCTTGGTCTCAACTGAATAATGTGTCTAGTTGAGCAAACCGTAGATCATTGACAGCATTATGGAGATTAAGTGTCTACCTTTTCACTCATTCTTCCCTTGCTTGTTAAATCTGGCCTTGGTGATGATTAAAGTTTTATGACCTGTAAGTACAACTGTGTTTTTAATTTGTGAAATAAAAGCAGAAGCATTGTTTTTCTATTTATATTGAAATCTTCTATGTTTTACTGTTAGTAGTTTTTTTCCATTGTTTTAATAACATAATTCCAAAATATTAGTAGATAATATAAAAGTATAGTTAGCACTTTGCTTATTATGTTTAAGTCCTGTTGAGCTTATCCTGGCTGTGGTGTTATTTAGATAATGCACTGGCAAGTAAAAATTTTATTGTATTTAGTAAATGGAAAGTAAGGTACTTTATTTTTGGCAGGAGTATAGAAGATACAACTTGGATAAACATTAATTTAAAAATCTATTTGTAGCTGATCCTAAAATACTCAAGAAAAATTCATATCTCCAGTGACAGTTTTCCTTACGTAAGGAACTGCTGAATGTAGTCTGAATAATATGTCTTTAATTGATCAAATCGTGCTTGATATTCATTGTATACTTAGTAAAAAATATGGCACTGATTTTTTTAATTACTTCAATTTGGGAAGCAAATGGATGACGTGATCTATTTGCCATCATCTATTAGAGTTCTAAGCACTGAGAAAACTAAATATCAATTTGTGTATGTATATTACACTCTATATATTATAGTGGAAACACATCTGCAAGGTGATGCCAACCACAGCTTCCAGCTCTAATTTTGTAAGCATAACTTCTACAGTATGGATTCTCCTTACTGTAACTAAGAGGACTTTCAGGATCTACAGAAAATCCACATATAGTGTGATTTCTGTTACCTTTGGCTTATTATCATAGGCAAGAGAATAGTGACTGATGAAAGTTATGCTCTATTGTTAGTCGGGAGGTATCTATTACCTGAATCTTTGTATGGAACAAGGAAAGAGTAATCCACTGATTTGATCTTCAATCTATACGCACATTTTTATGGAAGTCCAGGTATGACAATTTGAACCTTGTCCCAAACTTATCGTAAGTCAATTAATGACTTAGACATAAAACCACAAGTCAGTTTAAAGATTTTAAGTAGATCATGCAGCTGGAGGAATATAGCCAAATCATTCTCTCTTGTTATCTTTCTTTCTTTGAGTAATTATATATTTCATACATGGAATAGTATGCACATGGTATATATCGAAATCTCTCTCTCTCTCTCTGTCTCTCCCCCTCCCATCCCCCTCTTTTCTTTCTCTCGCTGTCTCTCTCCATCCTCACCCCCACACACAGTTATATAAACCAACTGTGGTCCCATTAGACTTTATTTTGCTGTGGTTTTCATAAAGTTCAAATATTTCCCTCATTGACATGTGGGAAATATTTGAACTTTAAGAACATATAAAATTGAAATAAAATATATAATCCAATGCTTAATGTCTGTATCTAAAATCACTAGAGTCATCATATTTTAGAATTAAAAGACATTAACCAAACTAGTCACCTCATTTCATAGAAGAAGGAACTAAGGCCTCATATGAAAAAGTAATTTGACCCGAGATCACAAGATTATCAGGGATATAAAGTGGACTAGAGTCCAAGTTATGGAATGCAGAGTCCAGTGTTCTTTTTATTGCATACTACTTCTAGGGGAAAAAATGGAATTTTTTATAACTTTCAATGTATATACTCCAATAGACTAGTGACAGAAATCTGTTGAGATTTATTGATCTATGTGTAACTAACTATATATTCAGCTATATAGATTAACGTTTCTACAATAAAATACAATGCTGCTTTACTTTAGGCTCTAATTTTTCCTGTAAAATGATCAGGAAAGTTGTAATTTAAATTTTATAGATTTTGAATAGAAATTAATATTACTTTCCCCCTTATGTAAGATAGCAATTGCTGCCATACATTAAAATAACTTAACCTGGTTTAAAACAAATATTCTTCAAGTTAACTATCAGAATTTTAATTTTAGCAGAACAGTGACAATAGATTAAATACCTTTTCAGCATTTAGTATAATCTCAATAAAAACTTGTTTTTCATGGAAATTAATAAAAGCTTTCTATACATTATGTATGAAACTTTCTTTGCATTCTAACTGGGATAATCTTTGTTTCTTTCCATCGATATTGATGATTCCCTTAGGCCTCTGTGCCCCTTTGCATTTTGCCAACTTCACCCATGCCCTTTTACCTTAGTAGCATTCATAATGCACAATTGTGAACTAATTTTTCCTCTAAATTTGTTTTCTAGCAAATTTTTCAAAGACTATGACATTTTGTTAGTTTTTAATTGGGTTGCTTCCTTGTTAGGCAGTTAACACATCTAGTGTATTAGATTCTAAATTTATGTAGTAAATCATAAATGATTAAATTTATTACTTTCAAAGTGAAATCTGAACTATTTTTAAAACTAAATGTAATATGACAAAACCATTGCTTTGCCATAGCCATCGATGCTATCAGACATTTTAACGTCAAATTTTTTTCCCCTAGGAGAGGGTGGTGGTAGAGGTTATGTAGGAAATTTAGTATAATAATTGTTTAGATCTTTATATTTAAGCTGTATATAACCAATGTCTGACTATAGCAAGGCTTCCCATTCATTCATTTACTATGACTCTATAGAAGTAGTAAGATCTGTTCAATATATATATATATATCTTGAGTCAGCTTTGCTTTTCTTTCTTATTTATTCTAAAAGCCCTTAGAATCTTTTCTAAAGCAGGAACTCTGTTTCGGAACATTACACAGTGCTTTATTTAGCATTAGTGTTGTGGGAGAAATCACATTCCAAGAAGAATTGAGCTGAAACCACTAAAACTAATCTTAATTATCACTTCTGGTGAATTAATGTTTTAAAGGCGGAATAAAGCTTTATTTTCAGGAATTTAGTGATGTTTGTATTGAACTCCAATGCTGTGTACAAACAACAACAACAAAACTGTCAAAGCTTCCAAGTAGGGTTCATCTGACAAGTTAATTCCCCCCACCAAGCATATTTATTATTTACAAATACATAATTTGCAAGTAAAAATTCTCTGCTTTTAAACCTCTACCACAGCATTTTGATTGGGCATAAGATGCTAGGGAAATTTTCTTCATTGCATTTTTTTTTTTTACCTGCATAAATCTTTATTTTCCTTCTTTCAGATGCGTCTACATCCATACATTACTGTGTTTGGCTGAATTCCACTCTAATATGATGCTCCATTATGCACCATACTCTGATGACCTTGCTACTCCGAAACCTGCTGGAGCCTGCCCTTGGCCGTGGGGTATCAGCCAATCACTGCTTCTTCCACTTGTCGTGCATTTAATTTTTAAGTTTTTTTTCCCCCTCTCATTTAAGGAAAAATAATATTAAAGTAAATAAACATAAAATAAACAGTGTTAATAAAGAAATGTGCTGCTAATGGATGTCTAAGTCACCAGGAATTCCATTCTCAAAGAAGTAGTTAGCAGAACTTAATTGTGAAGTCTTTTAAAAAATCCAAAAGCATATTTCAACAATAATTTTAAAACTCTGGCTTTGTGTGAACCAAAGAAAATTAAGTCTATTAAGTCTTTGTCTATAGTACATTAAATACCGACTTTCAATAAAATCTTAAATTGATCAATACTTTTAAAGTGTTATGTAATAACAGCCATTTCCAGGCCAGTGAGATAGTTCTGTTATGGTAAAGAATAGTGTCTCTTGCTCATTCTGTGTGTGCATATGTAAATAGCATTGTGTGTGTGTTTGTGTGTGCTCCCACACATGGATATAGAAGGATTTTGAGCAATATTTATAAAAAATACTGGTTGTAAAACAAATTTGAGAGATTAATTTTGTATTTACCACAGGCACTGCCAATGCATTGGTTTTCCTTAATCTTGAAATGCTACCCAGAGTATCTATAGAATTTTAAAGGTTTTTTTTGTTTTGTTTTGTTTTTTTGTTAAATTTCTTGAGAAAATTTAGAATCTTTCAGTTAGATTTACTGAAGTCACTGTGGTCACATTCTGATGGAATATGTGGCTTCTTGTTTTTGTGGACTACATTTATCTGAAGACTATTCTATTTGATGTCAGATAACATAAATTTAAGCAACTTCTGAGAATTCACATGTTACATTACCATTGTCAAGAGAGCAAGCGGCTGAATTTAGTTGTATAAGTAATTTTTTAGGTAAGTCATGAAATCATCTGGTTGGTCACTCTATATTTCTATATTTATGTTTCTATTTGTTATGTTGTATATGTTTATGTGCCTAAAAATAACTGTTCCACATGTAGAGTTTGACAATTTTATAATACATTTAACACATCATCTGCCCTATTAAAACTTTCTCCAATTTGAAATAC
>NW_006441953.1:14844492-14858314 GCF_000325575.1 Pteropus alecto | reverse complement strand
GGAATGCCAGATTCTTGAGATTTTTTTGATGAATAATTGTCAACATAAAAACTTTTTAAGCGAAATAAATAAATATTGAAACAATAAAGTGTGGAGAGATAGGAAATGCACTGTAACCCATGTAAATCTCTAATGTATTTATTTCAGCTTTTTATTCTTTTAGCTGTTTATTTAATTTTACAAAAAGGGAAATTTCAGAAATATTGAGATGCTAGAGAAATCCGTGAATAAAACCGAATTATCCTCAAAGTCTCATTTTATTTTGAGCACAAGGCCCAGGGTAAGAATCTGGTGAAAAGAAATCTTACCACTTTCTGCTTCCTGGAAATGTCATGGTTCGTCATCGTAAATAGTAAACTTCCTTAAATGGACTTAAACTATGAATCCTGTAACAGATCAGATCAACTCAAAAACAAATTGTAGACAAAATTCCAGAATTTGGGGATAACCTAATGTGCAACCACTAGGGGCAATATTTATGAACACCTTCACAAAGAACATTCTAAGGTAGCATTTTGCAAACTCTAGTTGCAACACGCTTCTGTGGCATGAATCAGTTTGTGAGTCTCTACCATGATTAGAAAGATATGAAATAAAGCTGAAAAAATTCTAGTACGTAGAGTAAATATTATATTGTGCAATGTATGTTTCAGTTGTGTTTGTGTACATGTGTGTGTTCCTGTACTTGGTTGCTAAGTAAAAAAAAAAACTGTTATTGTGGAAGCCGTTGAAAGGGTTGAGAACCACTACTCTGGATTGTTTGGAGTGGGAAACGATGGCTATCTACTATTATGATTAGAAAAGCATAATAAATCAAAACAAAAAAATTACTAACATTCTTAAGGATTTTAGTCTACTATTAAGCTGAATTAGAATGATCAACAACATACTATTACAACAGCATTTATTAACAGTGAAAAGCTGTTGAGAAGTCTATTATCATTCCTCGGCTTTTTTTTTTTTTTTTTTAATCTTTAACTATAGTCATTGGTTCCTATCCCTGCACAGACTTCCCCTCTCCCCAACACCCCTGCTCCCATCTGTTGCTATTCACCTCAGGTCTCTCCACCAACCTCCTTTGTGGATACTGAAATTTACCATTTAGGGAAGTGCCTGTGGTCAGAAGGCGATAGATTCAGAACGAACCGCCTGTTACCCTACATATTTTAACATTCGGACATTTTCTTTTAAGCAAAACAATAATTCATTCTCCATTACAAAACTAAAGAAAAATATGAGAATTTTACAGACTGGTTTACATAAAATTTATTACTTTTAAAACATCTAATATCCTCACTGGTATTGGGTATGCAAAGAATACTGAGATAGAGTCTTTTTCCTCATGGAATTAACAAGATAATTACAGAGCAGAAAAATGAGATTATATTTGTATCATGCTTATTAAGTTTCAAAGCATCAAATGTTTGTTTGCTGATTAGGACCTAAGAGCAGTCTGTGAGGAAAAGCACCACTTAGTTCTGAGATGAGGAAAGTAAAGTAATGAACAGCTTTTTCATGACTCTGATGGAGATTGCTTAAGAACTTTGTAAAGTCTGTGAAGGAATATCCACTCAGAATTCATGAGTACTGAAAGCAGGAAGTTGTGAAATTTGGGCTTTCCATTATAGTATATTTTCAGACTTATCTGGGTAAAATCTTCCTAAAAGAATTGCTTAGGCCCAGTTTTTCCAACATTTACCAGTCATAAATTGTACTTAATACTACCAAAAAAAAAATACTGCGGGTATAATTTGAAGAGACAATTAATTAACCTGATTTGTAAACTACAATCTCATATGTGATTTTAAAAAATACCCTCAAGAATTAAGTAGTTCACTTTAACCCTTTATTTTCGAGGCTATCTCTAGAAAGAGGACCAAAGTCCTTAGGAAGTTATTCAACAGTCCGAAATATCTCTCTGGGAATAAACTTCTATATGTAACTTTGCAAAACACTTTTCTTTGATGTGTGTGATTGTTTTCAGCCATTCATTTTATAGAGAATGAATTGATTTGCCATATCTTTAATATATCCCGCAAGGCTTTGCAATGTAAATAAAGTGATGACTAGAACAAGGCCCTTGCCTTCACAGATAAAACAGTGCAGAAGTAGTACACATAAGGAAAGGGAAGTGTGAAACTTAGGGGGACAGCTCCTGAGTCTGTCTTGTCCACCATGGTATTCCCAGGGCCTACTAGAGTTCCTACCACACAGAAAGCATTCAAAAATGTTTGTTGAGCAAATGAACAAAGTGCCAGGTAGCCTGAAGATCCATTCACATTGGTTCACTGGACTATGATGAGGCCACTTTTATATTAGACTCTAGTTGTGCACTAACTCTTATTTTCTTTCCCTGCTGGGTGAATGTCTTTGTGATAAAAGGCTGCCTGCTGTGTTGGCTAGAGTCCCAGCCTTCATGGCATGGTATATGATTCTTATTTCAGTAGCAAATTAGCAATTCTCTGATTTTCCCTCCTTCCTTCTCCTTAGTGGTGTTGTAAATGCCACACCTTTAAAAAAAGATAAAACTAAATACCCTTAAAAAAGATAAAACTAAACTAAAGCAATATTACAAGTAAGGGAGGCACTGGCCATACAGTAGACTTCTGACATGTTTTGAGGGGGTATGAAGAAGAAGCATGCAAACACGGGTTTTCAGTATTTTTCTGGAGATTCTTATCTGTGGAAAACATAGATACATAGTTGCCTGAACACATGCATGAGTCTCTCTATTCTTCAGTTTATACATTCCTGCAGATATTCATTCACTGTGCCAACTCATACTCGCTGATAAAGGATAAAGTTCCATTTTCATACTGACTGCCCATGGTGAGCAGTCATTTTTAAAGGTGAAAGCCTGGCACTCTATATAGAGAAACATGTACTTGGTTTGCTAAGGAAAGAGGTGTGTCTTCAACAGAGAATATGGCCTCATTTGGGAATAACCGGCCACGAAGTAGAAGCTGAGAAATGCCTTACAACTCAGAAGCACTCCTCGGTAGCCCCAGTATTCTAAGGAGCACCTCTTTTAAATTGCAAATGATCTCTGAAAGAGCTCTGTTCAGTCTCTGGCACACATGGGTGTGAATTGCTTTAAACAGATAACTAGGTCAGCACCTCCTGAAGATCAATAATTCTTAAGAAATGGTGATTTTGATTAGTGCCTTGAGGAAGGATGTGTGGCCTTCAGCAGTTTAGAAGACAGAGCTATGTTAAGGTACCAAGTGTCAGGAAGATAGGGTAATATTATATCTGGAAAGGGTATTCAGGCCTGACAAAAGCAAATGTTTGTGGCCTTGAATTTTGGCCCAGGCCCTGGTGACCATAAGGAAGCCACTAAATGTCATGGCTTACTATGATCGCGAGATTGGTGTCAGAGAGTAGTAAATGTCCACTTCCTCCCATTACAACCAGGTGTTTTGTTTTGGTTTAGTTTTTGTTTTCAGTCTAGACTATCTGGTCCAACTGTTCTGTCTCTTTTCATGATCTATCCTCTGTGCTTTTGGGTGAAAGAAAAAGCAAAACAAAATAGCGACTTCGTAGCCATACACTCATCTTCTCCCTACTTTTATTATTATGAGTTCTGTAATCAAAATAGTTGCCACATCATTGCCACGTAGTTGTTTCTTATCATAACTTAATTTAATTCTCAAAAATAGTTCTGGTAGGTCTGTATTATAACCCGGAAACCTGAAGTTTTAACACTTCCCACTTCTGAATTCTGGTTGCAGAGGTAGGTCGGGCTACAAAAATTCTAGGTTTAGTGCTCTTGAAATTCTTAACTTCTCCTTATTGGTTCATTCCTCAAAAGCCTCTGGCAAGATAGAAAACTAAAGCTAGACAAGGCAATCTGAAAATCTGCCTCCTTGCTCTGGCTCTGTGACTGCCTGGCCAGTGTGACCTTATGTAAGTCCTTTCAAGTCCTGAAGCCTTTGGAACTTGTCTTCTGTCATTTTACATAATACCCCCTGCTCTGATTACATGACAGGGTTTATAGAGGTTACATAAAACAGTTGGCACTTGGTAAAGCACACTGCAGCTAAAGGTAATGTTTCTAGTCATCCATGAATTTCTCTAAATCCTTCTTAAGGTACATTTACACCTGTGGGGTATTTTCACTATTATGTTTAAAAGCTTTTTTAAAAAAATTCATCATCTATTTGAAGCCTCTGATATTCTCTTATTCTGGTTGATTTCTTCAAAGTTACACTGATCCTTGATCAAGATCAAGTTGTGACAAGTATGTATGCCTCTACATATGCCGATAGGCACTGGATATTACCAAATACTTTCAGTGCCTATTCACATTTCAATGGTGAAGAAAGAGAAGTAACTTATTGCCATAAAGCAGGGAGTTTAGGGAAGGCTCACAACTGTTCGATATTATCTATTTTGACACTTAAAAAAAAAATCCCATCACTTTTTAACAGTCATTTTTTTCCTTCTATGAACGATTTCCTGAACGTTTTTCCTTTATTTCTCACGCCCAAACTCTAACATTAACAGCTACCACTTATTGAACTTTTATTCTGTGCTAATCACTCTGCCACAGGGTCTACACCTAACAACTCCGAGGCAGGTACTGTTATCACATCCACATGAAGAATGTAATTGGGGAAAAACAAAATCAGAACTTCCCCCAAGATCCCACTCCCTCTACGTACAACAGAAGCCTGAAGCTACCTTCAGTCAACTCCCTTCCAGCATATTTCTCCAAATCTGAGAATTATTATTAGCGTAGTAGTCCTGATCAATTTTAATGTACACATTTAGGCTTTTGTATGCATTTTGTTCTAGTCCAAAATACCTTCTAAGTATTCTCTGCAGGCTTAGAAGAGAGAATCTGTATTAGTTTGCTAGGCCTGCCATAGCAGAATATCATAGACTGAGTGGCTTAAGTAACAGAAATTCCTTTTTTTACAGTTCTGGAGGCTAGAAGTCCCAGGTTAAGGTGACAGCAAGTTGACAGAGAGAGAACTCTCGTGTCTCTTCTTCTTCCTCTAAAAAATCAGTGCTATCAGATTAGGGCCCTACCTTTATGAAATTATATAACCATAATTACCCCCATAAAGGCCCTAACTCTAAATGTAGTTACATTGGAGGTTGGAGTTTCAACATATGACCTTGAGGGGACACAATTCAGTCCATAACAGAGTCTATTCTCTGTCCAACAAGAACACATTGGAACGGACCATCTTCATGAGTGTCATTTATCATGTGCAGTCTGTACATTCGTGAGTAGGTAGGTAGGCAGGAAGGAGGGAACTTTCCCTTTTCAGATCAGCAATCTGAAAAAAAAGGCAATTCTATAATATATTGTTGGAATTGATGAAAAATTGGTAAAAGTGCTATAGCTTTTGTGAAAAAATATGAATCTATAACATACATACATGTGCATAAAATTTGAACTTTACTGTTTAGTTTATTATATCTAATTTTAGACACATCACTGAATGCTTTCTGCAATTTTCAGCTTTCACAGGGTTTTGTGATATTAAATAACATCATAGTTATTTTAATCTAGCCAACGAATAAATGCATGTAGGTCTATTAATTAATGTAAAGTCAATATTTACACAAAACACTTAAAATTGTTCCACAAATGTAACAAAGGTCTCTTTAAATGGTGATATTAATAGTCTTAATTTCTAGTAAATTTTCAACATTAAACTTCAAATGAAAAGAAGTAGGAGTTAAATGAGGAGAGAATCAGTTGAAACAGTAACAATGTAGGTTTAATAATCCCTCTTTTCGAGGGATGGTCTCAGTGGGCTATCACACACAGTGGTATAACTGGTCTGACAAAGATCCAGTGGGTCTGGTTTCTCATGGCATATGGAAACTGCCAAGTGTGTAACGGAGGCTGGTACACACTCCGAGTGACTCTTCACCAACTATTATATATGCATGCAGTACACTTTGTGTCATGACACAAATCCGTAGACACATGGAGGATATTTTCCCCATCGTCCCTTTTTTCCCTTAATAAAATAAAACATTCACGTGATAAAATACATAATGAATAGCCTGGGAACAATAAATGCATCCAGGGGGCTGTAGGAAGTGCTGCTTTTGTTAGGGTAATACAGGATAAGCTCATCAACATCCGGAAGAGGAACTCCTTCCTTTCTGTCCTTTGGCCAGAATTTCTAGGCAACAGAGGGACATAACAGCTGAACAGACTTTTCCTAAGAAACACCTTTCTAGGCTTCCTGAACTAATTTTACATTTGATTCCCTGTATTAAAAATGGCAAGTAAATCTGTTATTTCGTTCAGTGAAATGGCAATAATTATGGCATAACTTTAAAGTTGTTTTTTTTTATTGCATCTAAATCTGTTTTTCAGTGTATTTAACTGTTGAATACAAGGATCAATTTTAGATACAGAGATCGTGTTTTTATAGGGCATTGGGAACAAAAAATGATAATGCTATTTTTTCCAAACCAATGCATATACATATAGAACAGAAACATTAAAATTTACTTTGTTATAAAAACGTCGTGCCTTTTTCCTTAATGTTTTATCTTTCATAAGAAATTAGTGTGTGTGTATGCTTGTATGTACATATGTACATATAGGTATAATATGTATATTCATGTATACGTATGCATACACAGTACACATACAGAGATAATACAGTTAACATTTCAGAGAGCAAATACTCAATGAGTGACTTGTATGGCAATTATGTGATTATGTGCAAGGCAAAACAGTGATAATAGCAAAAGGCAAAAATTTTTTCTCTCTTAGAGATTTAGTTTTAGTGGATAATACATAAATAATAATAACTAAACTTGTATTGAACACTATAGTCTCTGCACTGGTCAGCATATTTTATATATATTAACTTATTAAATAGGTACAACAACCTTACAAATTAGTGTCTATGATTATCTTTATTCTGTAGATGAGGAAAGTAATGAACAGCTGAGCTGCATAACTTGCTCATGGTCACACAATTTGTAAAGTGGCAGAGCTGAGGTTCAAATCTAGTCTGACTACACAGGTCATGCTCAAATGCATATGCGAAGTAGACGGAACACTTCTATTGAACTGTCAAATAGTTCTATGGGAATGAAATCGGATTCACTTAATTCTCTTAAAATGTTTTGGTGATTTTTCATCCTTCTTATTTTATATACATCTTAATTATAATCTTGAAATTAGGTCACTTAGTCCAATTTTTTTTAGTAGTGCCATTTTAAACCTTAATCATAGTGCAAAAAAAAAAAAGACAGAAAGGTAGATATTAGACTAGTAGGCACTTCTCTCTAATCAGTCTATGCTTTGGGGGATACTTCATAAATTTATTTTTCCCTTTTTCTTGTTACTTTATTTTAATAACTTCATTTCATTCAGTATTCACATAGTCTATTATGTATATTTTTAATGTAACTAGGAAAAAATAAATTCATTAATCTATGTGAATTAACATTTGATTTAGGACAGGAAATGCCTTTTTATAGATAATAAAATTTTAACTAGAAGATTTTTAAAATGCACATTTTGTTTACCTTTTACCAAAAACACAATTCTTTCTAGAGTTTTTTTCCTAAGCATTCACAGTGCTTGAAAGAAGGCAAAGTGAAAGTGAATGCGTTATAAAATAATTTTTGTAACTTATTCTTTTTTTATTTTATTTAGGTGCTCATTATTAAACATTAAATTAAAATATGACTTACATCATTTCATAGTTTTTCTCTTAAAATATATGATCGTTCTATTTTTTTACTTAAACTTTATTTATTTATGAGACATGTTTCAATCACCTAAAATGCAGACAAGTACCACCCAAAGTCCATTTGTAGCTGATTCTTTATTAGAAAAATGGTGAACTAATTTTTTGCTATGATGTTTTCTTAATGTGTTAATAATATTTTTTTTATGATACTATATTTGTTCAATTGTATATGTCCCAAAATGTGAGTTGTTGTGATATAACTCTGGGTCCTGTTATATAATATCTTTGTACATGTGTCATCTGAATTGATTTTAATATTGGAATGATTTAAAATATTTAAGCTTCAAAACCAGTGAATCAAATATTTAAAGCTGTTCTGTTCATAGCTCACTTAAGAATTTGTAGAATCATTTCCTTAATATATATATGAAAAATATTGCTAACATTGTAAGTTATTTCCTACTAATAGAAAGAAAGTATTATAAACCTGATAAGAAACCCAAC
Source organism: Pteropus alecto (assembly GCF_000325575.1). Classification (NCBI taxonomy): domain Eukaryota; kingdom Metazoa; phylum Chordata; class Mammalia; order Chiroptera; family Pteropodidae; genus Pteropus; species Pteropus alecto. Next base: position 14,850,128 of record NW_006441953.1, on the reverse strand, counting down.
TAATCCTCTCCAGGCCTCACTTGACTTCTTACAGAGCCAAGCAGACCATTTTTTTTATCATTTGCTTAAATGGTTAACTTTCATTTGGAAACAACCGATGTAAAGCCAAACTACTCGGAAATTAATCATTGTTGGTTATCGGTCTGCTATCTATGAGCATCATGCATACATTCTAAAATCACTAGATCAGCAGAGGATAAGTGAAATAGAGGGTGGAACAATTTGGTTGGCATTGGAAACCTGATTCAAATTTAGTGTCTGAAAATGGACAATTAGTTATGAATCTGTAAACTTCAATGTAAATATTGGTACACTTTCAGGGAGGAGAAAAAAGGAAGACAAGAAACGCAGTGTGTTTTGCATAACCACATTATAAGAACCCGGTGAAATTCATGATTCTGTCCGTATACATTATTATCGTTCCAGCAAAATGTTTCCCGGATATACCTCGTGAGTTTTTTTTTATATCTGTTTAGGCACATGAGAATTGTTTCCAGTCCCCAGTAGTAAAAAGACTACCTACCTACCTTACAAAGTAAGCGAGTCTTAAAAATGCTTATGTATTCTTGAAAATTTACAGCCATTAATTTTGAATTCTCTGACTGCTCCTTTGTAAAAAAAAAACAAACAAAAAAAACTTATTGCTAGAGCACAAGACAGGAACTTCTAATGGCAAACAAGCATTTATAATCAAGTAACTACTCTGTTTAGCCAGAAAAATGTTTTAATGTAGAATTTAGTTTTACGGTATGCTTATACTTTTAAATATTATCTATATAATTATTTGCTAATCATTAGATGAGGTGATTCTTAAGAGACTTAAAATGCCTTATGTCCCATCATGTCACATTACAGTTAATAGGGTAGCGTATGCACCTTGTGAAGGAAGAACAGACATGGCTTGAAAAAGTAATCTATATATAGAACGTTCACGATCTACATGTGTATGTATCTGTATGCTTTTCTCTACTCTATCTCAGAAATGCTCAGTTCTGAATTTCTGGCTACAGAGATGCCATGTAAAGAAAATGAGAGTGATTTGTGTGAAGCTTGAACAAAGGAAATCCAGCAACATTTTTAGCTCTTAATTACTATGTCGTGCATACTTGTGCAACTTATCTTGTGTTCAGTGTTGACCTGTGTGATGCTTTTTTAATCTCTAGCATTAGTAAGGACTAAAAGAGTGCTGCCACTTGAACTGTGAATTTTATTTTAATTTTATTTAATATAAGAAAGAAAGAAATTATTCATCACATTGTGCTTTATATAAAAAGACATTGAAATGCAGAAAGATCCTCACATCTGAAAGCATGACTTACCATATAATATACCTCCTCATTAGTGAGTACAATTCTGGCTGAGAGGAAGATGCAGATTTTATAAGATAATTTTGGTCTTTATTTCTGATATTGAGCAGATTACTGAATTTTTCTTTATCTCATTTTTTAAAACTTATTCAAAACTCCATGGGAAATGCAAGAAACTGTAAAAATCAAACAGCGAAACAGTGGATATTGATGAATTTAATATCTATTACATATTATAGTAAACGAACTGTCTTGGGGAGGATGGAGGGAGACTAAGCAAAAATGAAGTAATGATGCCAATGCGGAAGCTAAGTATTTTCCTAGAAGAATTAGTTTAGGAAAAAAAAGAATATCATGTTATGAAAAATAGCAGTGTTATGTTGTCATTTTATTCCTAGCACTCATCTGTAGAGGATAATTGAAAACATTATTTTATCACTCTAAATAAAAGCAGAAGTATCTTATTGACGACAGGAGAAAAAACTGTGCTTCAGAACTAGAGGAAAGTCTCAATTTACAAAAAAAAAAGTAGAAGAAAGATTTTGCTCAGGGGTTCAAAAAATGTTTGACTTATTTATTTTTTATCATTTAAGCCTGTTTCTTGCTGGGCCTTTTCATTGAGTAATTGAAAAAAAAAAAATTGGGTGGGGGAGGAATTTTTTTATCAAAGGCAAAAGATAGGAAAAAATAAAAGTACTAGGAATAGAGATAGGAAGTTGTATCTTTCTGTACTTTCATGATTGCCTACATTTTCCCCCTAAATTTATAGCTGAAAAATGCTCTGAAAAAAATATCGAGCCCTGAGGAAAGTGCTAGAGAATAAAACAAACATCCCGTGTTCCTTCCACTCCCCACTCTTTCTTTCTCTCTGTCTCTCTGTCTCTCTGTCTCTCTGTCTCTTTTTCTCTCTTGTACACACACACCGCACCAAGCATATATTCCCACAAACTCAAACTAAATTTTGAAACACTTATAACTACAAAAATAAATGACTTTAATAAGAACAGATATTTTGGAGGTATATTGACATTTTTGAAAGCTGCTTTCGGAAAAATTATTACAGTAGTCCCCCTTTATCCTCAGGGTTATGGTCCAAGACCCCTGGTGGATGCCTGAAGCCATGGATAGTATCAAACGCTATACATACATACCCAAGATAAAGTTTAATTTATAAATTAGTCAGGATAAGAGATTAACAACTATAATAAACACTAATAAATAGAACAATTATAACAATAAACTGTAACGAAGTTATGTGAATGTGATCTCTCTCTCTGATAAGCTATCTGATAACCTAAATGACTAGTAAGTGACTAACGGACAGGTAGTAGCTCGCATACAGGCAGACACGCTGGACAAAGGGATGATTCACGTGCTAGGTGAGAATGAGCAGGATGGTATGAGATTTCATCACTATTCAGAAGTCTGAAGTGTATAACTTATGCATTGTTTATTTCTGGAACTTTCCATTTAATATTTTCAGACCACAGTTGACCATGGGTACCTGAAAACTACAGATAAGGGGTGTTTACTGTATTAATCATCTCAGTGGATTGCAAATTGTGGAGGAAGATTGCTAGAATAATGACTGAAGTAAAGTGAACAGTTGGCACATGGCAATCTTCCTGAATGACATCAAATTGTAGGCAATCTGTGTCTTGATCCTTCGACATCTTCTACAGTAGAGTCAGTTTATGATAGTCCGAGGTATTGCTCTTTTCTTTCCCCAGCAGCATCTTTAAGCTTTAATACTTCTGTTTTTCCCGCCAAGCAGACTGAATTCTCTCGTCTCAGAGGAAGTCAGATGTCAGTAAGTACCAAGCAGCCAAGTGATAAGACTGTTTTAAACACTGAATATTTCTGAAGTTTTCAGTATTCCAGCTTCATTGAGAAAGCTATAAAGGACTAACGAATTTGGAATTTGCTCTTTTATCAGAAAGCTTCCAATATTCCTCGATCACATAACTAAAAATTAGTAAAAACAAAAGTAGAACTCAAAGTTTGCCTAACATGTGTCTTCACCAACCTATATGATTCTAATTAAGGAGGGACCTTCAATAAGACTACCGGAAGTTACATGTTCAAAGAAGTGTTGTTCATTAATTCATTTAACCCCCAATTACTGATGTACCACTGTACTATGGATATAAAGCAGGAGTTCACAGTCTTGTGGAGGAGACAGACCTGTAAAGACAGACCTGTAATTATAATGTAATATGATCAGGTTGGAATAGGTACCCCCCAGAAGGAACATACTTATTCCCAGGAAAGTTGGAAATTGAAGATTACCTCACAAGGAAGTAATGATATGGCTTTAATTTCTTTCTTCTGCATGAATCCTGCATTAATTTTGCAACCTTGGCCTTTAGGCATTAACTGTTCTCATGGGAACTGAGTTGGAATGTATTCTCTTCACACCCCATCCTTTACATTTCAATGGGTTTTTGCTTTTTATGCATTTCTAATGGATATATATTTTTTTGATTACTAAAATTAGAACAGTTAGTGAGCAATTTCAGTTAGCCTCACTGCTTTTTAGCCATTCTATGATTTTGGCCAAACACTGAACTTACTGTAACTGTTCATTCTGAATTCTTCACACTTGGCTCCGAATGACTGTTAGTAATTTTTTGATGTCAACCTTCAAATGGAAACTAATACTATCATTGAAGAGATTGGAAGAAAAGGGACACTTGCTGCAAAGTGATTTCCAAAAGAAGAGTTCTATAGATGCTTTGACTCATGGCTACATTACTGTAATGTTTACATCTTCTCAAGGCAACTTCTTTGAAAAAATATAACAATTCATCTGAGTCATAAGTTTTATTTTCCCAAAAATAGTCACAGAATATTGTATTTTTACACCTTATTTTTGTTTTGTTTTGTTTTGTATTATGCATTGACTATCAAAAGAGTTATAGCCCTGGAATATCTGAAAAAAATCATAATTTTTTTTTTTTTTACAATGTCTAGTTATTTTTAGGTGCTTTTCATTTTTTTAGTGCTCTCTTTCTCACCTAAGCACCTATCATGTGTTCTATTAACACTGGTACTTGTTATAGACTAGCTTTCAGATAATCCTGCTTAAGTGACTGGTTGATGACAGCTTTTAAGATATTGCCTCTCCAAGTTATACTTCTATTCCTGGAGGACTCTAGAAGAACGAAATGCCCTGGTGTAAGGCTTTCTAATGAAGTGATTCATATTCACAGGAGGCACAATTCAGAATACAGAGGAAACATTTGGAGACAAAATATTCTGGTTGACTTTTCTCCTGTCTTTCTTGGTCCTTTGATCTCTTAAAGGTGTCATGTCACAGTGGTATTCCTTATTTAGTGCTGCTGCCAGCCATTCAGGGTCAAATTACTCAGTTCATTTTATATATATATATAATGTACAATTTATATATATAATATATATAATCATAATTTTTTCTCTTGTAAAGAGATAATATTTTTTTAATCCTAGGGTAAATTTTGGTCTGTAAGCCCCTTACCACCAGGAGCTAACAGAAGCTGATAACCCTAACCTAGATGATAAAAAATAAATTCAAAATAATTTCTATCATTTCTGAAACATATTACAAAGAAGCAGCAGCCAGAAGGACCACAATTTTTAAATGTCTTTCTCTAACCTCATGGTAAAAGGCCCTAAAAGGAGGTTACTATTGGAAGAACAACCAAATTGATTTTCTGGGAAGTAGCTTCAGTTTTGAGGCCTATAACCTGAAGGGAGAGCAGAGGGATAAGTATTCTGGAGCGGGTGTCATGGTGCAACTGGCTTCGGTCACAGTCCTTCCCTTAATATTTTGGTACCTCTGTTTCCTAGTGTTTTATGCTGCCAACTTTTTAGTTGCCTGAGGCCTTATTTTCCGTAACTGTTCTTGAAATATATCCTATTTACTCTCTACAAAATCTTGCAGAATCTGTGTAATTCTTTCAGGGCAGTGATTTGAGCTAATACATCAGTTGAGATAGTCTATTGAGAGTATATGTACACTGGTGAATATTAGTGTTTAAAATATTAATGTTACTAGCAACCATTTGTAGGAATTGGAAATTAACTTGCAAAAACATTCCAGTGGACAATAGTTATTTCAATTATCTAAATCTGGCTGATGTAAGAGAAGAATTGTCATTTTCCTTTTCCTCCCTTCCCTCCATCCATCCATCTTCCCTCCCTCCCTCCCTCCTTCCCTCTCTCTTTCCTTCTCTCTCTCATCCATTCTTTTTCTTCTTTCTTTCTTTCTTTCTTTCTTTCTTTCTTTCTTTCTTTCTTTCTTTCTTTCTTTCTTTCTTTCTTTCTTTCTTTCTTTCTTTCTTTCTTTCT
>NW_006441953.1:14822906-14844407 GCF_000325575.1 Pteropus alecto | reverse complement strand
CCTTCCTTCCTTCCTTCCTTCCTTCTTTCTCTCCCCTCCTTTTCTTTCTTTTTCAAGATTTTAATTGGATAGAGTCTGGTAAACCATGAATAGATGTTTGTTGCAGTAGGCTTTTGAATATTTAGTAATTCAGGTCATTTTTCTCATTAGTATCATGGTGAATTCTTTTATGAATCAGAATGGAGCAGTATAATTAATCATTTGAACAAAATATATGATGTGTCTTAATACTTTGATGTGTTTTTGAGTTATTCTCCATTGTGGCAATTTATGTTATTGTTTTTTAAAAGGTGTTGGCTGAAACCATCCGTGTAATGATAAAATGTTTTAATACACTTTATATAGTTGAACTGCATTTAAGAGCATGGAGACACTGTGGTCCTATACAACCAAGAGACTTTAATTTATGTCTTATGCAATGTTAGCTAACACATCTAGCTGTAATTTTCAGGTGTCTTTTAGACCTGATTTTAGTCTTAAAGTAATTTCCTATCACCCTTGTAAAAAATTATCATGAACATAGTGGCTTAAGCAACAAACACTTATTTTTTATAGCTCTGACAGTCAGAAGTCTGAAACTGGTCTCGTCAGGCTACAATAAATATGTTGACTGTTTTTTTTGGATAGTCAAAGAGGGAATCTGTTTTCTTGCCTTTCCCAGCTTCCAGAGGCTGCTGGCATTCTTTGGCTCTTGATCCTCTTCCATCAAAGCCAGCAACTGCTGGTAGAGTCTTTTATATATCGCATCATTCTGACTCTCTCTCTTCTGCTTTTCTGTTATACATTAAGGATATTATGATTACTTTGAGCCCAATAGGATATAATTCAGAAAAATATCCTTATTTTAAGGTCAGTTGATTAGAAAATCTCATCTGCAATTTTATTTCGCTTTTGCCCTGTAAGGTAACCTATCGACAAATTCCCAGGGTTAGAATGTGGACATCATTGGGGGACCACTCATGCTCACTGCAGGTCTGATAGGAAAACATTTCTAAAATTTGATAACCACATTTTATAAACCACAAAATAATTGGACAGTCTCTATTCCATCTTTTTTTTTCCTGTACAATCTCAATATTTTATCACCAAGTAGATATTTTATTATTACTGCTACTATATTTTACTTTTCCCTAAAAATAAGTTATTTGTATTTGGAAAAAACTAAGAATAGAAAAAGCTGAAGCAATCTGTTTTTCTTCCGTAAGATGAGAAGTTTATTTTATATATACAGTCATTAAATATTCTTAGCTGTGCCTAGTGATATGATTGCCAATTTAGTGATTTCACTCTTAACTTTAATGGAAACATACAACTGGAGCAACTTTTACCAACTGTTTATTCATTAAACTTATTATATGCCCATTATGTACAAATATTATGTTGTTGTTAGATAGGGTCTGACTGACTTGTTCAACCAGAGGCAGTGATATACAGTAACTCAACAAAAGATAGTGTCTTTATTCCCTAGGACTTGGCCTGATAGTGATGTAACTAGAGGGACAGCATGATGGCAGGGCTCTCTTGAGGGCAGTAGGATGTAATTATATCTGGCAGTAGTTATAATTCCTCTCTCTCTAACTGCCATGGTTTATGATTTCTTTGATTGCAGGAGCCCATAATAATCATGATTGGACTAGTAGTTATCAACAGAGGAAAGAATATGTTTTGATTTAGAAACAACCATTCAGTCATAGCTCATCCAAATGCATTCGGTTTATTCCTGTATGTATTTTCTTCGGAAAGAGGGAATCCAAGGTAGTTGCTCCAAAAGAAAGAAAGAGAAATGTTGACTCTGGAATAAAGATATAGTCTCATGAATTCTCATCGCTGTTCCCCGAAATCCTAATGGAGACATTGCCAGTTGTTTCCTTGGTTTCTGAATTTCTCTCAGCATACATATACTGACATCGATTAGTTCTTAAAGTCTGATGGCAGCTTGTGTCTCTTTGTACAAATAAGCAATTTCAACAGGTCCAAATTTTCTACAATAACTGTGGTGACAGGCAGAGGAAAGGTAGAAGCAGCCTCTGGAACTCTGAAATGCATTAAGTATCTTTCTCAATTTAACATAAAATGATTGAATAAATGAGCACAACCAGAGTTATTCTCTTTTTCTATTGTAATCCTGGTGGGCATTTTTGTAGACGAAGTTCAGAATACATTATCTTTGAAGAGGATTACAATTGTCAATACAATGTGTCTGCAACATTATTTTTCTAAGGGGAAGAAAAAGAGGTAATAGATGACTAACTATATTATTCACATTTAATACACAGTCACATGCCGCATAATGACATTTTTGGTCAGCGATGGACTGCATATGTGACAATGTTCCCATAAGATTATAATGGAGTTGAAAAATTCCTATCACTTAGTGACATCGTTACTGTTCTAACATTGGAACACAATGCATTACTCTCGTGTTTGTGTGATGCTGGTGTAAACAAACCTTCTGTGCCAGTCATATTAAAGTATAGCACCTTGAACAAGTCCGATCCCGTCTAACCTCGGAAGCTAAGCAGGGTCGGACTTGCATGGGAGACCACCTAGAAAGACCAGGTGCTGTACGCATAAAAAATTTTAAAAAAATAAAAATAAAATAAATAAATAAATAAAGTATAGCGATAAAATTATGTACAGTACCTAAGACCTGATAATGATAATAAAAGACTATGTTAATGGTTTATGTATTTACTGTACTATATACTTTTATCATCATACTTATAAAGAAAAAAGTTTGCTGTAAGACAGTATGCTGTGTTATGCTGGCAACCAACTTAAACATCTTGTGTTTATCGCATCTCTTGATTGCATCATTTTCTCTTGTGCTTGATTTCATCTCATATATATTTTTTTTCATCATGGCCCCTACGTATACAAAATTCATTGCTAATTTTACTAGTAAGAGGACACATCTAGTGACTGACCTGGAAACTCTGAAATACGTTGTCTCTTTCTTGATTTAACTATTAAAAGTGACTAAGGACTATTAAGGTGGGAAAATCAGTGATGATTATTGCTCACTGTCAAGCATATCTCATTCTAGCTAAGATCTTAGAGAACAAGAACAAAGTGATGGAAGCTGTTAAAAACTGCTTCATTCAAGGAAATGAGACTAACAAAAATTTGAGAAGAGCGTATATCAGACATGGAGAAACATCCCTCTCAGCACTATTACTATTATAATCAAAACAAAAAGTTCGTTTGCAATTTTCATAGAAAAGACTGGGACTACGGTGTTGAACTTACTGCTAACTGCAGTTCGTTTAAATGATTCAAGAATCATTATTCATTACATAATGTGAAAGCGAGTGGTATGTCTGTGGGTGCTGATGTGAAAGCAGCTGAAGAATTTTGGGAAACTTTAGATAAGCTGATTATGGAGAAAAATTACTTGCCAGAGCAAATATTCAATATGAACAAAATCTTATTCTGGGAACAGATGCCTGAAACAACTTTCATCAGTAAGGAAGCCAAGGCAATACCAGGTCTCAAAGATTTTAGGGACAAAATAACAGTCCTGCTTGGGGGCAATGTTGTGGGCTACAAATTAAAACCCTTTGTGATCTGGCACAGTGAAGACCCCGGGGCCTTCAAGCATTATTATTAAGCACACACTGCCAGAGCACTACAAGAATAATAAGTCATGGATGACCCGGCTCCTCTTCCAAGATGCTCTCCTGAGTTGCTATGCCAGCGAAATGGAGAAGTACTGTGTGGAGAACAACAAAACTTTCAAAATATTGCTTATTGTTTATTTTAATGGTGATTTTCATTCCAAAGTTAGAATGATGTTTCTTTTTCCAAACACCACCTCTTTGATAGAACCAAAGGATCGGGGAGTCATAGCAGCTTTTAAAGCCTACTATCTGAAGAAGACCTTTGCCCAGGCCATTGCTACCACTGAGGAAAACTCTGATGCAGTTCTGGAAGAATGATAGCATCTATGACTGCATCAAGAATCTTGCTTGGACTTGCGGGGATGTCACCAAGGAGTGTATGAGTGGCATCTGGAAGAAGACATTCAAGAGGTTTGTCCCTGACTTCAAAAGGTCTGCCAAGGATGAAGAGGTTGCAAAAATCAACAAGCTTGCGGGTGACATGGCCAACAATTTTAACCTACGTGTGGACGAGGATGATATTGAAGAGCTCCTGGAAGTGATTCCTGAGGAATTGACTAATGAGGAGTTATTGGAACTGAAACAGGAGTACATTGCTGAAGAAGAAGCAAGAGAAAAAGGAAACTACAGGAAAAGAAAGAGACGAAGAACCCCCAAGAAAATTCATAGTGAAGGGGTTAGCAGAAGTGTTTTCAGACCTCAATAAACACCTTAAAATGTTTGAAGAGAGCATGGATCCCAACACTGAAAGGTTTTCATTAATAGAAAGGAACGTTCATGGTACACTATCTGCTTTCAAGCAAATCTATGATGAAAAAAAAGAAACAAACCAAAAAAACTGCCATAGATATATTTCTGGAAAGAGGGACATCTCCTCAAGATGAGACCCAAGCAGGTCCTTCAGAAGGTATTCCAGAAGAAGGCATTGTTATTATCGGAGATGACAGCTCCATGCATGTTATTGTCCCTGAGACAGAATTTTTTATATCCAAGTCATAATCTCATTTCATATTGGCTTTGAAAACATTTATTAAACTAAACTTTCTTATATTACTATTTGCCTAAATGTCAGTGTTTCTTCATCAGGGTTATTGAGTTTCACATGAAATGCAAAAGTCATAATGGAGTTCTCTTTTGTGTGCCGTATTAAGTAAGATATTAGAACTGTAACTTCAAAGTCGTCAAGAATCATTGACCAAACTGACTTAATTTAAAAAAAATTTCCAACTTCTGTACCCTTGTGTAGTCTGAACCATTCATAGTTTTGTCTTTAAATTAAACATTTTAAAATAATTTCTTAAAATTAATCCTGTGCAGATTCAGTTATTTCTGAGTGAGCTTAACTTAGTGAAGATTTTACTGAGACATTTTGATATTCAAATGTGATAACATTTAATAAATGTCCTTTGTTGGGCTACTGTGATTAGAGTGCTAGAGGACCAGAGATCTCAGAAATATTGTGAGGGTTAGTCCCTCTTCTGTTTCTTGGCTATAAACATTCCTTAAATATTCACACACACACACACCCCAGGGAATATTTCCTATATCATTACTTTTTAGAAAGTTGTGAATAGTCATAGTCAGGAGACAGATTTGAAGAAAATTTGTAAGCTAAATAATTGGGATTCAAGTTTTGTATTACATATGTGTTCCTATATTAGATGCTATTTAAATGTAAATGAATATATAGTTTGCTTGATCTCTATAAAATCTATTAATCATTGTGTTCCCCTCAGAATTAAGCACCATGCTTTGTAGGTGCATAATAGTAACATTTTTGAATTAATATTGTAGACTTCACCTTCAACCAGACAATTAGATTTTGAAGGAGCTTCAATTCAGTAAATATCTTTATATAGTGCTATACATTTTCTTCCACAAGATATTAACCCGTACATCTCCTATTTACCTTCATGAATATTTGGAGAATAAAATTAAAGGAAATGTTTTTGCTATGCAATTTCCTTTTTACTCACTACCATTTTTAAAACACAGTTTTCCCCTATTTTAAAATAGTAAACCTGTGGCCATAAAGGTAGAATATGATTTGTTCTCTATTTCATATTAGAGATAAAATTGAAATAACATGATTTTCTTTGAGGAAAAATAGTATGTCTAGGTAGTTTCTACTCTTGCATTCTTTACCAGCTGCATTTTCACCCTGTTTTTCATACCAACTGGCTTTCCTGGCCTGATAAAGCAGGATCATCAATTTTTCCAACACACCTGCACACCATGAGATTGATGCCAGTAGGGAAACAACTATCTGCTGCCTATTCTCTTTAGTTTTGAACCTGAAGATTGAAGGAAAATTTAAATAAAATGGAGTGGTCAGCCTCAATATTTCCACTTCTCAAAATAAATATTCAAAGCTATCTTTTGATAGGAATGTGAAGAATATTAAAAATGCAAGTAAACATTAGAAGATGTGGACTCTTCTTTCTCTGCAAACCTTCCTGGGTAGTTGTCTTTCAGCGAAAGTCAGAATCTTGGTGATCACTGGTGGTTGCAGAAGCTGGTGATGGAACTTTAACCCATATGCTTAAACAGCCAGTGTCTTGTCTTCTTCTTACCTTTAGATTTCTGTTTTGGGGTGAAAAATACCTGAAAATAAATGGGGCAGATTTTGTGAATAAAGGTGTTGATATTTAAATAAAAGGAAATTCATTCTTCATGGGGTAAGTAAATGACATATTATTGTAACTAGTGAAAAATAATAGGCTTAAAACAGGAGAATTTGAAGTTGGTGTCATGGATTTTGGGAAGTTGTGAAAAGAATAAGAAGTGTTTAGATTCCAGGAATCTTTGATTTAAATATCTTAATGAAAGTAGAAGAGTTCTCAGCTGGCTGGTGTAGAAGATAAAATACCATAAATGTCAGCACTGTGCCTGGGTGACTCTTCAAGTCATTATAAACAATTAAGGGCACTATAAAAGACAAGGTCAGAGCATTTCTCTTAACTCTTCATATAGATCATTTTTATTCTGGTACATATCTCATTTCCCTTCAAGTATCTTTAACTGTAAAGAGAGAGATAACCTTTATGACTCTCTTTTATTGATAAGGAAACAAAATGAAAGCCCCTCAGTTTATACTCGGTTGCTGTAATCTGTGAACAGCATATTTTTCTAAGTGGTAATATGGTTAAGTTGGCAAGAATTGAATAAGTATATGTTCACATGAATTAAAAATTTTGCTAAGTCGATATATGTAGGTGCATTGTAGATGAACTTGAAACATTTCTATAGGAACACACTTCATACAGGGTATACTGGCAGCAGCATACCATGGAAGGTTCTGTGTGCCATGTGACCTATGGATTTTTGACACTGGACTCTCAGGCTAAGTTTGAACTGGACTTCCATGGCAATGACCTTTTTAAGGCTCTATTAGAGAACAAATTGACTCTTCTTTCACTCAACAAATCTATTAAACTCCTATACTTTTTTGGAGTATGCTCCTCTTCTCATGTTGCTGACATTCTAATTTGGAATGAAGATAAAAAATTGTTACTCATGTAATAAACTTTTAAAACCTGTGACGTAGCCTCTTCCAAGTAATTCTCCTAAGAGAGTATTACCAATACTTTATAATTTCATAAAATTATAAAGAATTGTATTGAAAAAGATAAATCATTATATCTATAATTTAAAATAAGGTCTGAATTATATTTGACTACTATGAAATTTACTGGTAAAACCTCAATTTTATCCAAATGTGCTACTGATCATAAAAACTAGCAAACATAAGAGCCTTGCATGTTTCCAAAATACATTTTTCATAAGAGACATTGGATATCTATCACTGGCTTGTTCAATTGGAGTCAGATCGAGCAGTCAGTGTTCATTTTAATTTAAATCTCTTCAAAGCAGTTAGCCCCTTCTTCTCTACCCAAAGCCATCAAGATTTGCTGCAGACGCTGGGTAGTTTTATCCTGGAGGAAGGCAACAGTAGTGGAAAGGATTACTATTAGCCTCTACCACGCATGACTCATTAGAACATGTCGTGAAATAAGTTTAGCTCCCTATCAGGCAAGCAGTAGAGCGTTCCCAAGTCATTTATCAAGTGAAAAGGAAGGAAGTTGTCAAATTCGGGCAGCCCCAGTGATATGAGCAGAAATGTATCACTTTATTATTTTCCCTTCCTTCTGCAGAAAACATGATATGTTGATTGATCTTAGATTGTTTAGGGTCTAAAGTGTTCTATTCTTACAAAAGTTATGAATTAAAGACCCTAAATTGTAAGGTGTTAATGGGAGTGAAATTCATACCCAATGCAGAGATATTAGTTGGAAACTAAATCTTGTCATGCTCAAGGTACTTTTATTGCTGTAAAAAATAAATAAATAAATAAATAAGTAAATAAATAAATAAATAAATAAATAAAAATGAAGGTCACAAGCTAATACTATTTAGTAAGTAAGACATTTAAAGAGATTCATCATTTTTCATGTGACATACAGATATCTCTTAAAAAGATTTCAGTATTTGATTTGGTATTTAAATATTTTAGGTCAATCCTTTAAATATTTCAAGTCAATCCTTTAGAAACTATATATGTAACAAGTAAATGGTGGTCAAGATTCCTGATGCTCCACAATTGTTTGGTAGTGTTTGGATGGCAGCAACAATTTTATTTATAATGGAGTTTAAAGAAATCCACATTGACAGAGGATTTTTTAAGTACCACACACTGTGTCAGGTATGTTTAAGCTGAGTGGATCATTTCATTCTATGGCACAGATGGATATTACTTTTTTTCGGCTTTATTGAAATATAATAGACAATTAGTTGCTCGTATTTACATTGTACAAGTTAATGAAGTTTTTTTTTTTAATTATAGTTGGCATACAATATTAGTTTCAGTTGTACAGCATAGTGATTAGAGATCTAATAACTCACAAAGTGATCACCCAAATAATTCTAGTACTCCTCTTCTCCCTTACATATTTATTACATTATTAACTATTTTCTTTATGCTACACTTTGCATCTTCATATCTATTTTGTAACTGTGATGAATATTATTTTTATGCCAGTTTTCTCAGGTGAAAACACTGAGGCTCAAGGTTTAATAACTTGCCCAAGATTATATAGTTAATAAAGAGTAGAGCTGGGCTGGAACCCAGGGCTCTGTGACATCACAGTTTCTTCTCAGATTAGTCAGTAACCTCACCTAATATTTCACGGTATTTGTGCTATTCTATAATATTAATGGGGGAATAAATCTCTAATGTGCTTGATCTTAGAAATTTAAATAATCCAAGTGTTTAAAATTGCATCTCTATTTTTAAATAAGGTTGCAAAACTATGTATATAAGTTAATTTATTTTGGAAAATTTTGTACATGTTTTTACCATCTGTCGATGGCGGACAGAGGTGATGGCACAGTTTCGGTTCTCTCCATAATTTTTTACATAGAAGTTTACCCATGACCGTCTGTTATAAACAAGCTTCTCATTACGCTCTGAGAGCTGTCTTCACTTCCCTGTACTCCTTCCTTATTGCTCCTCACGGGAAAGGGGGGCCTCTGGGCCTTAGCTCTCAAAACGGCTTTGCCTTCCTGAGTTATTGCCTCAACAAATACTTGTATAGTGACTAAGTAGAGCCAGGCACTGTCCTAAGAGCTTTACAAAGAGGGGATTGACCCATAGATTCTCACAGTAACCCAATGAGTAAGGAATTGTTACCATGCCTCACTTGAGCAGATGAGGAAATTGAAACACGTAAAGTAATTCACCCAGTGTCTTACCGCTAATAAGTGGTAAAAATGGAATTTGAACCTAGAGTATCTGATGCTAGAGATCTTGATCTTAATCGTTACATTACAATTTGGGGTGTCTACTTTAAATTATATCACAACTTCTTCTTTTTCTTTTAAATTTTATTTTATTAGTTTCAAGTATACAATACATTGGTTAGACATTGATATAGTTTCTAAAACGATCTGCCTAATTGCTCTTTCTCTCCTCTGGCTCTCTACCTAGCCAATACATTAATGCTAACTACATTCCCTATGCTGTGCTCCCCATCCCCATGACCATCTATCAACCACTAATTTGTACTTCTTTAACCCTTCACCCCATTCTCCCAACTCCCCCTCCTCTGTCCATCACCAAATTGTCCACTATATTTGTGAGCCTGTTTTTGATTAGTTTGGTTTTTTGTTCCTTAGATTCATCACATAAGTGAAATAATATGGTATTTATCTTTCTTTGTCTGACTTAATCCATGTATGTCATGCCACCCCTTTTACTTCTCCTAAAATACTGCATCATGAATCATTGTCTACCTGTCTTATATTCAATCTCTCTTTTCATTAGTTCTTTTTCCTCTACTTATAAATATGAGTAGATCTGTAACATCTTAAAAAGTACCAACTTCTTTGTAAAATGGAGTCTTTAACTCACTGTATTTCTTTTTTTATTTCCCCTACAACCATCAACCCACTACTTCCTGGCTTATGCCTTAACCCCCTTCTACAACTGTTCTTGCTGTAACCTCTGACTGAGAGGTTTGGACCTCTCAGCTTTCAGCTTTGCTGGACCACAGTCTTTATAAAACTCTATCCCCAGAGCTTTAATAACTATCACTATATACTGGGGATAGCCCTACCTCCCTGAACTTTTCCCCATCTTTTTTACCTCTTTAATATTGTGTCCCCAAAGCTTCTATGCAATGTTTCACTCCTTATTTTAATAGTCACCACTTGCAACAAGAGCTGTTTTCAAATGACGGTTGGTTCCTGTATTTCTCTGTCTCTCAAGTCTCAATGTACTCTGTGCAAAACTGAACTTATCTCCCTGTTGCCAGAACATCACCTCTGTTCTTTCTTCTGACTTCCATTCACAGACCATTCACCTTTCACGCTGCCTTCAGAGTTATTCCAAAAAATATATCTTGCCTTCTATATCATCCAGGTCATGCCTGTGTGTAAAATCCTTGAGTAGCATCCCATAGGATAAAGTGAAGTTTGATGAGCAGAGCAAAAAGATTTGTAGCAAATGAATTAATCCGGGGATGTTTCTTGATTTATTTCCCAAGTCCTCTCTGCTCTAGCTGTACTAAACTATTTGCTATTTGCCAAGTGGAGCTTCCCCTTTATCAGCTCTATGCCTTTGCACTCTTTTTCTCTGTCTGAAAAATCCTTTGATTTTTCTCCTTTTCTCAGAAACATACTTATATTTCATGACTCAGTGACTCAGCTCATATGTCACTTCCTATGCAGCACTTTCTCTACCAACCACAATAAATGAGTTGTTCTCCTTCTGGTCTTTATTCAACATACACTAATCACTTTGCATTGCAATTAATTTTTTAAATCTCTGTTCCTTCAATGATGTGACCTCAAGAAGAAGAATTATATATAATTTATCATAGAGTACTCAATGTTCTGTACATAGTAGTCATTCAGGACAAACTTGTAGAATGGTTTGAGTGATCAAATTAATGAATGTAAACAACAAACTTTCATTTAACACATAATTAACATGCTTTGTGCCAGGCAGTGTTCAAGGCACTGGAATATCGCAAAGAACAGCCGTATTGATGAAAATCATTCCTATCACGTGGAACTTACATTCTGCTGGAGGAATGAAGGTAATTAATAAGACAAGTAAGCAAAGTATAAAATTAGATGGTGACAAGTGCTATGAAAAAAGTGCAGAGAGAATAGATGAGAAATGCCAGGGGGCAGTGAGGGCTGCAATTTTAAATATGACTGTCAATGAAGGCCTTAAAAAAGAAGATGATACTTGAGAAACATCTACAATAGAGAAGGGAGGAGACCATTTGGGAATTGAAGATCTCTCCAGGCAAAGAATAGCAAAGGTAAGGGTAAAAGGATGCTTGAGGAGGCATAGTACCAGATACTAGACTGGCGAGAAAGAGGGAATGGAAGTGGGGAGAAGTATTAGAGGTAACTTCAGAGAGGACCAGAGGTTAGACTCTGCAGCAATTTTACTTTGTGTGACATGTGGAGCCACTGGAAGACCCACAGAAAAGTGTTATAATGTTTTATAGAATTTAAAACATTTATCTTACGATGCCATAATGAGCAGTTACCTCTGGTAAATTTGTGACATTGGCTTTGCAAATTGCATTGAAGGCTCTTGATACTGAGTTCATTTTCCCACACATGTATGTTTGAGGACAGCCAGTATTCACAAAGGTAAAAAAAAAAAAAACAACCCGAATCTCTCTCTGCAAGAGCATAACAGTCTTGCGAACACTAAAGGGCAAATGGGAAAAATGTACCTGTCTGCATCAGTGGACAGGAAGACAGAAAAACATGGCTGGGAGTGTATGGCATTGAATTGGGTAAGTAAACTGTGGATTAGTTATTGCTCTTTTATATGCTGTTTAACTTGCAAAGAAGAGAATATGTTATATGAGAAGTTATTGATGTAGTTGTTCTAATTAATTAAATAGGTGTTTAATTAGAATAATTAAATAGATGTTTAATAGAGTATCTTAGAAACTCTTGCACATTCAGTTAGATAATATTTTTTCTTTCTGTGTTGCTTTCTTTTTGTTTTATTTCTCTGGCAGAAGCTTTCGAGGTGATCGTAACAAAGATATCAGCACTCTTTTTTTATGGATAGGTACAGAAATCATACTACTTATTCTCTATCCTGATTTCTTATTGCAATTGTTGTTTTGAAGTCATACACCTTTATGGTAAAACAGAAGATATTGAGTTTCCCAGAATTAGGTGGATTAGCTTTTAGGAAATTCTGAAAGTTAAGGTTCTCTGAAAGACCAAATAAATCCAATCAAATGGCCAAGTTTATGCTAATTGTATTCTAGAGATAGATAAAGTTTCTCTTTTCTAGGAAGAGTCAAAATAGAGCTTGAATCTTAAATTATTAGATGCTAGAGGTTTATCTTTATGTGAAGAGAAAAAAATTAAGTTGTAAAAATTTTTCTTTATCTTAGCTACAATTTTATTGAAATACAAATAAATATATTAAAATAAATTAAACCAAAATATAGAAAATAAATTCATTAAAATATATAGTATATATACATACCTATATAATAGATTTACATATAATATATAATATAGTGGATTTTCTGCAATACTATGCTCTAATTTAAATAAAATATTTTTAAATGTATTAATGAGTAAGTATTAGATTATTTCAGAAAGTACCATAATTGCTTTTGTCATACATAAATCTGCATTTTAAGAGCAGATCTAGCTATTATTTCTTGGTCATAAACTGATGTGGCTCAACAGGCTATGGTTATATTTCTCTTGGTTTAATCTCCACTCTCCAATTCCCCCATAATGAAGTGAAAACCAGGCCTATCTTTTCATTAAACTCTTCACTGAAAATGTTGGCATCACCTCTCCACATTGGAAATTGAGGAACACAGTGTGTGTGTACTGAAAAGAAAATAAAAAAAACAAAAACCCAAGAAGTATGAGAGCTAAGTTTCAAGTTCCACTGTTTCCTTCTCAAGACCAGTATTCCCCAGAGTTTCATCATATCTGTGGGGCTCCCCTGGCCAAAATTCCTACTACGACATCTGTTTCACAACTCTTATTGATGGGATGAGACATTGATACAGAAGAGAGAAAATGGGGAATGGGATCTTCTACCGTTTTAAAACACTTATCAAAGTTAGCTTCCCACTGACTATCCCCCACTCCCTCCTTCCTCTAGCACATCCTCCTAAGAGTTGAGACTTTCTCTTCCTTCTGGATTCTTGTTTCCTTGCCCCAGGTCTGCTCTCCACTTTCCAGGGATCTAAGAAGTTCTTGGCCACCATTAGACTACAACTGAGAGAATCAACTGATCTCTCCCCATGATCAGTAATTATGTCTCTTCTTGCTCACGATCAGTGGTTCTGGTAATATTTGGAGACTGAGATGTTCTATATCTAAAGTAAAATACTACTGGCATTTTTTTTTTCCCAATTTACAGAAAAAAAAATAACATTTTTTTCCTCAATTTTAGATTTTTTTCTATGTATTTTGTTTCTACTTCTGCTGCCTGTTATGACTTCTTTGCTGGTTCTGGCATATTACAGAATAAAACACACAAATTCAATTAAAAGTCAGCAAACTTTTATTATAATATTAATGGAAATATCAAGCCCTTTTTTCCCAGTAGAGAAATATGCTTGTTATATGGTTTTATATTGAACAAGTTTTATATTGAACAAGTTAATTTTTCTATATGCAAACTATTTTTTATCCTTCATTGGATTAAATTTATCAAATACTTTACTATACCATGATATTTCTCAAAGGGCAATGACACTGATGAGCCCTCCACCAGGCACAGGAGAGAATCACAGTTCAGTAAGGCATCCTTTCATTTAGAATCTTCTCTCCTTTTATAGTTTGACTGTGTGTCTACGGAGACATATCCAGGAGTGGATTATACAAGGTCTTAGAGTGTGTTCTTTCCAATCATTTTTTTGTTATTCTGTTTGCACCTTACTTTAAGAAGACCCATGTGCTTCAATTCTACTTGTAAAACATGGTGTTTACAAATTCCCCTTAATGGTGAAGTTGACCATTTGGTTGGGTGCTTGCCTCATGCTGTTTGTTTAACAGGTGGCTCTTACTTGTAGCATACTGTATTCTCATTAAACATCACGTAGAAAGAGTCAAATCTTTCAGGCCTTTTAGGTAGAAGGTCCAAATAAGACTAGGTTCTTGGCCACATCCAATGTATGAAGACCAAGGGTTATGGTTTTCAGTTATTTGCCTGAAAAAGATTTACTAGAGGAGTTTTTGGGAAGTGCAGTTCTGCTTCTCTTCACCATGGGCTTTTTAAAAAGCACCCTGTGTCATTCTTACGAAAAATACTTTAGAGCAACACCGTCCAATATAAATATAATGTAAGTCACACATATAATTTTATATTTTCTAATAGCCACATTAATACAGTAAAAAAGCAGGTGAAATTAATCTTATTGTTTATCTAATTTAACTCTATATATCCAAAATATCATCATTCAATATTTAATCAATATAAAATTATTAAGGACGTTCCCCCCCCCCTTTTTTTTTTGTAAAAAATTAAGTCTTCAAAATCTGGTGTGCATTTTGTAGTGACAGCACATCATCTCAATTTGGACTATCCTCATTGCAAGTATTCAGTAACCACATGGACCTAGTGATTACCTTATCACACAACACAGCTTAGAGAATTGCTTTCGAATCTAGTAAATAAGCTTGTGATGCTAAATAAGAATATGCTTTATTTTGTGCTTTTGTGCTTGGCAGTAAGCTAAGTTTTTAAAATGCATCATATTATAAAATTCATGCAACAGGAATATGAGATAGATATGCTATTTTATCTATTTGATAGGAAAAAACAAATTCAGGGTTTAGAGGTTATGTCCAAAATCGTAAAGCAAGTGAAAGACAGAGCCAGTTTGATATGACTTCAGAGCATACCTACTAACCACCCTGAGTACACTCTTCTACACTATGCTTATTTCTTGCATAACTTAAATAAAATGCAGGCTTCTTTCTAATGTTAACATCTTAGATGTACATGTTCAAGAGATTGTGTGATATAAATATATCATAAAACAAAATTCAGAGGTAACTGAATTGTGTTTATATATTAATTTTTCTTGCCTTTTCACTTCCCAGAAGTGGAATAAGCATGCTTGATGTGAGATGTTTGGGAGTACTACAAAACTTTACATGAGCGGCTTTTTAAAACAATCACATTTCTCAAGATTAGTGGTTTTTTTTTTCCTTTGAGAAAATAGGAAACATTCATTATAACCAATAATATATAAAGGCCATTTTCTGATGATTATTCATTATCTTAAATATATGAATGCATAAATAAATAAACTGGGCCAATGTATAATAAAACTATAAGAGCTCAGCTTTTTAAGGGCAAGACTCTTACCACGTGATCATATGTTCAAAGAAGGTTATTTGTCAAAAGTTATTTACTCTTTTTTCCTTTGCTTCCTGAACTCATGATCTGAACATCTTCATTTATTTTAGTTCTAACTCGGTTGATTAAAGAAAAAAGAACTACATTTGCTTTTAATATTGCTGAAATTTGAAGATCAATTGCAGCTATTAAATTAAAATAGTTTACCCCTTGAGGACTTTCAAAAACCAAAGAAAATATTATTTTAAATGGAAAACATTAGTCTTCTATTATTACTGTGTTGGACTAGATCGCATTAGATTTTCAGATTAAGGCAGCAAGTGCTTTGAAAATGTAAAGCCAATTGTAAAATATGGAATTAAAGTAAACACAAAATCAAACAAACATGTTATTTCTCTCAGTCATTATAAGCAGAATCAACTTACTAGATCCGTATTTATCTATCATTAGAATGTATCTACATACAATCATAATGTTTCAAAGTTGATTACACACCCTAATGAGAAGGGCATAGATAAATGGCAAACAAGAATTTAAATATATTTGGCCTAAAATGATTACACTGTATTACTTTTAAATCTTTATTTTCTAATCCTGAGCACATAGTGATTTGTCAATGAGTAAGATTTCTTAGAAATATACTATTATAAAGAGATTCAAACTAGAGTTAATTTTTTTTTCTGGATGATTCACCATGGAAATAATTCAGGAGACATTATTTTTAATATCAAGGGCTCTCTTATATAGTTCACATAAAATCTTCTACCCATATATAAGATAAACACGGAGGCTTAGGAACTTCTTTTAATGTTAGGCTACATTCATTACCAAGTCAGTAAATCTCAGTGTTACATCAAGTACAGCTGTTACCTCATGGGTATAGCTGTCTAGTCAGAAGTAAGAAATATAATCCCAGAGTGCTCTGTTAGCCTGGGATTTCAACATCAGTTTTGTTTTTGATCCCAGTATTTCTCAAATCCCTTTTCATTAATGATGAAATAGGGTCTCAATATCCTAAGCCACCATTTGGAAAGGGAAAAAGAAAGATTATGCTGCTCATGTCCTAGTCATTTGGTGTCTAAGTTTCTTTCTTGCTTTACTATAAATATTTACTTGCATTTTGATAAATTTACACATTTTCAACATTAATTCGCTATATAACCTTTATTATTTGGAATGAAAATGAAACAGAATCAGTCAAAAAAAAAAAAGAGCACTGAGTAACTGCAAAAAGGTGCCACCAAATGTATTTGGGAAACCGCACTTAAGTCACTTCCAAGTCTTCACTCAGAATCTTTATTGGTTTTGAGCTAAATGAAGACTACATTTCTAATTCTACTTAAATGCACACATTCGACCTTATTGAATGTTTGGTATTTTATCTCATCTGTATTTTTGCATATATGATCTGCTTGGAGAATTTCCTTTGTAGTTAAGAAGAGGTCACTTTTAGGAAAGGGAAGTAGGTTTGCATGCATTTAAGATTAGATTCAGGTACTGAGTCCAATTAACAAGGAAAGGAAAGTGGCATTTATATACTAAGGTGTCTCATTTCCTGCACATTGTTCCTGAAAACTACCTAGAATGATAAGGCACAGTATTAGATAATCAACTTGAAAACCCTCCTACCATGACATACAAATCCCATTTTGCCACCTCAACTCAAAGAGCAAACAGGCCTCTTATCAATAGCATCTGGTGGTTTTACATATAATGGTCATCTATCCTTCTGGCCTGGAATAGAAGCTGTAAGTTGTCCTCACTGAGATATTTCTTTATCATTCTTAACAGTCTGGAAATTTTGGGGGGGGACTTTTGCTTGTTTGTTTATTTGTTTTGTGATTTTACGTTCTAGAATATATCTTTAGGCCCTGGTAACTTTTGGTAACTTTAAATAACTTTAGAACTTCCCGTCCAAGGTTCTTCTTTTTCTAATTTTGCACTTTCATGGGCTTCTATTGTATTTCTCGTTGAGACATTGGAGTGAGTAGATAATCTATGTACAATGGAATAAGTTTTTCTTTAATTTAGTTTCACAATTGTATTTTCTAGATTTTACAATTGTTTATATCTGAGGATCTAATTTAAAAATCTAAGATGCCAAGGGGAGAAAGTTCAGTTTACATATGCATGTGCGCACATATATTTTATTTGTAAACACTATGCAATTTTTAAGCCCTTTACCACATTCTCTCCTATGAGTGTGAAGTATATGGGTGGGTAAGAGGGTGGGATGTTTTGATAGTCGAGTTGAAGTTCTCAAAGGATTTGAGTCAGTAATACTTTAGATATTCATGTTGATTAATTAGTGTTTCCTCTCCCACCTGTTGTTAGTGGTTTACTAGAAGGTAGTCTGTTCCATTTAGACAATGTGTCAGTCAAAGGGGTGGATCAATTATCTAACCTGCATATTTATAATTGGGAGGGAGTTGGGAGGTACCAAACTCCCTTGAGACAGAGCAGGGAACCAAATGACGACTTTTAAGAGACACTAGTGGGCTTGGAAAAGACGTCACAAGAAAGACTGCCTGGGGACTTCATACCAGTGGGATCTTTCCCTTTACACGTAGAAAAAAGAATAAAAGATTCTCATGAAAAAGCCCCGTTAATTGTAAAATGTTACTGTGTTATAAGTTAGATCTAGTATTACATCTCTCAGAAATTTGAGAGAATGTTTATATACAATTTTAAAATAGGCAACTAAAATTCAGGTTCAGCTTTTTTTCTTTTTTCCTTTTTTCACTTGCAAAGTGATTTGATCTAAGACCTGTGATGTGCTAAATGACAATAATACGTGATTTCGAATTTTAATTTTATGATAACTGCATTAGAGTGTGGAGGGAAACACATTTTCTGTTCAACTGAGATACTTATGTATTTATAAATATCATATAATAAGGTTATTTGTAGCATTATATTATGTAAAATCTCAAACATGGAGGATAAATTATAACTTATGTAAACTAGTAAAACAACAGCTTATTTATATAAGAAAAAGCAATAAGAAAATTTCTTCCGTGTTAGTAGTTTTTTATAAAAAATGACCAAAAGTGAATTTTTTAGAATGTTATGTCAAATTTATTTGTATTATAATTACTGCCATTTTCATCACATTCTCTTCAAATTGCAAGTTTGAAATTAATCAATGTAATTTTATTTTATTTACAAACAGATGCAGAAAATGTACTATCAAAAATATTTTAAATGATGGGTTTATAAGTGGGAAAGAAATATGTATGAAAATGTTTAATAATTTCAAATATTCAGTTAAATTATTTCTAAATGTTTATTGGATGGATTTGACCTTTAAAACATTGTTATTGGCATAAACCTGAGTTTGATGCCTTTTTTTAGTACCGCATCACATTTTAAAATTAGTAGTGTGATGTAAATAACTTAGCCAGTATGAATCCCCATAGTAATAACATATGGCCACTGATACCTTTAGTGTCTTTTCCCTGAACAGCTAAACTCAGCATGGTTTCACATTTAATGATACAATAGTAGGGTATGGATTTATTAAAAGGAAAGGTAAATTGTATTTCTTGAATATATAGTGTTTGTTCACTGTGTTGTCAGGTAAGAAATAGCAGTCTGCAGTCATCCACTTTAAACTATGATCTAATCGGAACTTGAGAGCTAAATAAGAACGTGGTGATTAGCCCTTAGTTAGTAGGAACCCCAGGGAAAACTTCAATGCTACAGGAAATGATGCTAATGATTTATCAAGTAGTAAACTTGCCTCTGAGAAAATACTGAACTGCCAATTTCACAGCACAGGAAAGTATCTATTAGATATTCCATCCAATCTCAGACCTTTTTCTAGCAGAAGTCCAAGGAACATTTTTAAAAGGGAGAGAGATAGTAAAAAGAACTGTGCAAATTCGGACTCTGATGAAATCTTCCTTTCTCTGGGGCTATGAATCCTTAGTAGCTCTGCCAACAATCAGGAAGCCCTTAGACTCCCGGTGGTACTGAGTGAAAAAGGGTTTTAGAATTTAAGTAAAACAGCAAAATCAGATCTTGCTAGGAAGGCAGAATTTGGTATTTACCTTGCAACTTAAAACATTGAACTGGAAACTTGAGAGAACTAAACTTCTCAGAAAAATCTTATTGCCCATCTACTGAAATAAACATCAACACAAAGGAAAATTCAAGCCCTATTGCATTAAAACCATTAAAGGAGTTGGCAAAATTCCAATTTAGGTAACTACCTCCCACCCTTCATTGTTACAGTTTTTTATCAGTTGCAAATGATATCTGCTTTTGTTTCAATGGAGAAGGTTGTTTAATAATCTTTTAATCGTCATTGTACTTTTACAATATGATATTCAGAATCAGAAAACTAGACAGAGTAATTTTAAAAAATAGTATTTATTTTAAGATAAAATATTCTTAGTACATATAAATATAAGGCTGCCATTACAGTAAATCTAATAGTGTGTATCAATTAACTGATGAGCTTTTAAAGCTTTAGCAATTGTATCTTATTTGATCTCTTAATTTATCCACAATTGAACATACATTTAATAAGTTTACTAGGCATTGCAAATACTATGTCTACATCTTTAATTTGCTTACTACTGAAAATGGGCGAACTTTTAAAAATGGATAAAATTATGTCACTGATAGAAGGTGAGGTAAACAGCTTCAGCTGTGAAACATTTGGTACTTTTTCAGCTTTCCCAGGAAGCTCCATTTGCAAAGGAGATATGAACAGGAAGACCTGAGTCAGCCTGAATCAGAGATTTAACTCCCTGCAATTTAGTCATACTAAAGCAGGAAATTGGGCTCAGTATATATTGTAACTGCGTGAAAGTTTCAGAGTAGGAAGTTTTCAAGGAAGAGAAAAATTCTTTACACTCTTTTGCTGTTTATGATGTTAATGAATTTATTTAACTGGATCTGCACACGTACATTTTTCATCTTACCCATGACTCAATATTTAATTTCTGTTATTCTGCTCTTTCCCATGTATCTTTAAAATCTTAGAGAGACTTGTATTTAGCAACACAAAAAATGCAGATCAACAGGTGCTGATATTAGTTGTGAAAACAAATTGAAATAAAGCATCATTTTAAATTGAATTTCTTAAACCAAGTATGGGGAACAAATCAGGCTTAGGTGAAGACATTGAAAAGATGTAGACTTTTTTTGTTTTTTGCAAACTGAAATCAATCTGATATTGATTAGCAATGATTTTCTTTCCACTTCCATACATTAGTTAAAATAATTGAATCTGGTGAACAACATGGATCAGGGGCAAATAAATGTTTT
Source organism: Pteropus alecto (assembly GCF_000325575.1). NCBI lineage: Eukaryota > Metazoa > Chordata > Mammalia > Chiroptera > Pteropodidae > Pteropus > Pteropus alecto. Next base: position 14,823,632 of record NW_006441953.1, on the reverse strand, counting down.
CATAGCAATTATTGGCAGACATTTTCTTTCTGGTAAGTTTCCCCAAAAAAGATGTATAATTTGCACCTTTTTAAGTATCCATGAGTCCAGTAGTGAGTTTTTATTTTTATATATATATATTTTTTGAGACACCGCTTGCAGAGTGGCAGGCTCAGAGGCACCAGGACTTCCTGCACACAGCTTTTAGTGCTGAGCCACATCTGCCTAAGGACCCCACTGACTTGGCTGCAGCACAGCCCCCATAGGCTCTGATGCCAGATCAGGTGTGGAGAGACTGCCGAGCTGTCACTCCGCATGGTTTCCTGCAAGTCAGCTATCTCGTTCCCATCTGTGTTGATATACTTTCCTGGATTTTTTTTCACTGCTTGCCTGGCGTGCATACAGTCGTCTGATAAGCCTCAGTTTGTCTTTAAGACTTGCCTTCCCAGGTATCTATCACTCAATATATAATAAGTCTTTATGGGTGTGTTTTCCTTGTAGTTGTGCTTGTTATTATTACTTAATTCTTTGTGTTGAGATGTTCTGTTTTTAGATACACTCTACCATGCTTATTAGGGTCTTTTAATTTCTTGTCCATCCCATTTTGAGGGTCTTATTCCATTAAGATCTACCATGTTGCAAGTTTTCTTTGCTTTAATGTTTAAATAACTGCAAGATGAGATTACTTAAGTATATAATGACATTTTTTCCACTTCACTTTAATGTTACATAATTCTCTTAGTCAAG
>NW_006441953.1:14820417-14822872 GCF_000325575.1 Pteropus alecto | reverse complement strand
CTTTGATTGTTAGTATTCTGGTGAGCCATCCTGCAAAGTCAGGGATAGATTACATAGGTGATATATTTTTAGTCCATGAAGGGTTTTTCTATAACTAAAGTTTGATTATTTGTGCTTTGTACCATTAATTGGTGTTTTCAGCGATAATCTTGATTATGCAGCTAAAATTTAGCTGAAAGTTATCCAATCCTGCTGGCTTTGTACTTGCAAAACGCCCATTGAATTTATTAAGAGTGGTATATGCATATCGGCCGCTAGAGAAGATTGGTCGGTATTCAGAGTTGGAAAATGAAAGGGCGGAGGATTCAAGTACACCAAGCTCTGATTAGAGAACCGTGAACAGCTTCCTCCACTTACAGATTAACATCGTGTCATGCTCTGTTTTCAAACAAGGAATATCTGTTCTAAAAGTAGCTCCCACAGACACCACTAATGCACCAAGTTCCAGTTGCCCTTTCTTGAAACAGTCCATTGAGTTTTCTGTCCTTGCAAGAAAGAAATCATTATTGCTTTCACGTATTTTGGCAGATTTCCTTAGTTATGGGATTGTGGTTTGAAATTTGTTTAAGACTTCCTGCTTTTTAACAAGAAATGGCGTTGAGTGTCACAGCCCCATTGCCCAATGTGTTTGTTATGGAAACTGTTTGGGGTGAATAAAATGAGAAGAGAAATATGAAACTCAGGTGAGAATGGAGCACTCAGTGATAGCATATACTTTTCTTTCTCTATAGATTCATTTTCCCATGAAAACTAATTCAATGTCTACATCATAACTTCTCTTCTAGCATAAAAGTAAAATTAAAGTTATGCTCTGTGCTTCAGATGATTATAATTTGCAAGCCTGTCAAAATTTCTATTAAATACATAGGAATGAAATGCAGTGTGCTCATTGAAAAATTGGAAAATTGAACATGTTTAATAATTATCACAAGATTCCATTGGTTATTGCTGAAGTTATACAATAAACCAAATTTTAAGCAGGGAAGAAGATAGCTTGTCTTTCATTTGTCTTTTTATTCTTTAAATTATTATCTACTTCAAGACATTTTTAAAGAAACTATGGAACGTATAAGTTCATAAGCCTATTTTACATCACTATTTTTTCCCCAGCGAATCTTGCCAGTGAGCAGGTGGCTTAGATCAGAGCTGTGACAATTAAAAGTGTAAACACATTAGATATGGGCTTTCTCTGTTCTGGTAAGGTCATGTGATAGAATTTCTTTCCTTTGGAAGCTAATATTTCATTGACAAAATAAGTTACCTAAATGTCTTAAACAGGACACATGTGTTATTTGATCTATTTATTGTCACCAGATGTAAATATTCTTTTATGTTTCTTATATTCAAACTGTACTTCTTATTTTGAACAAATTTATAATTTTGTCTTAGCTACATAAAATTGACCATATTTAAACAGTTCTACGTCTGAAAAATGAATATTGTTAAACTAAGACTGTAGTGAAACCCAGGAGTTTTTCTTCATTGTCAACAAAACAAAACAAGACCATACACATAAGCCCTTGCATTCTGGGACTTTATCCAAAAGTGTTTAGCAATTTGGCTGTGTCCACCTTCAGGAATCCCGTACTTTGATTCTAGGATCTGGGTACCTGATGTACTCAGAGGATCCTAGCATCCACTAAATAGTCAGGCAGGGTTTAGAATTTGGTCAGTTCTATTTTTCTGGCACCTAAAATCTGTATTTTCTTACTCAGTCTGTTTGATGTTCTCAAGAGAGAAAAGTGGTACCCTATATACATAAATGTAATTTTCTTTTTTTTGCAAAAAGACACTCAGAAAATTTTTAAGAAAATATCTTTTAATTTCATGATTTTAATTTGTCTCATATTCTTTGTAATGATTGAAGCCATTAGGAATCATGAATAAAGAGAAAATTATTTTGTTTTGAATTGTATACACATTTTTGTTTTATAAAATTTTTTAATGAAATTTTATCGTAAAATCATAGCCCTTATATAAATTATAAAAACAGAAGGGAATTTCGTGTGTCTTTTTCTTATAAAAATTTTATAGAATTAGATTTTCTATAACTAACTTGTAATATGTTTCAACGATAAAACCAAAACAACGTATATTTTTCTTATCCTTGTTTTGCTAATCCTTCTCTCTGGTTTTCCCTTAGTAATATATCACTTAAGAATGCATGTAGCTGCAAGTAATAAATTAACTGTGATTAAATGAAGGGTTTATTTCTCCCTTTTAACAAAATTCAAGAAATCATCATTCAGCAAGTTCCACTGGGGAACCATGGCGATGCTGTCCTCCTGCTCCACCATCCTTAATTTGGGGTTTTCCTCCTCATATTCCCAAGCTGGCGTTTCTCTCTGCCAGTCCGTCCTTGTTTCAGGTAGGGAGAAGGAAGAGGTACAAAAGCAAAAGGAAGCATTTCCTTTGATTCCATTTCCCTTTCATTCTTGAAAGGATTTCCTTTGCA
>NW_006441953.1:14817847-14819849 GCF_000325575.1 Pteropus alecto | reverse complement strand
CTGTAGTGAAACCCAGGAGTTTTTCTTCATTGTCGACAAAACAAAACAAGACCATACACATAAGCCCTTGCATTCTGGGACTTTATCCAAAAGTGTTTAGCAATTTGGCTGTGTCCACCTTCAGGAATCCCGTTCTTTGATTCTAGGATCTGGGTACCTGATGTACTCAGAGGATCCTAGCATCCACTAAATAGTCAGGCAGGGTTTAGAATTTGGTCAGTTCTATTTTTCTGGCACCTAAAATCTGTATTTTCTTACTCAGTCTGTTTGATGTTCTCAAGAGAGAAAAGTGGAACCCTATATACATAAATGTAATTTTCTTTTTTTTGCAAAAAGACACTCAGAAAATTTTTAAGAAAATATCTTTTAATTTCATGATTTTAATTTGTCTCATATTCTTTGTAATGATTGAAGCCATTAGGAATCATGAATAAAGAGAATTTTGTTTTGATTTGAATTGTATACACATTTTTGTTTTATAAAATTTTTTAATGAAATTTTATCGTAAAATCATAGCCCTTATATAAATTATAAAAACAGAATTTCGTGTGGTGTGTCTTTTTCTTATAAAAATTTTATAGAATTAGATTTTCTATAACTAACTTGTAATATGTTTCAACGATAAAACCAAAACAACGTATATTTTTCTTATCCTTGTTTTGCTAATCCTTCTCTCTGGTTTTCCCTTAGTAATATATCACTTAAGAATGCATGTAGCTGCAAGTAATAAATTAACTGTGATTAAATGAAGGGTTTATTTCTCCCTTTTAACAAAATTCAAGAAATCATCATTCAGCAAGTTCCACTGGGGAACCATGGTGATGCTGTCCTCCTGCTCCACCATCCTTAATTTGGGGTTTTCCTCCTCATATTCCCAAGCTGGCGTTTCTCTCTGCCAGTCCGTCCTTGTTTCAGGTAGGGAGAAGGAAGAGGTACAAAAGCAAAAAGGAAGCATTTCCTTTGATTCCATTTCCTTTCTATCCTGGAAAGGATTTCCTTTGCAAGGACGTTTTTCTTTATCTTACTGGCTTGAATTTCATAAGAAGGCTTCTCTTAGGAGAAAGCTAGATGGAAGTGTATTTTTCTTTTTAGTCTTGATGATGTGGTAAGATAAGAGAGTGAGCCAATATACTGAGACAGGAAGTAGTGACTCCGGTCTTGGTACCACATGACTGTAAGTTCTTCCACACTGGTTCGCTTCACTTAAGCATTTTCAGCATTTTATTTGTTCAGTTGAGTGACTCCAGTTTTTTGTTTTTTTTTTTAACTCTCTTAATAGAGTTGCTTTCCAGCTTTTCTCTGACCCATAGAGCCCCTCCTATTGATTTCTTTTGAATTCATATCTTCATACATGCCCAAGAGGGTATATACTTACATATTCCTGAGAGGATACCTACGAACCATTTTCGTTCTCTCTTATTCCTCCTTTACATTTTACAGATGAGACTAGAGAGGTGTGCAGAGGCAGTTACATAACAAGTCAGTGAACTTCAACTACATTTCGTAGTTGACTCTCGAGCCTGGCTTTTTCTAAGCATTTCTAAATAATAAGTATTTGTGTTTATATATGTTGAAATTTAGGAACAAAATAAAATTACTGATAAAATGTTTGTTACAGGAAAAAAAAACTCTTGAAATCAACACTCTATAATTTCAATTCCACAAGTACTGGAAATTAACTAGTAAAATAAGAGGCATTTTCTAGTCATTCGAATCAGCAGATGTTTATTGAGTGCGATCTGCTAGGCGCTGTAGAAGCCAAGGATACAGAAGTGAACAAGAAAGAAGAATCTGTTGCCTTCAATAGAGTTTATGTACCAGATTATATTGAATGCATGCATTGATTTTCATACACTCATCAAATATTTATTAAGGGTTTACTCTATGTCATGGACTGTTCTAAGCATAAGATATAGAGTTTATGATATGAAAGACAAATTCTTGCTCTTACTGAGTAGTGAAGCCAAAATTATCTTGTTTTCTAGGGATACACGATAAAGAA
>NW_006441953.1:14786564-14817814 GCF_000325575.1 Pteropus alecto | reverse complement strand
ATTGCAATGAAGGAAACACACACACATACAAACATATACACACACTAATTGATAATATTTTTTAATCTGGGACTTGAAATAAGTTTTGGCTTGTTTTAATTTCTGATACATAGCTTTTGCCTGGGTGTGTAATTTAGTTATATTTAAAAATAGATTTAAATTTAAGTATAAATTTATTGGGCTAAATTCTAACAACTTTGATTCTCTCTACCTTTATTCTTTTGTTTTATTGAATTTAACTTGAATGAAATCTTTTTATTTGTCTAGTCTATTTCTGTCTAGTAAAGAAGTTGAAATTGATCATGCCTTGACTTTGTGGGCCATCAGAGAACCATGACATTCCAAGGTATTGATTTTGTGGTGTTAAAGGGTGACAGATCTAGTGTTAAAGTGCCGAGAGAGAATTGGGTTTCAGATTGTACACCATAAGCAGTCTTGACTTTTGCTGAGCCATGCCTAGCTTTTTAAAGTAATGGAAAGAATCATAAGTCTTAGGGTAATTTTTACTACATAAACTTGGAAAGATTAATCTAGAATTGTGTATTCATTCATACAAAAAGAAAGCCACACATGTGTATATGTGTGTACTCAAAGAGTATACCCTGTATTAAGAATATTTCAAATCAATATTACCTATCCTTTCAAAACATATTTTTTCTCACATTTTGGAAGTTGTTTGGTAATAAGAGAAGTTTTGTTGTCTTCCACACTCTTCTTATAATAGTTATTTTGAATTTTGTTTCTGTCATGAGTCCAGTTGGGCAGGTACTATAGGATATGAATTATGATGCTCACAATTCAGAAAGGCCAGAGGTCTACAAGGGTAACACTTGGCGATTTTTTGTTATCCTCTGAGACTTTAGAATGTTGACAAGTACATTATAATAGCTCCTATACACATGAACTGAGGAAGAGTAACCATGGCCATCTTTCAATGTCCCATTTTCCTCTGGATTTGTTCTTTTTCAATGTAATGACCTTTAGCAAATGCATTGAAAATAATGTTTTGATTACATGATTATTGTGTGGAAAACTCTACTGAGCTAAGTCCAAGTGTATCTTTGGAAACTAATCAGAGGTACACCAGATTCATTGACTTAGACCAATCCGTCATAGTCATCTTTTAATTTATTTCTACATGTTCTTCCAAGTTCCCATTCTTTAATAAGACTTTGCCCTGCAAAGAAGAATAGAATGTATTTTATAATGTATGTTTGTTCTGTTTTCTAACAACATAAGTATTTTGCTTAAGCAGATTTGCTAGGAAGTGACAGCTTTGAAAAATTGGACACAAGGAGCCTCTGGAAGCATTTCAGTTCCAGGCAATATCAATAGTGCAGAAGGGGAAAATGAAATATCACCGTGTTTTAAAGAAGACAGTTTTGTCAAAGATTCCTTTTCACTCTTTGACTTAAAATAAATGGAGTAAATCAAGTATATCTATTCAAAATATGCATGTGCACTCATTGAGAAAGTGCTCCTTCCTAGGCATGGGTTCCCCAGCCCTCCGCCCCCACAGACAACGAATGAGAGGATTATCTTTAAAAAATGTATGTTGGATTGGGAAGACTATCATTTTCTTGGCTTAATTATTAGTTTGCACATTTTGAGGTCATGGGATTTCACAAAAACATGGCGGTGCCTTTAAGAAAAGAAGGAAACCTACAGGCTTAACATCCTCAGAGTATATCATTATGTACTCATATCAGATGTTCTTCAGAAATATAATGATGTAATTATTATTTTGGGGTGTGTGGTGTGTGTGTGTGGGTGTGTGTGTGTGTGTGTCTGTATCAGAGAAAGAGAGAGCAAGACAAGAACATGGGCAAGAGAGAGAGAGATTTAATAAACCTGAGATTAGATGCTAAACTTTTTATCGATAAATTAAAAATCTGATAACATTTTCTACCTGAAAAATATTAGGTATATTTGAAAAGATAAAGCAAGTTTGATAAAAAAAAAACTTTTAAGAACAATTTTATCACTAATTAGAGAGGCAGTGGAGTGTAGTCCAGTTAAGAATGCAGGCACTGGGTTGAGACTTCCTGGGCTTAAAATTCTCATATACCTTTTTCTAGAACTGTGATTTGGAGGAAGTTAATTTCTCAGTTCCTGAGTTCCTTTGTTAAATGGGGTTAATGATAATATTGACTTCCTAGAGCTCGTGTTAGTTAGCCTGAGGTCTCCTAAACACTCAATAGAATGTTAGTTATTATTAGTAATTGAAAACTCTTAACATATTATGAGATGAAGAATAGAAGTAGAAATTGTTTAAAAAGTAAATCAGAGGATGAAATAAAAGCTCAAACATTTCAGGAAGTCTGTAATATACAGCTCATGTCTCTTTCAAGATATTAAATGATAGTGGTCATATTTTTATTTTTTATTTTTTTTTAACAAAAGGAGAATTGGTGATTATTCCCTGTCCTATATGTATTCTGAAATGTACTTTAGGAATTATACCGGAAGAAAGTTACTGGTAAGTTCTGTCTTTCAGATTCCACAAAATAATTTGCTAACTGAATTCATATTTATCTTGGTTTTTGTTATACTACTATTAGAGATAGCAATGTCTTGTAAGTGAATGTATATTTTAATTATAATTTGTTCCAGTTCACTTTTGACAAGAGTGATTATGTTAGTACTGTTACTTTCTGAAGCAAGTTTCAGTTAATATGCTATGTACATTAATTCTCTGTTCATTTCTGTGCTTAATTGTCTCCTATCAAAGAGGTACCTGGTAGTACTTTTAATCTGGATATCACCTAAATCTGTTTCATGAATAAAATTGATTCATTATGGTTTACATTTTTTAAAAATTTTATAACATGATCTATTTATATATTTTACTTCATTTTAGGGCTGATCAGATTTTCATATAAATAGGACTGCCATTTTTGTACATTATGGGACTCTTGGTATGGTTTGGCTCTGAGCCTTAATGTTACCTATCCTTTTAACGCTTAGGAAACATCGACTTACTTTCATTCCATTAGTGCAGACTTAATATTATTTTATGTCCAAGATGACAAAGGTCACTTCAATTAGGCACCTCATCGAGCCTTTCCTCCCTGTAGTTTTCTAGTATCTTACACTAAGTATTGTTTAAAAAAAAAAATGTTCTACTGCCATTAACAAAAAGTGAGCAGAGAACAAAAAGCCTGTTATTTGCAGCACATAAAATCCTTATGATAATTTGGTAGACTTTAATTAAACTAATACATCACGTTGCACTTATAAGACAGAGGAGCAAAAGAGAAGCAAATCATCTTTTTTTTTTATTTTCTCTGTTAAGAAATACCATATTGCTTTTTGATTAAGTGCTTTAAGTCTTGTGACCCATTTTAAAGTGTAAGATTTACAGTCCTTTTCCTGACAGGCATATTGAAAAAAGTTCTAAATGATATTGATTGGGATCACCCCACCCCCCCAAAAAATTGAAGTTAAGCTATAAAAAAGCTTGGTTTAAAGTGATTTCTATTAATTTCTTATGATTTACAAACTCTTTAAAAAATTCTACAAATTTAGCCTATGCATACACATTTTTATTACAAAGAATCTTGTTTTGAAATTTAACATATATGCTATATTTTTTCATTGCTCTTGGTTCTTTTTAATGAGTCTACCGACATCTATTAATACAAAAGTCCACTACAAATTAAAAGGATGTCTATGTAATTTATATATCTTCACTGCATTTCACAATTGGAATGTCCTGGAATTAGAGATACTTGGTCGTTATTTAAATAACCTCATCTCCAAATCTTCTATTTGTTAGAGATGTAATTCCCATAATTTAAATTGAATAAACCACTGAATTGTGAGTGATGACATTTAGTTTTAATCCTGGGTCTACAATGTTAGTTTGAATATATCTTGTCACCCCTCTGGGCCTCAGTATCATCACTGGTAAAATGAATAATTTGATACAGGATGATTCCAGGAGACTTCATTGTTCCTGAAATTATATTTCTACATTAGTTATTAACGTAATATCTTTCTGTATACTAAAAGTCAATATTTTAATATGCTCATATCAATACTTAAATCAGTGGCACTTGTTATTTACAAAAGTGTTTACGAAACATTTCTAGAAATTTCTAATGATCAAAACTCATAGATTTTGGAAGCTGGTCAACCACAAATCATATTAAAAGAGAATTATATTTGACTTGGAAATTCATGTATTATTAACCAAAGAACCACATAATCAGTGTGCCAATTCTCACACTTTTAACATATGTTTCATAAGCAGGAAAATGGTTGGTTGGATTTTGTAATTTTGTCCTATCTCACATTTAATTGTTTAAGACTTGATTAATTCCTTGGACATTGACATCATTTTCTTGTTAGTGGATCAAATTCTTCGAGAGTTTATCCATCACCTGGAAACACTTTGACTGCTTTATACTCCCCTCTGTGGATTTTAAGTCTCCCCAAGTAGCTCTCAATTTTTCAGGCACACGATTGCAATTTCAGTGGCATTTAAGAACAGCCGAGTTTGTTGTTCACTTCATCTTCTCATTAACATCTAGTCCCACTTTCTCTCAGGCAGCTTATTGCTTTAGCACATAAATACCAGCCACTGCCGTTTTTTGTTTCCAAAGGTGGCCAGTATGATGGTCTGAAGATGATAATGGTCATAGCTTAAGTGTGCATCATTTTACATTTTTATTATAAGCTTTAAGAATAGAAATGCACTAAATGCTCAACTTTAGCCACATGTAATTGGAACTATAAAGCTGGGATCTGTTTTAATGTCTTTGCTTGTATAGCAGTCTGTTTGGATTGATTTCTATCCCTCCCTGATTTGTAGTGTTTCTTTAAAATATTTTTTAAAAGAAAGACAAGAAAAAATAAAATTATAAATTAAGATATACAAAATATAACATTTAAGGATCGGCTGTTCTAGAGCAGGGATGCTCAAATACTTAATCACCTTTTAATCACATTATCTTTAACAAATAGTTGTTTTAATTGCATCATCTAGCTTTTGACAGTTAACATCATTTGTATATTTCTAATTTAAAATATTCAGAACAGTTTTTTTTTTAATTATTACATTGTTTCCTTTTACATATAGACTTGAGCTAAGGAAAGAAAATAGTGAAAGAGCTCCTGATGGACTTGAGTGGAATTTTAGAAATCTCTGGTTTAGGCAGGAACATCCACTTGCTGTCTCTTGACCTCACCTCATATCTTCTTTCCAACTTTGCCTTTTTGGGGACTGCAATTTTCCCTGATTTTAACTGATCTCAAGCCTACCCATCTTTTAAGACCAGCTTAAGTCCAGTTTGTCAATGAGCCCTTACCACAGTCTCTTCTCATTCTTTAGAGCTCTCATAGTTTTACCTGCTTGGTTGTTATCTTTTCCTCCTCAAGGTTAGTAAGCTGTTTGTGTATATATTTGTACACCTCTCCAAGGAATAAATAAAAGTTTCCTCAGAACCAGGACTGTGTCTTATGTTGCTTCTTGTGTCCTCCCATGCTGCCTGCAATGCTACTCACATGATTGGACTCTAACCTTTGGCGTTCTTTCTGACTCTGAGATTCCATTATTCTAACAGCTAGCCAGTCAATAAATATTGATTGCTTGACTATCCAACCTTAAGCATGCTTTTGTTAGGGCCCAAATCATTTATATTGTGAAGTCAGGGCAAAGTACCTATGATGAGGAATTGGTATGATATTATCTAACCCTTTTCCTTCCATGCTCTGTTCAGCAGTTGACTCATAATCTAAAATGCTCTTTTTCTTAAGAGTGTAGTTCAAACAGTGCTAATGAATGGCCTTTGTGTGTGTGTGTGTACTCACACACACGTAAATGGGTATAGACTTCCTTTTCTTTGATTGGATAGCGTTTGTCTTACTCATTATTTTTTTTTCCTGGTAATTCAAACAGTTTTCAGGTATGTTGAAATTGCTTCCTATGTTTTCATGAATTTAAATAATTACGATAGAATCCTGCATATGATAAACAATAAGCTTCTAGAACTGAGCTTCCTAACACATTCATTTATAATGATTTAGGAAACTAACAAAAGTTCACTTATTATTTCTTAAACCATAGCAAAAATGGAGACATTTGCAGTTATAATTTGGCTCATTATTCTTTTTCAAAGATTCGATCAGGTTAAAAAAAATAATTATGAGAAAATCAAAAATCTTTTGAAGAGTCAGGTTTGAAGCCCTGACTCTACCACTTATCTGTGTGATTTTACATGAGAAAACCAAGCTCTCTAAGCTTCAATCCCCTCATGTACAAATGAACAAATGAACAAAATTATAATTTCTGCTACGCAAGGACTTTGTGAGGGTAAATTAAATACTTAAGTGAAATCGTATAATAAACATCTATATAGGTATTATGATAACTAATAATTATTATAATTCATGTCTTGGGTATACTATTTATATAAATCAAGAAGAAATAAAAGTCTGAAATATCATCCAAAATTGTTCTTCTCATGGTCCTCCACTCGCTGTTCACCTTTTGTCTCATTTTCTATTTCAAGTAATTTTTCTAGTATTGAAAAAAAAATAATAGGTATCTTTCCAATGTCGATAGGTATCTTTGCCCCAGTTCAGCCCTGTATTATCCATTTATGCTCTAAAAATATGAATATCAATTTTCTGTTCCTAGTGGAAACTAACATCAATTTGATTTTCTATGTCATGGAATACACTCTGCTTTTTGTTTGATATCTTTTACTTATCTCTAGATTTGAACATCAGTCAAGGAAAAAGTAATGAATATTCATAGAATTATTTTACATATTGCCAATTATATGCAAACACATTCACCAGATACTTGTACTTAATCTATACCAATTACATAGGTGCATCATTTAGTTTTGAAGCATGCCTAATAAAAATAAGTAGAAAAATAGACACATATTTCTTTCAAAATATATACATTTCCTTGTTTATAATTGTGAGTCTACAGTGTATTCTTGCACCTAAACCTAAATTCTCTTCCTATTCTTGGCATAATTAACTTTGTTTCTCCTACCACTACTCACCAATTGTTGGTCAGGGAGATCTGAAAAAGAACACAGTTTTTAATAAGTTACGATTTTACTGATAATTTTTGTTAATTAAATTCCCAGCTTATTTTAGTCTCTTTGGTTAGGAAATGGAAAATGAGTGAAATACATAGATAGCCTGGAAGAAAATGCTCGAGGAATTACTTGGTTTCATCTCGTGTGTGTGTGTGTGTGTGTGTGTGTGTGTGTGTGTGTGTGTGTGACTTGTTGCCTCGGTGATAGAACAAACTGAGGAAAAAGGTTGAAAGGCGAAGACAAAGGCTGTGTCTATACAGCTTCAATTGAATTGGACCTGACTGAATGATTGGTTTGGTCTGATTTAGTGGAGCCTATCTCCTCAGTGACAGTGATCTGAAAATTGCTTCCAGGGCCATTTTAATTAGCTGATTCAAATCAAAACAAACACATCCTGGTAACATCCATTTCTACCCAGATCCTCACCAACTACAATTTTCAGAATGGGAATGCCTAAGTAGTTCTCCATGGACTCAAGGTATGCACTTTTGTTTTTAAATATTAATCTTTAATGGAGAGGAAAGAATCCATTTTTCTTGGCTTTAATGATAGGTGAATTTTAGTGTACAGATCCATTTGTTCAGTGTATCAAAGCCTAAAACCACAAAAACTTGAAACCTGCTTTTACATAGTTAATTTATGAAATGAGAGAGTTAGTTCTTTTCTTCAATAACAATTTAATAAGAGGATTTTATTATGCTGCGTGGCAGTATGGTGACGTTATTACTTAAATGCATTCTATTTCTTAAGTATGCTTTTAAGTTAAAAGTATGTTAGTTCTTGAAAATAGAAAATGAAACTGACACCTCTGATTTTTTATGTATTTTAAAATTGTTTTATTTGTTTATTCATTTATTAAAAACCTTGCAGAAAATTTCACATAGTATCTTTCTTTTAAGGAAAGAAGAAAGGAACCGTTATATGGGAAGAATTAAAAAGAGAAAATTAGTGAAGTTTTAGATGGACAGACTAAATTTAAGGAGCAATTAGAGAAAAAATGGGAAAAATAATCTGTTAGTAAAATAAAGGCATTTGCTGCAGTTCGAAAAAGGTCTATTCTATAATCCATCGTATGACCAATAGTAGAAAGTCAAAGATAACCAAATGATTTGAAATTATTTAAATTGGATAAAAAGACATAAGAGGTAAAAAGTAATGTGATTTCCTTAATTAGCTATTCCCAAACATGTGTTTATTCATTAAACCAATGTTCACTGAGGGCCAACTATGTGCCAGCAGTGGGGATGAAGCAATAAGCAGAGTGGACATGATGTTTGCCCCCATGGAACATTTTATAGCCTTGTATAAGATGTGAGAATTCAAGAAGAAACTTCACAAAAGTAGTTAAATATTTGATAAATGCTATGGCGACATATCATGTGCAGTAAGAGTACATAAGAAGATTATCTAATGTAGTCTTCGTGTGCACTATAGCTACATCGTAGCTGGTTTGAGAATAATAAATAACATCTGAAACTTTAAAAATTTAGCTTTCACCCATATAAGAGTATGAGCAGTTTTGAAATAAAATGTGCAGTTGTCACTGTTGGAGCTGATCGGAATTTTGTTTTGCCCCAATGGTAGCGGGGAGGGAGAGGGATGACAACAGCAAAGACGTGTAGTTAGCCTTTTTCTTCCGTTCTTCTTCAAATGACTGCAGAGAAGAATCACAGGTCATTGAGATTTAATAGTTTTATTAAAAGTATATTTTAGAAAAATAAAGAATGCCCCGAGAAGGCCCTGGAGAAAGACAAAGTATGCTCCAAGGAGGCATATGGTCTCAGCACTGTAATCAACACAAAGGGACCAGAATGGTTACAGAAGGCATAAAGGCCACAGGAGGCCACCAAAATGAGAGAGAGCCCAGAAGGGCAAAAAGGGGGAAGCCCAGAAGGGCAAAAAAGGGAGGGGAGCCCTGAAGGGCAAAAAGGACCCAGAAGCAAGAATGTCTGCTTTCTATTTGGACTGTGATGGGGTTACAAGGGTGGTGCTAGCTGATTGATGTGCAAGGTCATTTTGATTGACAGCTGGCTGTTTTATAACTGCCTAGTGAGCATGTGCATTCTCTACTACTACTCTACTACTATTCTACTACTCTTGGGGTGTTCTTTGGGCTATCTCTAGGCTGGACCCCTATTCCTTTGTTCCCCCTGTCACTCATGTCTGACTAGCTACCTAACACAATGATATAGTTTATGTAAAATAAAATAAACTATGTTCATCTTAAACTTACAATTTAAATTATGAAAATTCACTTACTATCGATGCCTTGGTTTGCGTGTGCTGCTTGTATAATTTGCAGAACATTCCAAATTATGTTAAGTTTTAGAACTGCTAGAGATAGAAGAACTATATATTTTTTTTTATCTCTAGGAAAAGATAAAAAATAATTGGAAAATTAAGACATTTTAAAGCTGCTTAAATTCACAGAGCTCTTATTGACAATCTGTAGCAGAGCAATTTTAAACATTTTCTGCTCTTGAATATAAACAACTTTAAAATAGACATTATTTTTTTTACACCATTTTCTTTCAAAAATGAATTGTTCAATTATTCAGTAAAAGAAATCATTTACTTCTTTTCTAAGTGATTCTCACGTGCTGATGCATTGTTATACTGGAAATTAGGTAGACTATTTCTCTCTTCCCATCCTAATTATTAAAGATAAGTACTTTTGGTAGGAAACCGAAGCATCTTTATTCTACGGAAGTAATTTGTTATCTTGGCAATATTCAAACGTACTAAAGGTTTTACTAACAGTGACTGCACCATCGAACTGGAAAACAATACTCTGTACCTTCAGGCACTGAAAGCAGAAATCCGCCTTTTGGTCAGGCTCCAGAGAAATGTATATTTAACATTATTTAAAACTGACTCTAGCACCAAAAAAACATTTTGAAGGAATATTATCTTCAGTTTTATTTGTGCAAACTTGATACAAAGTTGGAAAACATTGCCCGTTTACAGTCATGACTTTGAACAAGAGTAATTCATCCTTGACCAGAAATCAGCTGGACATTTGTTGATAGCATGTAAATTGCTCAGATTTCTATAAAGAGACAGGGAGCTATCTAGTGATTGCATTTGGTGACTAGAGAGCTGCTTTGAAGAGAGTGAACATTCAGGTCAAGCTTGTATCCCAGAGTTCTTAAGGGTTTGTAAACTGTAAAAGCAGTGACAACAAAATTACCATTTCATTCGTATTTGTATTTGTAGTATAAACAAAGCCAATAATCCTCCCCCACCCCTACCCCTCTCCTGGTGACATTTCACAGCCTTGAAAAGCTGGAAGCAGGGAAACACAATTAATTCAATGTTTCTTTTACTATGCAAATATCTCTTAGAGATAGCATCCTTGAGATTAGCCAGCATTATTGATTTAGATGCCCCAGGGTTGTTAATTGTAGGGAGAACTGTTAGTTCTCTATGACTTCTGAAGGAGGTTATGGCCTTTGCAGATTCATCTTTAAACAAGGAGAGAACACTATCAGACAAGATGTGCATCCAAGCTTTGGAAGTAGCAAAACCCTACTCACATCCCTGTAAAGCAGACATATATTTTTGTATTTTTTATAGGTGGATACAGTGCAGACCACGACCCCCCCTGGCCACATTGAGGAATCATGTAAAATGAATGTATATGCTCGTAAGTGAAATACATGTAATGTTCCAACTCAATGTGTTGGATCCTAATAGACCTGAATTTGTCTTATGTAAAAAAGAAATCGATTCCCAAGGGGCAGGACCACTAGCTGATTAAAACGAAGCTCTGATTTCGAAGAAAACAAAAATTGCTTTAAAATAAAATCTCTGCAAAAAAGAATCAAACTATACTTTGCAAACAAGTGAAAAAAAAATCAAGCTTTCAATATGGAATAAAGGAGGGATGTGAGAGAGGTTTTGCAATCTTATCGATTACTATGGAGAAACAGAATCAGATATCATCATACTCAGGAGTATGACAAGAAGAACAAGAAATCCTTTTTCTTCGGTTTGCACTTGAATGGACTCAAGCAAAGTGTGGAGACAAGTATCCTGTTACTGTTTATAGTTAATAATGTGGAGATTTAGTATAGATGTGATTTCATTTGCCTTGTTTGAACTAATTAGATTCATTATGTTGAGATCACCTGAGCCTGTGCTAGATCAACAAAGAATGGAAATGTATACCTCAGGACCGAATTCCGAGATAATTAGACTATTCAATGCTATTTAATAAGGCGCTAAAAAGAAATACTGCCAATCAGGGAAAGTGAGAAACTGGTGGACATGAGAGAAAATAATATTTAAGTCATTTTGATGCTCATCGAAACATAATTTATTATAGTATAAAAGTGGAAGATAGATTGCAATATATCTCACAGACATTTTACACAATTTCCAACTGAATTGAGGGTAAACCCTAGAAGTGTTCACGGAATGTATGGCCATTATATCCATAGGAAACTGGCCTTTAAATTTGTGGTCCTATGCATTTATATACGCAGAAGAGGACTTTTTATTTTCTTAAGGATGAATTGCATGCAGGAAGTACCTCTTTGCATTATGGTTATTGGTTCAATTGAAGATATTGTATAAATATAAAGTCTAATTTTTGTATGGGTGTGATATATATGTATGCATTTGTGTGTGTGTGTGTGTATAAGTGGAAGGAGGTAAAATTTAATGATTGACATTTGCACTTTGGTTCGTTACCTAGAATGTAAAGAGGTAGAGTAAACTGTCTTAAGTCATTCATGTGTGTTATGATCACTATTAAAGATCATTATTCACAAAGAAAGCAATTCTAAAATAGTATGGCTACTGCAAGGCTCTTCAATTAAATATAATATTTATTGCAACTGAGCCATTTAAATTAATATGGTACCAACGTCTGAAAATAGTGAGAGTAGGCCCCTGTGAAATCAGTTTGAAGACAGTTGGAAAGTCCTATTACACTCCTTCAGGCCACTTGGTGACAGAGAATGTGAATCATGGATGAGCTTATAGAAGAGATTTGGAAAATATTTGTGTTCTAACTATAACTTTTTAATCTACCAATAAGTTACATATTTTTTACTTGTCTTCAACTTATATTATATAAGTAATTAATCATAAATTAATGTAGGTAAGATAGTGACTATTAAAAACAGATTGACATATCTTTTGTAGTCACTGTGTGCCATAATAATTTTGAAACTATTGTTCTCTGGTATTTGTATTCATTTCTCTTTATTTTGCTGATTAACTTTATAGCTGAAATTTTTACCTCTTCTTTCTATGTGACAATCAACCGAAGTTTGTACCCTATCTATACTATTACAGGGATTTTTGTCTTTATGCTATTATAATAAATTATAAGTCTCCAAACAGTATAATTCCATTGTATTGAATATTTTTCTGTCAAAAAAATAATAAAAACTTTATAAAATGTCTGCATTTTATATTTTAATAGTCTCTTGAAACAATGGGACATAAAATATGTTCAGATTGCTGGTTTTTAGAATACATTCTCCACATCTATACAATTTGAAAGTGAAATGCTTAGCCACTTAAGATGAAGAGAAAAGATTTGACAGATAATTGCAAGAGTGTATGGAGAATAGCACCCTGAACTGAGTCAAGAGTCTTGATGTTAAACTTTGCTCTGTTACTAAACATCAGACCCGACAGATAAAAATTTTGTGTTCTCAAGTGCTCAGATTTCTTATCCATAAATGGTAGGTTTGGACTGCACTATTGATTTAAAAATCATTTTAATTCTTAACTTCTAAGGTTTCGATAATTTTGAAATATTACAAAATGGTACTTAATACTGATCATATTAAGAATCAATACTGATCATCAGTATTAGGAGAATTCTATGCTGTTTTCTACTTAAATTGACCCAAAGCTCAATGCATGCGTATCCTAAGACCAAGGGAAAATATGAATTTACAGTTCTTACTGTTCCATACTTAGTTAGACTTAATGGAATATGTATTGAAACAAAAGTAATCATGTTCTGGGATCAATAGGTCCCTCTAAGTTAATTGAGCCAAGTAGCACCCAAGTACAAATACACTCAATTTGTAACAGAAGAAACCCTTTTGTTCTGCAGGAGTTTAATGCATCCCTGGCAGAATATTAAAGTACGAGAACCAATTTTTCTTGCTCTTTACCCCCCAAGGATTGATCAGTACATGAAGGTCTCTGTGACTTCAAAGGCATTTCTGGACTTGGATCAGCCTGGTAGGGCTCAGAGAAGGAAACTTGCCCCTGATGTTTATTGCTGTAGGCTCTTTCATCTAACAGTAATTCTCTTCTTAGAAGAAGCAACGGGCAGAGGAGTCTTGGAACTGTTATAAT
Source organism: Pteropus alecto (assembly GCF_000325575.1). Lineage (NCBI taxonomy): Eukaryota > Metazoa > Chordata > Mammalia > Chiroptera > Pteropodidae > Pteropus > Pteropus alecto. The sequence goes on along the minus strand of NW_006441953.1, from coordinate 14,804,426 downwards.
TTCACGATTAATGTTTAGTAGCAAAGTGCCTCACTCAGAAAAACAGTACTTTTATTTTAGCTTCCTGCTACTACTCCAACTGGGAAAGGTCAGAGAAACAGTAGGAAGCAAAATGAAAGCATATATATTTTGTCATTTTTATTTCATTGCAGCATTCTGACTTGTAAAACAGTGTCACTTTCAAAATCACAAAGGTGGCATGGATAATCTTCAGAGATTCTTATTTAGAGAATTGGTCACACTAAATTTTTTTTTTTTTTTTAATTTAGGTGAACTTCTGGTCATTGATGGAACTGATTTAGATCATAACATTTGTCAATATATTCATTATTTCACCAGATTAGAAATTTAGATGGGAGAATTCCAGACTTCCACCAACCAAGCCTCTCCTATGCCTCACTATCTCTAAATAAAACTTCTACCCTTGCCTCTTGCCTCTATCTGTTTGGGGGGTGGGGGGAAAGGAAGGCTGGATTCGGTTCAAGTACAATGGCTATACAGTATTCCCCCCATTATCTGCTGGAGATATGGTCCGAGATCACCAGTGGTAGATGCTTGAGATCATGGATAGTACTAACCCTATATATAGTGTGGTTTTTCCTTATATATGTACTTGTGATAGAATTTAACTTATAAATTAGGCACAGTAAGAAATCAACAATAATAACTAATAATAACACAGAACAATTATAATATACTATAATAAGAGTTATGTGAATGTGGTCTCTGTCTCCCTCCCCACATCCCTCTTCTCTCTCATAACCAAGAAGGCTACTAAGTGCCTAACCGAAGGGTAGCATTTACAGTGCAGATGCGCTGAACAAAGGAATGATTCATGTCCTGGGTGAGACTGAGCAGGATGGTGCGCAATTCCATCATACTACTCAGAATAGTGTGCAATTTAAAACTTATAAATTGTCTACTTCTGGAATTTTCCATTTAATGTTTTTGGACCTCTGCTCACTACGAGTAACTGAAACCTTGGAAAACAAAACTGGATAAGGTGGGACTACTATAAAGATCAGTGGAGCAACTTTGAATGAGAGTTACCAACTGAAAAGTTATGTTCAGAATCCATCATCATGGTAAATGCAGTTGTGGTGGTGAACACTATATAGAGCATACAAATATCTAAGTATAATGTATACCTGAAATATATATGATCTTGCATACCAATTTTACTACACACACACACACACACACACACACACACACACACAAGAATCCATTATCAGATTGGATTCATATTGGTAAAAAGCTCACTAAAATGTAAAAAAAATATATATTATTGAGAATTAAAATACTTGCTATTGGTTTTAGTTCTTCTTTTTTTGAATGCTATAATTCTACTTCCCTGTTTTGGTAAATATAATTTATTTGAACTGATTTTATTAATTCTTTAGTAATTTTATTTTATTGCATTTATTTTTAAATATTTAAAAAATTTTTCAGTTATAGGTGGCATACAATATTATATTAGTTTCAGGTGTGCAACATAGTTGTTAGACATTAATATAACTTATGAAGTGATCACTGCGATAAGTCTAATACCTATTTGATCCCATACATAGTTATTATATTGACTATATTTCTTCTGCTATACTTTACATCCTCATAACTATTTTGTAACTATCAATTTGGACTTCTTAATCCCTTCCTCTTTTTTTGCCCACTCCCCAAAACCCCTTCCACTTGACAACCCTCAAAATGTTCTCTGTATCTATGAGTTTGTTTCTGTTTTGTTTGTTTATTTTGTTCTTTAGATTCCATATGTAAGTGAAATCATATGGCATTTGTCTTTCTCTGTCTGACTTACTCTGCTCAGCACAATACCCTAGGTGGGGGAGGCGGCGCCACAAGCCAATTTCAGTCTCGGTCTATGCATTGCCCAGGGTCCCCTGTAAGAGTCACCAAGAAATCCACAGATTGCCACCCCCTTGCAGGGCTTAGAGGTGCCTTGAGAGGCCAAACCATGAACTGAGGCTGGCTGTCACTAGTGCTGGGTTTGGGGCTGCTCAGTTGAGTATTTGGGTTTTCTGAACCTTTGAGAGATTTTAGGAAAGTCCGCAGCATGAGCTAAAACAGGCCATTTGTATGGAAAAGCCACTGGAGGTGGCTTAGGTTGGCCCATTAGTTGGGAGGGAATCACCAGGGCACAGGGATTAGTGTTAGTCAGGTTGATAGAGAATCAGATATGGTGGCATCCTGGGCTCAACAAAGAAATAGTGGATTCTGCCAGCACTTCTGTCTGAGAGATGGCTGCTATTCAAGCCCTCACTCTAAAACCATATAATTCAGTTCCTCCCCGAATGTCCCTGGTGCCTTTCCAGCTGCTGTCCCAGTGCTGGAGCTCAGAGCAGTATGTCCATCAGTGAGTAATTCCATGCACGTGGGTCCTTTAAGAGGAATGTCTGCAATTTCCACAGCCCTTCATCTCACTCAGACACAATGTCCATTGGTTTTTCACAATCAGAGGTTGTAGAGACTTCTCTTCCTGACACTGGAACCCTGGGCTAGAGAGCCAAGTATGAGGCTGGAACCTCTCGCTTCTCTGGGAGCAGAGTGCTCTGTAGCTTAGATAACTGGCTCGATTCTCAACCACAGTTGTGAGACCAGCTTGTTTCAATGCCCTGCCCCTCCTACCAGTCTCGAGGTGGCCTCTTATATATGTCTCCAGTTGTAAGGCTTTTTTTCAGCCCAACTTCGAGCAACATCTCAATGATGATTGTTCTGTAATTTAGTTGTAAATTTGATGTAGTTGTGAGAGGAGGTGAGCACAACATGTACATTTTACAGCATCTTGACTGAAAGTCCTCTTTGATAATTTTTTAATTTTAAATTGCCAAGAGTCAACTCTGTTCAGATAATATGTTAATTGCTCTTTTTAATATGTATATTGACCTTATGAGACAGATACTTTTATTGGCATGACACCCATTTTAAAGATGTGGAAAATGAGGCACAGAGAATTTTGGTAAATTTGCAAAGCTACAGAGCTAACAGGAGGTAGAGCTGGCCTTTGCATTCTACCACCCTGGTTTCAGAGGCTACACTCAATAAGTGGGCTATAGAGCTTTCATGCTAAACACTATTATAGATGAGGGTGCAAGTTAGGTTCTGGAACTATTTGAGGGCGCAGAGATAGATTTTGCAGTTCCTTAGATCACGTATTTATTAACCTGAGTGTAGCAGATTCAGCATGCATGAGCAAGATGTGAAAGGTATTCAGAAGTTCTAGCGCATGGAAGTATATATGGACTAAGATGGAATCTGTGATAGAAGGTCTCCTTTAAATAGTGAACACAGAGAAGAAGAGAAATTCTTCTCTAACTTATTTGCTTTGCAGGATTAAAATATATTGCTGTAAATATGCACTATTTGCATCAATTTTTTTTTTCCCGAAAATTGAGGCTTTGCTGCTAAAATCTGGGTGGACTGAGGAAAATGTTCTAACAGAGAGAACTCACAATCTAATGGGAATTCCAGCCATGCAGGTTAATTATTACAATGCCATGTGCTAAGTGACAGAGTGTCAACGGTGGTTAAAAGTACACTATCTGAAACACAGACTGCCTGGCATACACTTATAAATTGAGTGACCTTTGAACAAATTACACCTCTCTACCTTTATTTCATCACATGTAATATGAAGTTAATAACATATACGTCACAGATTGGTTGTGATTATTAAATAAGGTTTATCCAGGTAGTGTGTGTTTGACATAACAAGAACTTAGTAAACATTGGCAATTATTAATTTTCCTATTATTGCTTATATAATTGACATATGAAGAGATAGTAGTGGTTGCTGACTAATGTTCATGGTTCAAAATAAACTCAATATCACCATCAAAAAGTGAAATATAAGGCACTTCACAGAAGAGCTAACATCAACCCTTCAATATTCTCCATATGCTATGGCATGAAACTCAGTAAAATTGTGCAGCTACAGGTTCTCCAAAGAAATTCATCAGTTTCTGGTCTGCTGCAATTCAGATCTTGGAGCTCTGTGAGCTGTAATTTTTTGGGGCATAGGTAAATGAAAGGAAACTGCGAAAGTTGAAATCAAACCATTGTTATAAATCAATGAAGAAAGTTTCTAAAACGTCAAAGAACAATTTTTGAAGATCACTTTATCCAATTTCATAAAGGAATGTAATTTTCTCCAATTATTAGTAGTATAAAAATTGTGAGACTTAAGCATAACAAATTATTTGTCAGATTATCATAAAACTAAGGATAATACTGATTATGATAATAATTCACTAATAAGTAGTTGTTATTCTTTGCAAATATTTAATGGGTATCTATTATGTATGTTGGGGGCTTTATTTTCAAAGACCTTCATTATCCCAAAAATGTGCTGCATTTATTGGATGATAAATTTGACTGTATGAAATATAGACAATAAATACTTCCTGAATTAAACTGTATAATATTTAATGTCTGGAAAGCCAGTGGCTTTCATTTTAAACATAGTAATTGGTTAAGCATATTGGAGAGGACAAAACAAATAGATAACCATTGAAACTGCTCAGTTTTGGCTATTGAAACTACTTTTTGGATGAAATATATTGAATAATAATTGTGGCATGGAAAATGTAAGCCTCAGAAATAAATTTGTGTTCTTAAGAACACATAGCATTGCTTGTGAAAACATGAGATAATTATATTGTGATTTCATATCACTGTTTAGCAACTTAATATTTGAAAAGAAGCAAAGCCAACTACAGATTTTTATTAGGCCATGAAGTTTCAATAATTTTTACATTTTTTATAAAAGAACTAGCTATATTTTAATTAATGTTAATACCATCTTAATAACTATCTTATGCTACTTTTTGTGAATTTCTAATGAGGAGTTAAAATTAATATGATTAAAAATGGATATCTTCCTAGTCTATATCTTTAGGAGTTAGGGAAAAATAATATTTTCTATTTTAAGAGATTGAAGTTCTGAGATCAGGTACAGCTCAGCCTGTTTTCTAATCACTGATGCCCAATTGTGTCAGTGAAAATTCTTTTTCAGTAGCAGCTCAGGGGGACCTGAATCTCTAATCTTTCTTCTCTCTGCATCTAGCTATTAAAGGCGGGTCAGCAAAGATTTTTTCTCCTTTACGTGTCATACTCATGAAAGAAGCAGACATTTGGTATATGCATTTTAGAAAAATCAGAAACTAACTGCCTCTTGATAATACATTTCAAGTGTATTCTAACTTTCTGAGGCAAGTCAAATATGCTCTTTGATTTTTTAGTACCCCTGCATATTTGTTAAATTGCAAATCTTCCATAATTTTGAACCAAAATTGAAGCTTGATTGTTACAGTCATGTAATTGAAAAAAATATGTGTTTAGAAAGACACTGATGATATTAAGGTAACAGTTTATCTCATGAACCTCTTTAATAAAAACCCTTTGATAAAGTAGTAATATACATACCTTGGTATTTACATGGAAAAGTTTGTGAAAATGTTTATGAGGATGACTTCAATTAGTTCTACCTTAAGGGAGTTTGTATTCAAATGAATACTAAAAATTCTATAGATACAGGCTCTTTTTATCTTTCAGTAACCCATTTTTAATACTGGGAAGAAATACAATACATATCTTGCACCAGGGCATCTCAGTAATCATGTGCTCCTATCATCTGAGATTAACATTTGGATTAAAGAGCATGATTAGAGAATTCTAAATTAGTGGTTACCAAGTTGAAATGACACAAAAATTAACACAAAGTAATAAAGCAATCTATTTCATGCAATATATTTCTTAAACCAGTTAATTAGCGGTTTAATTAGGATGATGTTTCATGTTGTGACCTAAGCCATTGTACTCCCAATGGATCTAATGGAGACAATGAAAAAAAAAAAGCTTCAGAATTGTTGACGGTTAGGTCACATGCCATCAGAAATAAAAATAATTCTTCCTTTCAAAATAAGAGAACATATATATGATTTTCTTTGAATCCAGAACAGATGTTTTTAAAAGGCATTTTTATGGCATGAAATACTCCCACAAAGTAAAAGTATATCAAATAACTATATTTGCAATAGTGTTAAATGAACTATATTGAAATTCTAAGTGACCACTAATAAATGCCTAAAGGATTCACTTAAATAAAACAGAAGTACCTCTCATAATTTTGAGAGAAAATATGTATTAGGGTGATCATATTTTTGAATATATGTATTAGATATGTATTAGGGTGATCATATTTTTGAATATATAATGTGATTCACAGGATTCTATTAAAGCCCATTGAAATTACTTACAAAGGACTGCATTTTGGAAATCCACAATGGAACTCTGACAGGCCTGAGGGAAAAAATATGCATGTTAGAAATAATTTTTCAAGTGCATGATATGAAAGGGGTGTCTCATCCCTCCGCCCCTTCCCAGTGAGAACATACTCAGATTCTGTGTGTGTTTGTCTTTATTACATGAAATGGAAGTTTCTGCTGAGCCAAAGACAGTCATCTGGCAGCAGATTGTTTCTGTCTTTTCACTACAGCAATAAAGAATGGCCACAGTAGTTATGAAGATTGGGCTATAAAGCACAGCAAACCTTCTGGAGGTGTTTTTCTCTTCATTTTACATAGGTGACAATTCAGAACATGCAAAGACATAAAATCTTTTAAGGATCTGGCTAATATCTCTAGATTTTGTCAAGCTTTCTTTTCCATTCCCGGAAATCTGTTGGCTTCCTCCTTCCCGGCTGTGTAATTAGGCTTGTTTCCTTTGAGTTTACATACCACAGTAGGTCCTGAGGGCTCTTTTTGCCCTTTCACAAATTTCTTTGTAGTTTCTTTTGGTTGTTAATATATGGATGCCATTTGGAACATACTGCTTATTATTATGTCGCTCACAGATATTTTATTGTACACAGAATCGAGTATTTATGGAGATCTAAAGTGACTGTTATGCAAAACCTTACAAAGAGAAAATTGTTTAAGTTTTATTTTTTCCCTCATTGACTCTTTACCTTGTCTAACACATCAATTCAAATTGTTTCCTTTTCATTTAGTAGAAATTTTTGGCAAACAGAATAGAAAGTATATAAAAATTACGTATTTTTAATTGATAGTATATCAATTAGAAGTTATTTTCTAAAATAAGGACAAATTTGAATTTGTGATAAAAATAATTCAGTAAATATTGATGCTAGGATGAACACAAGGATGTGTGATATCTAAGATTTTTTCTTTTTAGTTTGGTGGAATTATATATTCAGACGATCAGAAGGTTGCAATTTAACTTTTGGTCTGATAGTCTCCTGATAATGATCTGATCTGGAAGTGAACTTTCAGTTTAAGCATGTTTACTAAGTATTTAAATTACTGTATTTTGTCCTCTCTTGGATTTCCTATGAAAATATATGATTTAAAAGTATCTATAATTCATAAATTAAAAGGTGAAGTGTTTAGAGCACCGATTACAAACCAGTCTTTGAGACTTCAGGCAAGTTGCTTAATTTCTCACATTTTTAAATCAAGATAACATTCTCATGCTATTATTAGAATATATGATTGAATTAATGTGTTATATAAGTTATAAATCATATAATAAGTTCATATAAGTTTACATATACTACTTATAACAACTGCCTGGCATAATGTGAGCATGTATAAATAACAGCCATTATTAAAGAAAGGCTCATAAATGTGATACACGTCACCTATCTATTCACTAGTTGATCTAAGATTCTAGAAGTGGTCCGAATACAATAAAGAATAGTGCTGGCCATGTCGTAGGTGTCTCTAAGTGCTATCTGCTATTAAAACAGACAAATATGTTTTCCAAAAGTCTTACATTAGTGATGAGTTAGGTTGGGATTAAACTGACAGTCTATCTGACTTTAAACCTTGATTTTCTTAAACGTTTACAGGAATCTAAACTTGATTTTAGAAATATATAATGGTATAGACTTCATAATCTTTATAAATAAGCTTTCTTTTTAGCATGTCTTTGAAAAGGTATTTCGGAAATCATTGACAAAATACAGACATACTTATAAAACATGGTGATATTTATAAGTGACAACATAATAAAAAATGATCAATTATCAGTGCATACTTTGAGCTGTTTCCATGAGTATCTCTTTGAATTTAGAATCTGTTCATTAGAACAAACACGGAGAAATATGTAAGGAGTTTAAGTTATTTTCTAGTAAACTTCAGCTGAGTAATTAGATCAGCTCATATTCTCACCTCCACTTTCATTTTCTTTGAATATCTCTAATTGTATTAACCCAAGGTGTAAGGCTGTCATGTCTGTGGGAGTACCTTTCACACAGTAACATTCCCTTTTTAGCTATTACTGCATCATCTGTGTTGCCATTCAGTTTTGTTTAACTGTGAGGTTTGATGATGTTTTAATTTAGCTTCTTCAAATATTTTGTAGGAAATTTTTTTTCTATGGTAAGACCATAGTTGAACTACTATTAATGTTAGTATACAAATTCTGTACAGTGATTCATATATTACGATGAAGGCTAAAATATTCCATACATTGCTGCTCAAAGTATTGCCAGGACAAAACAACTTACTTCTTCTTTGCTCATGCTCAGGAATATCTAGTACTCATTCATTTCTAAAAATTAAAATTTTGAATTCCTTAATTTAGAGTCATTACTGCTGTCTCTAATCTCACTCTCCCATTTTCACTTTCCATTCTTCCTTTTCATGAACTCTATGTTCCAGCTAAGCCTGGTAACTTCAAGTGACTTTACCTGCTCCACAGTTTCCTATCAGTTTATCTTAACCTATACTATTATCTTCCCAGCAAGTCTGTCTTTCTAATTTTACATGAGTGAATTCTTTTTGATTCATATTTTGTTGAGTTTTTCCTGATTACCAAGTTGTTAGTGCTAATTTTAAGTCATTTTATCTGCATAATTTTATGCTACCTGGAGCTTCTTACCTTTAATGATGAACTTTTTTAGGCACGTAAGTGTATATGTGTATTATTTCTTTATTACACCATAATCTTTTCACTAGGAAGGTCCAAGTCTGATTCATATTTACCTTTCCCTTGCCCCAGTTCTTAGAAAAGTGCCTTGTTTATAGTATATTAGTAGATGCTCACTGAACTGTAACTTAATTAATTCGATGCTATAAATGGAAATTTTATGTGATTCTAGGGTATTCAGTAAAATGCATAAATATTGGTTATTCAATAAATATTTATTGAGTTCTTACAATAGATTAGTGCTGGGAATATTACATTCTTCAAAATATTAAATGCTGGGTATCACAGTTGAGGTGATACACACATATTTATATACATATACACAAATCATGTGAGTTCTGGCAAAGCTCACATTCTTCTGTGTTACTCAGGATCTACTCTATTGCAGGAATTCTATTGTTACCACAATAGGTATATGTTACCCAGATGTGATAACTACACAATGCTTAGGGTAAGGGATTTGATGGAGAACAGGTGGGTGCCAAGACCCGATGGTATAAAGAGAGGTGGGAAAACAGATCAAAATATATAAGGCATTAGATTTCATTTTAAGGAGATTCGACTTGATCCTGGGAGAATTGGGAATCAGGCAGAAGAAGTGTTTAAAGACAGGAAAGTGGAGACCCTGATTTGTTAGGGGAATAACTTTCAAAGCTATGCGAAGGAAGCACCAGAAGGGAAAAAAACAAATAACCCTAAAGGGATTTGGATTGAGCTGTAACTGAGATGTATTTCTCTTAGACTTGGAATTCTGTGCCATCTGTGGTCACACTTTATGTGGAATAAGAAATAGTAGAGACAATTGTTCTCTTTGATCATTTTTTGGTACCAATAAAACGCTCTGCACTAGAGATTTATTTTCTTAGAGGAATTATGTAATTAATAACAAAAGAAATACAAATTAATACATAGTTTCTAAAATTTTTACACATGGAACAATTCTTTGAACATGGAGTTCAGTTCCACATAAATTGTTTACTTGCGATTATAGGGAACATCTATGTGATGCTGGACATAGATACAAGCACGACTTTAATACAAAATTTCTTTGCTCTAATACTGACTGTATAGAAAGAAACTTTCCTTGATGTTAAGCTATGATCTCAAGTGGAATCATGCCTAAGAGGCTACATTGAGGCTGAAGGCTAAAGAGTCATCACTCATCAGATCTAAGGCATCCCATTTCTACCTCTACCATTGTCTGAACTAATTGCTCAAACTATAAGCTGATTTTTATTTCAGACTTTTTTTCAGAAGAGCTTTTATTTTGTAGCTTATTATTAAAGTATTGTTAATGATTTTGCTTTTTGTGCTGCATGGTTTAAAAAAAGAATTTATGCTTCATATAGTGTGGATATGATTATCACAGTCCTGAAGTTTGTAGGACTCACTGGTTTTTTTTTGAAAAAAATTAAAACAATTCATAGGATTTCATTTGTGGTAAGACAGTTCTGGCAGTTCTGTGACAAGGAAATCTTAAAGATCATCAAGATTGAATAGGCACAGTCTGTGGAGTTACTTTTTGTTCTTTTCCCTTCCTTTTTTCAACTTTAATTCCAATTAAAATATATTCTACTAGATTACATGCTTTCTGCCTGGATATTTTCTGTCTGATCTTTGACTTGCAACCAAGGAAATTCAGCTTCAACCTGTTAGAGCTAAAAGGGCCCATAGCATGCCAGGGGCTATCTAGTGTTTTAAGAATTTAGAACCCCAGGTCTATAAATAATGATTGATGTGTGGTGTTTACATTGTGAAATTTTCCAAGAAAACTGCCTTATAAAGTTATTCTGTATTACCGAAGCCATTCTTTATATTCCATATAATGTAGAGGTTGCACATATCATATCTATGCAAAGTATTTAACCTAAAATTTTATAGATAAATGTCCATGTTCATAATACATGATTTTCAAAATGTTTTATTTCTTTAAACATACGAAATATGTTTTATCATAAAAACATATACAAATTCTTTATAAATTTTATAAAAATTTTATAAAAATCCTTTATAAATCATATTCAACATATTTCATCATATACTTTTTAAATTAAATTATAGTATTTTTGTTTGAAATTTTTATTGTCTTTAACAGGTTTCGAAGGAATATCTTCATGCTTTTAATGTTGCTGTTATCCATGGTGTGACAATTTAAATTTTATTTTTCAAATTGAGTTACATATTTTCTTGTAAAAATTCACTTAGAAATCAAAACTTTCTTACTATATTACTATGAAAAGGCACAACCTCTAATATATTATATTGTCAGAATATCTTACCATTGGATAGAATTAAAGATTTTCTCAATGCTTGATTAGCTGAATCTAAATATATTTTTTACTGATATTATAGGTAAAGTATATGTACTGACTAGAACATTAACAATGAAGTAGAAAAGTATAAAAGTGTTGGATTATTTTGGATACACACACACGTTTCTCTAAATATACATATTTATATTTAATGAATATTTTGAAATATGTATTTTCTTCACATACATGTTTCATATATATTCACATATCATATAATATTCATATGTATTCATATATGCATTTATATATTTCAGAATATATATTTTGATTCTGAAGATTATCAGATGGCAACAATTACTGAACAATAATTATTGAATATCTGCTTTAGCCCAGACACTGTGCTTGAGGCTGGGAATATAAATGTGGAAAAGATACTTTCTATGCTTTCAAGGAACTCATTACTAAGAGATTCAGATATATTATAAGTATTATAAGATGACAGAGATAAAGAGGGAAAATGAAGACATTTAGGAAAAGTTTAATGATAGTGAAAGCTTTTGAGTTGAACCTTGTGTAAATTAAGTTTGCTTACACTAAGGAGGGGAAAAAAGAGGCATTTCAACTAGAGACAAAAATCATGAGCAATGTAATGAAAGCATCAAAGTTCATCGTGTACTTGGTGAAAGGCACATACTCCAATGCATTTAGAGTATAAGGTACATGGAATGAGTCACTAGATATGAACTGGAAAAAGCAAGTAGATTCAGCTCAAAACAAGTGTTGAATTGTATGTCTAGGAATTTGGGGTTATCCTGTAAGCATGTGGAAGTCACTGAAAAGTTTCAGGCGGAGGTATAATATGATAAGTGTTTTAGAATGATGGCTCTGATTGTAGAGTGGAGGGCAGTATATAGAGAACTATAGAAAGTGATACTTGTCAGAGGACTAGTATATCTGATAAAATCTAATCATGTGATTCTGATGTCATATCCTTGGAGACTGATCAAGAGACATATGTCCAGAAAGATATAAAATATTTGGTAAGAGATTAGGGAAGCGAGGAAAGCAAAAATAAGAATGAAAAAGAAGTTTGTTATAGATTTTAGTTTTGAACATTTCAATAGGAAAGTAGAATTTGAGACGTTGGAGATTAAGGTTGGGAAAGGAAAGAAATAGTTCATCTACATTTAGTAATGTCACTCTTTGCAAGTATATGAGATTCCTAGAGAATATATAGAAAGAATAAAAACAGAAGGTGTGAAAGAACTAGTCTTGATGAGTCATGGGGAAGATAACATAAAAGAAAAGCCAAAGAAGTAAATGTAGAATCAGCAGAAAATCGTGTGATGAAAAGCAAAGATGCATATGTTTCAGTAAGAATGAAGTATACATACTAATAATAACAATATCAAAGCAATAATAATATCAAAAATTGACTTAACTCTTACTAGGTACTAGACTTTGGCACTAAAAATAATACATGGATTAGCTCATTTAATCCTAATAATAAAATTTAGTTTCACGCAATAGAAAACAAGTTTATAACTGTATTTTAAAAAAAGATAGCTTTGAGAACCAAGAGATGAAACTGACATGTGATGGGGGATGAAGGAACAGCTCAGGTAAGAAGATAGAAGTGAATTCAGAGGTTAGTAGCAATTGGTAAACCATCTCTTTACAACATTACTGCTGCAATGACGGAAATCCAATTACGTTAATTTATTTCATCACTATGCTCACTATTTAGACTCCAGAGAAGGATTGCTGAAATATTCTTTGGGGTAACTTGTCAACCTTTTGTTAAGAAAGAACAATACTCTTTAAATAACAGTCTCACCAGACTAAATTCACTAAGTGAAAAGTAATTTACTCAAAGAAAACAGAGTGTCCTTAAAAGTCACCCATGCATTCCCAATTTAAATGTGAGGGAGCTAAATCTTAGGGAAGTTAAACACCTTGCCCAAATGTAGGCAGTTACCAAGTGAATGAATTCATATTAAAGCCAAACTCCCATCATTCAGATCAAGAAAATTGAAGAGGAGAAAAGACTCCTTTGTGTAGCATTTTTAATAGCGTCATCAGCATGGCAGCCAGGTAAGATTAAATCAGGTTTTATGGAGCCAGTTTTAAGTAATCAGAACCATTAAATGCAAGGTATTTTGCCAAGAATTTTTGCAGGAAAGGAAAGGAAACAGCAATTTGATGGTAGAAGATGAGAAATGATCTTTTTTACAAAACGAGAAATTCAGGTAGGTTCATCAGTTGAAAGAAAGAGGTTGAACAGGAAGGAGAAAGCACATCGATGAAAGAAGATGTTGGCAGAGGCAGGAAGGAATGGAATTGAAAAATCAGATGGACAAAAGAATAAGGATTCTTGTGAGATGCAAAATGAAGTTTTAAAGAGTAAATGTATAGATAGATTTGAAGATGTAGAGGAAGGAAGCTGAGGGGGTTCATGCCTGATAGCCTCAGTGTCCTCAGCAGTAGGAGGTGAAACTACGTGTTGAGATTGAGGGGAGTGAGGATGAGAGTACGGGATCCGAAAGGGGTGTGGTGGCAACAGCTGCTATGTCGATTGAGAAGACCAGCCAAGTAAGAATGAGTAATAGAGCTACTAAGCAGCTTTGAGAGTTCAGCTGACATTGGAAAATATAAATTTGTAGCAGAGTCGATCAGCATGATTATTCAATTTCCTTAGTAACTCTTGGCAGCCCAGGAGGAGAAGAAGAACAAACAGATGGTAGGGTGGATTTGGTAATGGGATTGGCAAGGAAGCTGTGAGAGAAGGTCAAAGGATGGAAGAATCTATTGCACTTATGAAAGTGTGTTATCAGGGGGATCAAAATTAGAAAGAGATTGCAGTCAAACCAGGAAGGATTGGAGATGCTAGAAAAGGGAAGGGCAGAGCAGGGATGGAGATCAGCCTTTAAAGCCTAGAAAGAGTTTGTGTGGGCATGAGCGAATGAGATAGGGGATTAGAGAAGAGAATTTGAGCATTCTGAGTATTGCAGTAGAATATTTTTTGTTCAGAAACAGTCCATTTTGTATTTATGGGTGTGAACTGCCAATACTGAGTGGGAGTGATTGTCACTGGAATATAAGGACAAAGGAATTTTGAAACTAAATAGATGAATGAGTTATTCAAGTCATCTAGAATAATGAGTGATAGAAGTAAGGGGGGGGGAAAGCCACCTGCCAAATTATTTAAATGAATTGAAGAAATACTTGTAGATGATAGGATTTTAAAGAGTTGGATTGTTTGGCCTTTGTAGATGTAGGGCTTATTGAATTATGCTAATAGAACAAAGTTGAGAGGGGAAGTCCAAGAAAAAGTCCTTTTTCTTCTTTGTGTAGTAAAATCTATGTGAATGAAACTTAAAACTCATTGTAAGTAATTCCCATGTATAGAACCTTAATTTGTATTTAGCCTAAGATACGTTCTAGTGGATACATTTTTTCTTCTCTACTAAATTGGGTCATATTAATTTGCACTTAAACATGAGGCAATATAACCTATATTAAACACAAAATACCTAACTAGCCATAAAAAGAGATATCTGACTTAGCTACTGCCTCAGTTATAGCTTCATGTTTCTGATCTCTTTCACCAAAACTTATCAGAGTGTTGCCCATATAGACATTTTCCACTTACATCTGAGAGGGGTGCGATGGGAACAGCTGCTCTGTCGAATGGAATGACCAGTAAGTCTCTTACCGATCACTTTACCGATATCTCTCTGTAAAGGGCACCAGAATTCATTTTGCTGACTCCAGTGGTCAATTCTGTCACTTGGTCTTAAATTTTGGCATTTGAATGGTTGTTCACTCTCTCTTCCTAGAGCAGGTCTTATCATATTCTCTTGGTCTTCCTCTTTCATTGCTGGTTACATCTTCCTAGGTTCCTACGCTGCTTCTCCTAAATGTCTAAATTATGTGGTGTCTCAGGAGTTTGTTTTTATGTGTCACCATCCCAGATTTCTGCCCTGGGCTCCATGCTAAATACAGCTACCTACTCGGCTTTTAATGGTACACAGTGGTCATGCAGTAGGTTCTGGCACCAGACTCTTCTTGGCTTTATTAGCTGGCTGACCAGGGCAAGTTTCTCTAAAATGAGAATAATAACCATTTTGGGGGGTTCTTGGGAGGATTAAATAAGTAAAATATATATAAATAAATAAAATACATAGTGTTTAAAATATACTTTTACAGAATAAATGCTCCATGAATGCTAGTTATTAGTTATCACAAACATAGAGTGATAGTAGAACCATTGTTTTTTTCCTCAAACACCTCAATTTGCTTTCTTCATAATCCTTTTCATATGAATGAATAATACTGATATTCAGCGACTTTAAGAGCAAAAACCCATAGATCATCTTTTGCTCTTTTTCCTTATATGCCACCCTAATCCATCAGTAATTTCTGTTACCTCTACCTCAAAAATCTATACCGAATCTATACCACTTTTCATTACCTCTTCTAAACTGTAGTCTAAACCAACATCTGCTGTGTCTCTGATTCTACTATATGCCCTATGCTACATTCTCCATGGAGTGCTCTTTCTCAGGTATGAATGTCAACATATTCTTCCATGATTTAAAGTTCTCCAGTGGCTTTCCATTACAATGAGAATAAAATCCAATCTTCCAAAGTGTTCTACACTCATGCCCTGATTGGGTACCAGCCTGTTTCTGGGACCTCAACTCTTTCATGTTCAGCATTATTCAGTAATTCAAAGTCACTCTGACCCATGTTTTCATTCAATCATGCCAGGGGATTTTCTGTTTCAAGGACTTTGAACTTGTTATTCTTTCGGTTTAGAACACTTTTTCTCCTCTTTGGTGTTCATGTGCCTGCCTCTTCATCATTTAAATCTCACTTTAAATGTCAGGACCTCACAGAGGCTTCCTTGACCACTTTCCATATTGATACCCTATAGTTTTTGGAACACTCATTAGGACCTGCAGTCTCAATTTCTATCCCAACCTTAGTTTGCCCAAGTCGATCACACCTAAATCTGGAAAAATTAAAGGGTCTATCATAGAGTTTCATTTGTTTTACCCTGTTATTTACATTTTAGTCATCAGATTTCTAAAATTTTATTTTTGTGTCTACTTGGTCACCTATGCAAAGTGATTATTAGATGATACATTAGTGTCTTCTAATGAATGAGATATTTTCAATGCTGTAAGCATCTCCAGCTGTCCTCTTCATATTTGTAAAAGTTGACATGAATAAAATAGTACTTGTTTTGGATCTGGATTTCTCTTAAAGGGATATAATTTTTGGAAAATTGAGCTATTATTCTTTTGATATATATGTGTATATATGTTATTCTTTTGATATATATATCTCAAAAGAATAATAGCTATACATATATTTTATAAATATATATACACATACAAGAAATATTATAGTCTAGTCATCATCTATGAAGGAACTGCTAAAATGACCTAAAGGTTACATTTAAGCTTAGAGGTATTTTACTTTAATTATAAATTATTTTGTTAATAAAGTGAATATATCAGAAGATTTTAATTGTTTTATAGTTCCCCAAAGTATAAACAATGAAATACAGACAAAACCAAGACATTGTCTTCCTTACACTCACTTTCCTTTTGAGCAAAGAAATTCAAAATATACTTCTCATTATTTCTGGAGTATGAAGCATATTTACTTGACAATCCATGTGTTGTGGTTATAAATATCACTTGGGATCAAGATGCTGATTGTGTTCATGGAGGCATGTCATGGATACTTTTTTAGGTAAATGGATAAGGATATTAGGTATGAAAAAACTGTATTCATAGGTTTTCCACTATAAAAATAGAATAGCTTCTTATTCATCGAATGTAATGTTATGTTTGCAGCCTCAACTAACTCTTTATAATCACTTAAGATTTGAATGTGAAATTAAGCTCTCTACATGTAATCTGAAACCACAAATATATCTGGATCCCGTTGCCTTTTTAAAGATATGATGGAGCGAAGTGTTCTGACTAAATATTACATTCCTAGGCCTAACCCAGCACATATTGTCACAGTCATCATTTATTTGTAAAAAAGGAAATTTGGTGATTACTGGCATGCTTTCCAAATTTCAATTGATAAGACTATGAGAGAGGCTTTCCGATCTTAAATAGTTTATAAATCCCAAAGTAAGATGCTTAATTAGAGCCTTAATTTTTGGAGACTCTCGAGCAAGAGAGGTCTCAAGCTAGGTTCTTTTTTTTTTTTTTTTCCTGAAAGAGCAAAAACTTGTGCAGTCACAGTGGGCTCTCTGGGGAGACTACAGTGTCAGGGGTGGCTTCTTTTCTTAGATGGTGGAGGAGGGAGAGTGGGCCTGTAGGCACATCTACACGTTGGTGTCTAGGGAAGATGAGTGTGATCAGACATGTATGAAGGCTGTGGGATGGATAGAAGAGATGCCAGTACTGGCTAAATAAACATATTGAAAATGGGATAAATGCAATTATCAATCATTGATTCTAGAAAGAGAGTACAATTGATAAATTCCAAATATCACAGAAAAGCCATTATAAATTGCATCTTCTAGCTTAAAATATTCAGTAGTTTTTCTTTTGGATTTGTTAAGCTGTTTGAATAATAACTATTTTCTGCTTTATTGGTAAAGCCAGAAAAC
>NW_006441953.1:14778515-14786539 GCF_000325575.1 Pteropus alecto | reverse complement strand
CCCTCTTTATCTCTTAGTTTTTTCCCCTCCCATCATAATAACTTAGACCCAATTCCTAAAAAGCACTATTTGGCTGATTTCTATCTGGCATGTTTTCTATTTTATTTTTACTGAAAAGTGTGGAGTCTAGTTTTTAATGCTATTTCTAAATAAATTCAGCTTTCAGCACTCATCTTTCCCCGTTTTTTTTTTTTTCCCTCTTTATCTCTTAGTTTTTTCCCCTCCCATCATAATAACTTAGACCCAATTCCTAAAAAGCACTATTTGGCTGATTTCTATCTGGCATGTTTTCTATTTTATTTTTACTGAAAAGTGTGGAGTCTAGTTTTTAATGCTATTTCTAAATAAATTCAGCTTTCAGCACTCATCTTTCCCCGTTTTTTTTTTTTTATATAAGCAGATATCTTTTTTTTTTTTTTTGTAGGAATAATAAACATAACTCTGGGCTCTAACTGGGTAGAATCAGTTAAAAACAAATTATAGAAATATGGGCTCACTAATTTCTAGTAATCTTTTGTAGGCTTGAGAGTACAAATGTGTCATGTGAAAAGTTCCGTCTGTGCAGAAGAATTGAGGATTTTACACACAGATAATTAGAAAATCATCAAGACATATGTTGCTTTTTACAAACATCTTTGTATTTATTGTTTTGCAGATGATACCTAAAATTATCATGGTGCTAAATTATGAAAAACCTCTCGACTTAGAGGTCTTCATCAGTGACTAATTGATACTATTTGTAACCCACTTTAAAAGCAAATAAAGCACCCATCTGGTAATTCCATTAATGGTTTTTCTATTAAAATGGCTATTGGTTCTCAAAAAGAAAATATGCAATTATGAAATATTCATATTCATGTCACTATGAAAAGCTTGTAAATGTATCTGGAAAAATAGAGTTTATCATTCCTTTTCTCATCCTTTATTAAGCCTATAACCTTTAAAAATCAAATTGGAATAATGATATAGCTACACATACTCAGCAAAATGGAAAATTAAATCAATTATCTAAATAAATCAAGACAAAAAAAGAAACATCCATAATTAATAATTTGTATAGCAGTATCAACTTCCCTGGCCCCCAACCCCTCTCCAAACTTTCTCTGTTGCCTCCTGTAGAATTTATAGGTCTTGAATACTCAGGTCTCTTTACTGAAAGGAGAGAAAAGGGAAAATTAGTTCTGATCTTGTTGTTTTGAAATTCTTTAACTTTGAGCAAAACTGCATCTCTCTGAGGTGGTCAAATGTGAGTAATTTCTCTGCCTGTCTTTATTTCTGTTATGAAGAATTAAAGAAATAAAGAAGGTGAAAATGTTTTGTAAAAGTAAGTTCTTCACAGGAAGCAGAGATTGCTATCACTGTGCAGGCTTCTGAAACAGGACAATCTTTATCATCCACCTACTAAAATATTTTATCTTGGAGGAGAAAGAATAAATAGAGTTGCTCCAGCCCTACTTTATTCTGACTTGGTCCAGTGGAACTTAGTGAGTGTTCATGAACCTTGCATTTCCTACTGCACAGGGGTTCTATGTGGACCCACAGAGAGAAATCAATCTCCCGCTTGCCTTCTGCCTTTGATGCCCTGGTGACCCCCTCTGCAGCAGCAGAATGAGTTGGTCAGGGTTATATCACATTACATGTAACACATAGTGCACACCCGGTTCCAATGTTCTAGCACCTTTTCTGATTTTGTGATGCCATCTGACTCCTATTTGCCTTTGTATATGTCTGGAATGCAAATTTTCTTTTTCTTCTGATAGCATTTTCCTTGTTCTTCAATGTACAGCTCAACACTGTATGATAGGATTACAGGTGACTTATTTTTTTATCTTCTTTATATTTTTAAATTCTCTTGTAACTTTTATATTTAAAAAATGTCATTTGAAAGTTTTATCAACAAAAACCTGAACTACTTCAGTTGCAACCTGAATCAGGGTTAGGAGCCCCTCTCATGTATTTTCCTAAGACAAATGTTCACCTCTCCTAATAATTATTTCAATGTAGTATAATGGACTATTCGTCTCACTAGATTGAGATGTTCTGTAACATATAGTTCTTTATGTCTGCTACATTATCTATAACAGGCATTTATTACATCTCAGTTGGATAAATAAATGGATAAACAAATAATTTATGTATGTAGTTCATTTTTATTAAGTAAGTAGATATGGAACAATATTAAATAATAATAATTAATCATATTTACAGTTCATCTAATATCCTACACACAAATTCTTAGTTTATTTTGTATAAAAAATATTTACTAATAATCAATAAACTTCTTTTTTTTCCCAGAATAAATTTAAAATCCAAATTGGACAAGTCAGTCATATTATAATTTATGTTGCTGAATTCTATTAAGCTATTTTAGAAATTTTAGAGTATGAATTAAAACTCTTTTCTGGTATATACTATTGTTTTCTCATTCCAGCTTTAATTAATTTCTTCAAAGGTATGTTCTTTTCATATTTTCTAAACCTTATTCTCAGTATTACCTTCTTTTCTTTCCCCTCTCTCATATAATAAAGAGAAAACATTATTCATCTAATTTATTTTGAGAGAATAACATTAAGACTACTTACATTTTTCTTGCTATTATAAAAGCTGTAGTGACTAGTAGGTGAGCTGGTGAATTTAATTTTTCAACTAAGTAAACATGCATATATTAAATTTTCTAACTGTCATAAATATAATCAGGCCTTTAATTAGAAAATGAAAGAAACATAATTCTAAGCATTATGAAGATATATTGAGCTTCTGGTGGTTAACACATCTAGGGAGATGAAGTAACTCAATCAGAATGCCATACTCTAGCTCTATTTTAAATAGAACTTTTGCAAATCTTTCACACCGAGCATATAGGGGAAACAGCGCAAAGAAAAAACTGTCCTTTTTTATTTTTATGGTAGGTTATAGCATCATCTTCTAACCTAAAGGATACCAACCTCTCCTGCAAAAAAGTGGTTAGACTGTTGGATATTGCAATTTATGTTCTTTAAATGTAGAAAAAACCTGGTCTTTAAAACACATTATTTTTCATTTGTTGTATATTTATTTGTAACTCTGGCATTTTTAAATGCCAGACACAGGTATTAATAAAAATTAAACTATTTAGTTTGGAATGTCATGCACTGGGTAAGTTTGCCAAAATTCCATCACTCTCTGGATCCTTTCAAATAAATGTCACTTATTTAATCAAGAAAATATTGACTTAGCAAAAGATGGTGCTGAAAACAGGGACTGTAGGGGCTGTATAAGGCACAATTCCTGCCTTGAAGAAGTTTATAGTCCATTAAGGGAAACAGAAACACAATAGAAACAGTATAATATGAATAATATTGCACCCTATAGTGTTAGAGGAAAGGCACTAAACTCATGCTTAGGAAGCAAAGAGATTGCCTCAAGGAAACAAATTTCACGTTGGTCAGTTTTTTAAAAGTGATATGCATAGATTCCTCTATGTCTGCAGTTATAAAATTTTGATTATATATATAATTTTTTATATTTAGATGAGTAAATGCACTTTAATGCCATAGTTTCATATTACCTATTTTTACAAGTAGGTAACATTTATTTATATTATATATAGGTAATGTTTACATATTATGTAAATATCTATATTTACATATAGTTAATATAGGTATATATGTATATTAAATAGGTAATGTAGGTGTATTAAAAAAATATATATGTAGAAAAAAGAAATCAAATACCACCGTAATTTGGAAATTGTTTTCATAATGCCTTTTCAAAATTTTCTGCAGTTTTAATTTCATACCAGATTCATAATAAACGTTTCATTTATCAAATGAATTTTTATTGCTGGCTCGTTTAGTTATGATTTCCTTCAGTTTATTTTACTCTCCTGTGTGAAATGCAGCATCAACTCTGTTTTATTTACTCTTTCTTCTCTGAACTTCATTGTTGGTGGTATTTTTCACCTTGTTCTGGCTTAAAAAAAAACTCTTTTTTTTTTTACTTAACTAATTTTATCTTTATACAAGGAAGCTCCTTTATATTAACAGTCTCTGTTGATGTTTATTTGCCATTCGTTGTCCTACTGCTTAATAGCTGGCACAGACATGGAGACCAATTGCACAGGTCCTTCCTTCTTGTGACAGATGCATAAGGCTTACAACATTGATATGACCTTTATATAATTTATTAACTAAATATATTCTTTAGGTTTTGGAAAAGTTACTAACTCCTCACATTTAATTCCTAATGTGACGGTATAAGAGTGAATTAGAGTAATTTTTTTCTTTTTCATAATTTTTATTGAAACAAATGTGTTAAGACTCATGAGTTGAGCATCAGCTTTCATATATTAGGTTTGATATGATGATAATGTAAAAAATAGTATAAGGTTATATCCACGTACTAGGTAGGTATAGAGAGTATAGTTTTGAGATAAACTGACAAGCACAAAATAAATATAAAGAGACTAATGATAAATGGTAATTTATATGATGAAGACTATAGATATGTTCATTTTTATTTGTGAGTATATATATGTGTGCATGCGTATATAAAATATAATGACAAAATAAAAAGGAACTGTATTCAGTATCTCACTATAGATAAAACTTTGAGAAAAGGTATTTCAAACAATGCATGTGGATTCAATAAATTGCTGACTGGATCTTTAAATCACATAAGGGACATTTCTCCAGCGAAGCTCCGATCCATTATTAATTATTGATTTGCAATGTTTTATAGCTGAATTATTTGTTTTGTTCATTCTCTTAAAATAGCATTTTATCTTTCTTTATGGTAAACTCAGAAAAATGCATTCAGTTAAATTTGGCCAAATGGATTTCAAATATGTTTTAAAATATATCATACACATTTAAAGAAATTCAAATGATGTCAGGTTTTTTCTTGAGTTTTTGAATAATGCTGCTAGTGGCATATTTTGCTGTAAGATATATTTTCAGTTCTAAAATCCCTGAAGTACTTCTCTCCTGCAGTGATTGACTTTGTAGACATGTTTAAAGAGGAATTTAAATTTAAAAGGTACAATTGAAAGCACATTTTCTTGTGTCAAGTTTTGACACTGACCTTTTAAAACATGTAAGCAGGGACTTTTATGTTTAATTATGTTGTTTCTTTTAAATTAAATTTATATTGTAATTCTTTACAAAATAAGGTAAAATTTTGGAATAAGATTGATTTTACTTAGATTTTGGAAGTGCAAAGTACATAATCTTACCATGAGGATTCAGACTTATTTTTGAAATATTTTTTCATATCTTCATTTAGGCAATGGAAGACAGAACACTTGTTCCCCAAACAGTGATTGTACATTGTACAAAAATAAATGCCTTCCTTTTAAGATGAGTTTTATTAAGTTAATTCGAATCAGAATCTCACTCTAAAAAGTTAGAAAATTGAAAAAATACTGATGGGTGTGACATTAGTTGGAAAGAGCTGGAGAAAGGATATTTTTGGAGTTTCTCTCCAGTCTTTTTATTAAATCCTTTTGCTTTCATTTAAATGTAGAAGAACCTCATGGCTTTATCATGAGGTAGCATAGTGCTCTATTCCTACATCACTTTGCCAGATAGTCAGTGAACAAATAAATAGAGTATAGATTGGTCATATCAAGGCAAGTTATTGACAGTACTGACCATTCTTAGGTTATTTGATTATTTGGCTGTGCAATCTCTATTTTGAGAAATTCAAAGAAAAAAAATCTTCAAGTAAGACTACGGCAGCTATGATTTAAGAGACAAAAACGAGGTGTAGAATGATACATCTGACTCTAAATTGATACCTGATGGCTACTTGCTATCAGACCTTAGATAAGTCATCTAACATCTTGAAGCCTCTTTTTTTCACCTTCATCTTTCTTACAGGATGTTATGAAGGTTTGATGAAATGTGGTTTCTGAGACTTTTACTCAGTACTCAAAAATTTTGAATTTTTTCTTTAGATAGTAGAGGTTGTAATCTATATTAAACGTTTGGATCTCAGTTTTTCCCTTTGTCTGTATGCATCTGTTCCATAAATTTCACTTAGGAAATTAAGTAGGTATAGAATAGCAGATGTTAGAATGATATAAAGCAAGTGAAATATTAGGGACTTATGTCATTTGTTAAAGAATGTGCATTTTTTACCCCTATTGATTTTTCCCTTCCAATATGACTATTTGCAGTCTGGGAAAATTAACTGGTCAGCAATTGTATTTTTCAGGATGTTGTGGGCTTTGTGTAAAGGTCTTTTGTTGTTTTGTTTTGTTTATCTACTGGGCCACCACATTCTATTGTATTGTTTTATTTAATTTTCTACTATCTCTTTTGCATGGCAAAGAGTGTCTAAAGACTCTTAATTAATCTCCCTACTTCTAACCCTGACCCCTAGAGCAGTCTATTTTTAAAACTGTAGTCAGAGTAATGCTTGTAAAATATAATTCAAATTAATCCTTTGTTCACAAGCTTCCAGCGACTTCTCATCTCACTTCAAGTTAAAGCCAAAAGCTGCAAGACCCTGCATGATCTATCTGACTTTTTCATATCTCTAACGACATCTCCAACCACATCACTCACTCACTCAGCTTTAGTCACTCTCTCTTGGTTTCCTGTTCTTGCAACAAGGCCAGGCTCACTTGCTGCTCAGAATCTTTAAATCCTGCTTTGCTTTCCGGGGTGTTTCTTCTGAATTCCCACATAATTCAACCATTTTCTTCCTTCTGGTCATTTTAGCAGTGAGGATTTACTTACCACCCTATTTCATATAGCTCCTTCCTCCTGGATCCCAAGCGCCCCTCTTATCTTTTCCTATCTTCAATCCCGCTTGGGATATATATATATGTAGCACATGTGTGCGTGTGTGTGTATATGTGTGTAATATTTACCTATTTATTTGTCTTATTTCTCTATTATGCATTAGTATATAATTTCCATGAGATAAGGAATTTTTGTTTTACTTTTTCACTGCTGTATCCATCATACATATCACAGTGCCTAACCAAAGGAAGTACTCATTAATACCGGTTGTGTTGAATAGAGAAATTATTTAATGTTTAGAGGTCTCCAAATCTCCACTTTTCACAAGGAGGGCTTTGGAATCCACAGAGTGATTGCCTTCCCCCCTTTTTTTTTTTCATAATATGGGACTAACTCCTAAACACCAGATGATTTCTTTCTGCAATGAGAGACCAGTCCTTTCCCTTAGAAGTAAACACAACCATTCCATTTAACATAATTAGTTCCATATATATTGCTATGTAGCCAGATACCCATAGTAACCCTCAAATTTGCCCCATAGAACTGGAAAGTTAAGACTTCTTTACTGATAAAAACTTAAGAGAGCATGTGTCTAATGCCTCCATTTCAGACATGTTCACTCTTCCTGAGAGAGTTTGAAGTAGTCTAGAACACCAGGTTCCCAGGGCAATGTTCTTCCCAATATATGGAGTTTAACGATCTCAGGAAACTAGTCCTGAAGGGATAGCATGACTAACGGATAGCATGACAGGACTTGGAAACCAAAGGATTACTGGCAGGAAAGATTGCAAAACAGAGGCCAACAGTGATAGTAATAATCTCTTTCCTCTACGCTAAGAGTTTTAACATGTAATCCTATTGATTCTCACTGAAATTATTCCTATTCCTTACCATTGTGGCTTTTCATCTTCTGACTGGAAAGGGAAGGGCACTTTTCAGAGTACATCACTCCTGTTTTCACAGGATGAGATAGATATGATTGAGCTGTGGCTCACGGAACACAAACATTGATTTTTTTTTTCTTATAATAATATTTTTTTCTTGATCTCTTTGAGGGTGGAGAAGCCATGCCTCATGTGAATGAGTTTTTTTAAAGAATTTCCCATCATATACCCCAAGACCTTAAATGTAAATTATGTCTTCTAGAGGATAAAAATTATAATGGGAACCTGTGCCTGGCTGTCTGTGCTGCTGCTTTGAAATTAGAGATTTAACTAGTTGCTTTTTCTAGATCATTTAGATATGCCTTGATTTAAATGTATTGCATGAAGGCTCTAACTACGTGTGTGTGTGTGT
>NW_006441953.1:14769719-14778493 GCF_000325575.1 Pteropus alecto | reverse complement strand
ATAATATATACTTTTTCATTCTCTTGGGATCTGATAATGTTCGTGTGATGAATTAAGTGCAGATGGTTTTGTGCTTATACAAGAATTTTACATTGTTAGGGGGAAACTGAATAGATAAAGTAAAAATAGACTTTGTTGCCATTTTGCTAAGGACAAGTTAAATAATTCATCTTCAGATTGTCTATCCCTGCCATTAATTTGTTGGGGATGTTATGTTATGATAGTTCCTTGAATAATTAAGTTAAAGTTGTCACGAAATCATTTGTTTGGTGAATTTTGCTCAGCTAATTTTTAACAGGTCGAACTTTACTCTAGCAAGTTGTGGTGAATAAATTCTCGTAACGGGGCTTGACCAAAGAGCTCATCAATTTTTGGAAAGTAAGTCCTCTAGAAAATTATTTTAAATATTTTTGGAAGGTGTTGAAGATGGATATGGGTAATGGGAACTCTTCTGTCTGGAAGACAGCTTAGAGGAGATAACATCTCATAAACCTATGAAATATACCTTGTCTTTTAAGTGTGCTCCAAATTTGACATCTTGAATTCTCATAAAACCAATAACCAGAACAATTAAGAGTAAAAGAGTTCTAACAGGTCAAGATTTAACATGTAAAATAACACTTTTGGACCTTTTTAAGTGAAAAATTCTAGGGAGCTTAATAATAAAAAAAATCTTTTTGCTATTAAAAATAAATAGCACAGAATACAGAAGAAGAAAATAACACGAAAACTTTAAAAACAGGCTCAATGTTTTATAAGAAATAATACAGTAAAATACATTTTTTGTTGAGAGAATGTCTCCATGTATAAAAAGCCCCAGAAGGTCTGTGAGTTCCTAGTTTATCGTTGTTTTCACACTTTCAACTGAGGAATTTTTTAAAAAATGAAAACAGTTCTTTGCACTCTCTAGGAATATGTAAAAAGCGACATATTACTCTGAATGACTCTTTATATTTGTTTATTTGACTCTTGAGAAAAGACTTTGTTCTATAAGGGTAGTATATTTGTCCAGTACTTATCTATGAAGAACCATATAGGCAGCAACATATGAAAGATGATAATTCATATTCAAATGGATTTAAAAATAGCAAGATATTATTCTGATGAGAAACTGAGCATATTATATGCCAAAAAAAAACCCCACGAAAAACACAAGAACTTAAGTAAACAACACTAGCTTTTTTTTTTTTTAAAGGAATAAGGAATAAAGAAGTTCTGAGAATGTGTAGGTTATAGCCAACACACCGACACATTTTTTATAAATGACTATCAGAATATAGAATATGCAGTTTATCTAGAAACAAATGCAGTTGGGGAAGTGGCACATTTTAATATAAATGTGTACATTTTGTTTTAAATGTGATATGCTGATTATTTGGCACATTTGAAAAAATACAATAAATTACAGGGATTTACTGGAGATGATACATGGAGAAAATGCAATATTTACAAAAAGAACCCACAGTGAAGAAAACTTGGGTGGTTGTTATCGAGCTCTGCAGGGTATTTTAAGAATATATTTCCACTATCGATCTTATAACCGAATGCTTTTCTATACTTCATTTCAAAAAATTGGACCAATGACTTTATTTTATATTGTAGCATCAACACAATATACAACATTTCAAAAGTACTTGTCGTAGGCCAAGCATTTGTGCTATGAAATTATGAATTGTCACAATGACTTTGTGAGATAGGTACATTATTTGACACATTTTACAGATAAGGGACCTGAGGCTTAGAGAGGGTAAATAACTTGCCTGTGGCCTTGTAGCTAGCAAATGATAGTGCTGGATTCAAAATCAGGTTCGTCTGATTTTAAAGATGAAGTCTTTACCATGCTGTCTATGTCTCTTTGGTAAGATCAAGAAATCACCAAAAGAGATTACTTTGCATTCTCAGCTAAGTGCTGGTCCAAAATAAGAGTTTCATCTACTTCCTTGCATTTTGAGGCTTTGAGAAGAACCAATACGATGCAGAGGAAAGAGGTTAGCCCAGTTTAGTTATTGGAGGAAAAGTGGACGTGCAGTTCCACAGTTGACTCATAGTATTCGGTTGTCTCTATCTTGGCACAATGTCCAGAAAATACAAATGAGACTAAACTGGTTCTGAGATAAAGAAAGGAATTGTGGCCTTCTCTAGGTCTAATTCAGATGCTGGGCAAAGATAGCTCGGTCCACTCAAAATTTTCCACCGCATAGGCTGGCCTGAAATAGATATAAGAGAACATTCTTCTGTTGCAGATGCAGTTGTCTTCTTAAACAAAGAGATGCCCTTGCTCTTTCGTAGATTTCCTTCAAAATCTCTGGTGACAAATGGCCTGTGTTCATGGATGCTCAGGGTTCTCCATGTGCGGGCGCGGTACATGTGACAGGTGAATTGCCAGGATTTGAAATTTTTTATTTAAACCCAAATCCATCTTTTTGCGTACAAGTTTATTGTGTCTAGGAATATTCTGTCGAAATGGCTTCTGCATACTGACATAACCAGAATAGAAACAGTGGGAAGGATAAAATGTGTATCCCAGAGGCACTAT
Source organism: Pteropus alecto (assembly GCF_000325575.1). NCBI lineage: Eukaryota > Metazoa > Chordata > Mammalia > Chiroptera > Pteropodidae > Pteropus > Pteropus alecto. Next base: position 14,775,957 of record NW_006441953.1, on the reverse strand, counting down.
TCAGAACCTTCTGAGCTGTGTTCCTCGATGCTCAGTTTTTATTAACGGTTAAATTAGGAGTCAGATAAATTGAGTTAAGCCCCATTGCATAGCTGCATAGTAACTGGTGACAGCAAAAGATTGCTATCTCAGAGGCTGGGCGATAACATAGATAGAGTTCTTAAAAGGAAGGCCTGTAACCTGAGCTTTTTCTCCCTCTTTCTCACATGATAAATTAAACTCCTTGGTAATGAGGTCATGAGAGTCCCTCCACCCCCAACCTAAGCAAATTCATTTTTTAAAGAGCATTTTTATTTATTATCACAGGAAACTTCTATTGTTTAATTTCATTTTTTTACTCAAAAGAAAGAGTAAATTTGAAGCCATGCCTAATGGAGGGCTGGATGCTATTAACGTTTTATAGTGCAGGCCAGTGAATGCTAGGTGGGAAATGTCACGTGCCACACGGCTCATTGTCATGTTGCATTAAACAGCCTCAGCTTGGCCCAGACTAACAGTGAGATGTGTAAAAGGTCAGGTATGTTTTCATCTTTTGTTTGTGTTATTATTTTCCTGGCTGATAAATGGTACTGTAAGCTTTAAATACTTTGCATTCTTATGGGGGATATTATGTGCATTTTTATGACTCTATCTTGGTTTATTTATTTTGTGCTTCCACCTCTTTATAACAAAAAAAAATATATGTTTTTCAGTTAGACATTTCAAGTATACAGCTTTGAAGCATCAGTGCTTCTTTTGGGCATTGCACAAGGACTGTCCTCTATTACAGAATGCAAGTGTGGGGAGTGTTGGCGAGCAGAGGATAATCTGCATGAGGTTTAAGGACCCTGGCATTATTCCTGGTCTAGCTCCCAGTTTTCTGGAGAACTTGTTTGATCCTCAGTGTTCCAGTGGTAATAGAAGCCTTTAGAAATAATGCGAAGAATTAACTTCCTTTTAAAAGCAACAGGATCCTTTACATGCATTATCCTTCTCTTCATTTGCCTGGCTTTGCATTTTATAAATGAATGAGGAGAAAAAAGAAAAGTAAGCAGAATACAACAAAGATAAAAGCTTGGATGTAGTAGCTGATGCTAATACAGGCATTACTAGAAATGAGCTTCGGCTTGATAGTAATATACTGAAGAATTTGGGTATAATGTGTGATACTTATAATAAGTTAAAACATGGAGATTGTCTTGTGCAAGCTTTTGGGCACACTTTATTTTCTAGATTTGATGACTTGGTTAACTTAACTTTAACTGGTAAAAATGTGGAGGGATAATTCAGGTATTCTGATTTATCTCTTTTTGTTGTTGTTGCTATCTTCTTATCCCTTTCACTCTGATGCTCCTGTCTTTTGGTATTTTTCATAGCTTGACATGTAGCAGTAATGATTCTATTAGTTGCAGCAAATCTGCTGAGCTTGCTTTTCAAAGTGAGCATGTCGTCACCAGTACTTTTTTCCAGTTCCTTATTAGTATGTGCCCTTTCCTGACTCTGCAGGAGCCATCACCTGGAATTAAACATTTTCTGCTAGACCTGTCCTTACTCTGTGCAAAGTGATTATAGTCCATTATGCTACCTTCTTGCTGACAGCCAGATACTGCTGAGATTACAATAAAGTCTCTGCAAATTTAAATATGATGCTACTGGTGGTACGGGGAGCTTTGATAATGAGAACTATTTGAAGAAATGCCTTGCAGAGAACAGAATGTGATAGAGGCTCTTTGGAATAGTATTATGGAAACTCCTGGTTTTTATTAGATCGATAATATCAGGACCTAGAGTCTTGCTGTTTAGAGTAGTTGAAAATCTAAGACACTCAAATGATCCCAGAATGGGATAGACTAACTCAGAACAGGTCTGAGAGTGCTGCCTCTGCAGAATGAAAAGCACTCAACCAAAAATGAGAATTTCCAATTTCTCTAATTTTAGGGTTACCATTTACATCTCACTCCAAAAGTGTTTTTTTGTTTTTTTCTTTTTTTTGTCTCTTGTTTTGCTTAGCAAAAACAGTTTCCTTTTATTCTTTGGTAAAATTGGAGTAAAGAATCCAGAATCTTGAAAGACCAGTAAGGTAGCAAGGTGTTAGAGAAATATCAGTCAGAGCAAAGGCAGAGCCCCTCTTGATGGCTGTCTGTTTGACAGCATGCAATTAAAACGAGGTTTCTTTTTCTTCTTCTCTCATACACATGTCTCCTCTTCCACTGACTGGGACATCTTTCTCTTTTTGCTCCTCTTCACAATAGCTTTAGAAGCCTTCATTATCTTTTCTCTAGGTCATTGCCGACCGAGGATAGCCTGTGTGTATTCTTCCCCATTTCAAAGAGTGGACAAAATGGCACTACGTGCTCTGAAATCTGATTTAATGTTCTCCTGGAAACTAAAGATATGTGATTGTGGTATTTTGCTGAGATGCAGTAAAGTCAATTCAGAGATATTTTTTCTTAAAAAAATAATAAGTATTTAAATAGTCTATGTAAGGATGGTATACCTTGACTTTGCAATTCAATGATGAAGCTCCCCAAAGACATCATAACTTCTTAGTAGAGCTATATGTCAAGACTTTCTGAAGAATAAAGTAGTGAGATACTGCTTTGCGTTGGGGGAGGGGTCTGCTCCAGAGAGGAGAAGGGTATTTGACCATGATCATGAATAACATTTTGTCACGCAGCGAAGAGGAAACAACATGAACTTAGTTTAGGAGCATGAAGATGCTTTTGAACTGTGAGTTTTCTGTTGTGTTTGAGGTGGTAGAAGCATAGGGGGTGAAAGGTAGCTGAGAGCTATCTGAATACCATGGGAAGGTGTTTTAACATTATCCTGTGGGAAATGGGAAGTCATCAATAGCTTATAAAGAGTAATTTTTTGAGATTTATATTATAGGAAGATAATTCTGACAGCAGATGGGTTGGAAGGACAAAAATCAGTGGCGAAGAGACTGGAGTAGGGTATAGGAGGCAGATGATGAGTAACTGAACAACTCAAGTGGTACTGGTAAAGGAGAGCCAGGGAAAGACACACAAGGCACATGTAAAGATGAATTGATAGAGCTTGGTGAATAGACCTGGATACGTTGTGTTCATGAGTGCCAAGACACAATGATTACTCTGCCTTGAACACTAGAATAGATGGTTGACAATACTGAGATAAGAATGCCACATTAGACACTAACTAGGTGATCTCACCAGTGTATTTCTTTTTCTTTCTACTGCTTCAGCCTTGTTGAATCACATCTTGGTTTATGGACATGGTATATTATTTATGTGATTCGTTTTTCAATGTTGAGTTTGAGTTCTGTGATATGAACTTGAAGATTATCAGTGATATTATGTTTTGGTGTAATGTAATACCATTTCTAATTTGCACTTTACAGAATGTTTTTATATAACTAAACTTTTAGTTAGTGTTTTTTTTTCCTTTTCAGCTGTTAGTTCTCTTCCCTTGGTATATTGCCCATGAAACTTTAGGAATCCTAAGATAGATCAATGCCACATTAAAATTTAAGGAACCGCTTCATCAAAACCATATGCTTCATTTCCTGAAGATTGTCAGCAAACCAGGAGAAAGAAAACATTTCAGATCTGCATTGTTGTTGGTGCTTCTTGCTTAACTGCTGCTCTGCCAGCGTGGTGGTCCTAAGTAGCTGCTTCTCTGTAAAATCACAAAGAACACCTCAACAATGACAAGGAAAGACTCAAAAGTTCATTGGGGAATTTTCAGAAAGAGCTACCATGGTTAAAGTGCTTCAGTCCTTGGATCATTTTGAACATATCAAAATATATCGATATGCTTTTGCATAGCTATTTTCTTTTCTTTTTTTCTTTAATTCTAAAATGGTAAGTCAGACTAGGCCAAGCATTGACTAGCTTTTTAAATTAATGTTTAAAAAGATAGAGTCGCTACCAGTACCTTAAAAGAGTAATGAACATGATTTAGAGAAATGTAGAATTTTCTTCAAATTTGGTTTCCTGTTTGTACCTGGCTAGAAAAGCTATTCTTTTCCTCACTATTCCATCTCCTCTGTTCTTCTTTTCTCTCTTCCTTCTTTCCTTCCTTCCCTTCAAACATTACTGCATCCTTCTCATTATTTATGACCAAAAGAAAGCCTCACTCTTAGCTGACCATTCTTTAAAACCTAATGGCAAATCTTAGGTTCTACTCCATTTGATAACCTCATTAGAGCCATGGCAGCACTATTATTTATTTATTTATTTATTTATTTATTTCAAGGACCTATATTGAGTTTAGAATCATAAATATTCATTGTGGATTTTGTGGAAGGGAAGCAGAGCTGGTAGAAAGTCAGTGTATTGTGTCATATTGCGGTTAATATTCTCTGGGACAAGGATAATACATGCAGATAAAACAAATGCACTGCACATTGAGACAAACTTGGAGCAGTGCCTTATAGGAGTAAACGTATGCTTTTAAAAAATGCATCACAGTAATACAGGTTGTCAATAACCCAACATTAGTGCAACTGAGCCTCTAGCATATCTGGTATATTAAAAGCCATTCCGGCCCTTATTCCCGGCATGCTCCACTTTAGGCAATATTGACCTGTAGCATCACTCATAGAAATAAGAATCAGGAAATTTCTGTTTTTGGACCTGTACCCAGAAGTGGGTCTACCCCATTTAAGAACAGCTAGAGGTTTCCAATTGTTTCCTTTGTTGCAAACCATACTGTTTAAAAGAGGCTGCCACCTGAGAAGTCTTAGAGGCACTGTTATCTGGCTACTTAATAGTCTTGGGAAGTTTTAATTTTCGACTTGACTACTTAATGCTACTTTAGATTTTTCTTTTATGTGTTCCAACTCTAAAAGTCAATGTGTATATAAACAATGCAAGTATATTTCTACTTTAATATTAGAAGCATAAAAAATCAAAGAAAATCAATATATCCAACCCAAAGTTATAATTAAACTTCATTTATATGTTTATTGGTTTTTAATATATATCTCACATCCTTATAGAAAGCCTACAAAGCAATTTATATGCCATACATATAACATATATAAATATAAATATATATACATATATACACACATCTGTGTGTATATGTATATGTATATGTGTGTATATATATATGTGTGTTACATATATCATGTATATACACACATATACATATACATAAAAAATTTGGATGACTGTGTATGTATATATATATGTGTGTGTATATATATGTGTATATATATGTGTATATACACATATATATACACACATATATATATATACATATATATATACATACACAGTCATCCAAATTGAGAGAGAGAGAGAGCGCTTATTTTATTACCACTATTATTTTGTTTTATTTACTCCTCCCCACCAACTTATTAAGCAGGTACCGGAATTCCCATTTAGAAGCTAAGGCAACTGAGACTCATACAGGTTAAGTAAGTTTTTCAGAACTCACAGCTAGTACCTCTCACAATGGTAGAACTAAGTGCACAAACTCAAATCTATAAAGTCAGTAGTATTCATATTTCAAAAAATACAAAAATATTCATACAAGACTGTTAGGACATTTTTTTAAGAATGGTTTAGGGAATGAACGAGTAGTCATTGAACAGGAGGTATCTGGGTGTCATCTACTCAGAAATAAAAAATAAAAGGATAATTAAACTATACATATATCTTTAAGCACGAAATATTAAATGCATATCTTAAATTTTTAAAGTTGAAACGTTATCGCTTACATTATACTCACGAGGCCAACAATCTATATGGGCCTTTGTGTATCTAGTGCATATCTGTTGTGTGCAGATCAGTGCAGAAGTACCCTGGAGAGAAGACTATGTGATAGAACATGGTACGTATTTGAAAGAAGCCTACAATCTAATGTGTGTATAGATATAAGCTTTGGCAACTTCTTAGAGGAGGTGTTTAGGCTCAAGATATTGAAGGAACAGTGCACACACATCTTTGTGAAGTGGCAGTCTAGTTGTTAAGAATGGTTAAAATATAGGTTTTGGAATTAAATTCCTGATGTTTAAAGTCCAGCTCTCTCACTTGTTAGCTTGTGATCCCTGGAAGTTCCTGAATATACCTCTGCTTCCATTGCTTGATTTGTAAAATGAAAGTAGCAAATACAACCTATTTTATATGATTGTTTGACAAACACTTACTTACATAGAACTTTCTATGTGCTGTGCAGTGTAAGCACTCGTTATTTGTTTTATTGAATTCTCAAAAAAAAAAAACACTATATAGGTACTATTATTGTTAGTATATTGAGGATAAAAGAGTTA
>NW_006441953.1:14765464-14769648 GCF_000325575.1 Pteropus alecto | reverse complement strand
ATACACACATATATATAAAGTATTTAGAGCAATGGCTGGTACATAGTAAGTACTCAATAAACATTATCCTTAGCAGAGAAGCAGGAAAAGATACTGGAAATAGAATAAATGTCATGTGCATAAATTATAGAGACAAGAGTAAATACAGAATGTATTTTTGCTGAAGCTACAATCATGGATTAGATTCTGGTGCCCAATGAAGAGAAACTCTTGAGTGGAATGTGGCACAACAAGCTTCTTAATTTCCATTGCCAATTTATGAGACATGGCTAGGTATTCACATTTTTATGGCTTAAAAGTGGTGCCAATTATTAATATTCCTCTCCTTGGTTAAGTAGGCAATCTGTATTGTGAGAATACGTCTTCATAATAGAGTCTTTTATTATAGTGATGTGAAAAAATGTAATAAAAAATGTGGTTCATATATGTGTGTTTTTCTAAATTGACTCTTGTAGAGAGAAAAAAAAGCTAGTGACTATAGTTCCAAGAGTAAGCTTATGTGAATAGAGTGACTCTTTTAAAAGAGTTGTTTACCCACGATGTATACATTCTCTGTCATGCATATGTGAAACCATGATGCCCAAGATATTTTCTAGTTTGTTATTCACATGGTTCTACGTACAGTGTACCAATACCTTGACTCTGAGTTTTTTTTAACCATAGATGTTAAGCATGACACTTATTAATACATTTTTTACTCATTCATAATAATCATTTGACTATGTTTTATAAATGCTCCTAATGGTCTCTAAGCCTCAAGAGCACTTTTGAATGTTGCTGAGTGTGGCACGTTTTCCATTGCATACACTAACCTGGACATGAAGGTCGATGCCAGAGTTTAATCCAGATCTAACCACCTGTATCTGCACTTCGTTTTGTTACTTCATCTTTTTGAACTGCAGCAATCCATTCAGCTACCATTTTGTTGTGTGTGTAGTCCTGGAAGGGAAAGGTTTATAAAGAGCTGACGCTAGGGTTTGTATGTGCTGAAACAGAGAAGACTCTACCCAGGAAACCGCATTAAGGCAGAAAGAATGAAATGGTTGTAGTTTTATTATTCAGCACTTCATTCCACAGCATTAATTGAATGTCTAATGTAAATTAAATACATGTAAACATATGACTATGGAAAATTATCCATTTACTTTCCTAGTTATCAAATAAGTAAAAGGCAGATTTATACAATAAACTGAGAAAGCAAACGGAATCGATCAGCAGAGAGGAAGTCGAGGGGCAGCTTTAGAAATTTCCCACATTGTAAGCATATCTGGAAGATAAAATCTCTATTTATAAATAAGATTTTACTCTTTAAAAGCAAAGTGGTTGGTGGATAGGGTATCAGTATATCAGTATTTAGAATCAACAGCCTGAGCCCACAGATATAGCTCCATTTCATGAAGCAGTTGTCAGTAGTAACTAATTGATGTCCATAAAGTACTTCTGCAGATGCTGCTAAAAATGTTCTTAAAATTCTCTTAAGAGCAATATGGGGTAATTCTTCTACCATCAGGTACCTAGATTGAAGTCTCTCCACATGTCATTATTTTAAATAGATAAGAATATTACACTGCCATTAATCTTAGATTTCAAAAATCAGGGAAAAGAACCAATTAATAATTTGCATGATCCACAGTTTTTAGGAATATAACTATCAAAATATAGGAACCTCTATTATGGTATTGCACACAGTTTGCTCTGAAATAGAAGGTGGATGGAAACACGTTGGTGATATATTGTCATGTGAACCACTTTATGGCCAGCATTCTTTATAATCTGACACTTGTTTCATTGACACCATGTTATTTATTGAATAACAGAGCAAATAGGTTAGTAAATCATCATTGCATGTCTAGCCAATCAGAATCTGCCCTGGTTTTGTGAAGTGCTAATTTTTTAAACTTATTTATTCTTCTTCCTTTCATTTACTCTTTATCAGTCTCTATTTTATAGCAATCTTTTCTTTAATAGACTCTCATCTTGAGACATTTAAAAATGCACCACATGTCAAATCCAATTCAACTAAGATACCTAAATGCATGTTATTTAAATTAAACATGAATGCTTTGAAAAGTATGTACTTATATTATAATTGCTTAAAACTACATTTCTACATCATGTACATTGTAGATTTGAATCCTGTCAATGTATGCAAGTACCAAAGTTGGGCTTAAGAAAAACAGAAAATAAATTATTCACATCACATACGTCTATATATCTGATAGTGTAATTAGCAATCAAAAGTACTACATATGGTGATGTAATAGAGACACTGTAATTTTGTACATCCTGCTGTTGATGGATTTAGGCACCACATTTTGCACATTTTCTATTTCATTATTTTGGACTAAAAAAGATAAAAATAAAATAACATGTTTTCTTTATTTTAGTTCCTTTTTTAATCATCCTTCACGCTTCTTTTGCTTTCCTTCCGTGTCTGGCTCTCATTTCCCCAGTTTAGATAGAACTTGTTTTTTTCATTTATCTTTACTCTTTCCTGCTCTGTGGTGCTAACACTAACAACAATAGAAATCTTGGACTTAGATCTAGGGGAGTTTTGGAGGTCATTGAGGTTATTTCTCTGCTTTTAGTTCACTTTCGAGCCTTTCCAGAATGAGAATTATTTATGCTCTTCTTGACATTGGCACAAACTTCTTGAATTTCCCAAATCATGTCTGATTTTATTTTTCGAAAATGTTATCCTAACATTAATAGCTCTAGCTAAAATATTACTTTTCTAATTCTTAATTCCTGATAATGTTTCCAAATTCTCACTACTTTATTCCACTTCAACTCATTTTATTCTCTTTACTAAATTGTTTGATTTATCTCTATTAGATATAGTAAAAGTCTAATCACTTTTAGTAAAGTGAGCAAATTTCATCAAAATAATTTTCTGAAAGTTTGTATGCTTAGACATCTCACTATTTAGCAACTTCCCACAAGTGGCCTTATGTTAGTGTTTATGCTTTTCTTTACTTGTATGTGCATTGCTAGTTCAGTAATGCATCCATCCTGATATCTGTGATGTTTCAACTTCCTCTCCTACTGGATAGATTTTATACCTCATAAGCTTCATCCATTTAATTCCTGCACAATTAAAAAGACAAAGAGTCATAACTGGATATGTTTCTGTTCTATGCCACCATCTTGAGAACTACTCAAGAAAAGAGAAAAGAAAGACAAAGAAAAGAAAAGGAAAAAAAAAAGAAAGCGGTTATGGACTTAACCCACATAACTGCATTCAAATCTTGCTCCTGGCATTTAGCAGCTATGGAACAAAAATCTCATCTGTAAAATGGGTATAACAACTATACATAGAGTAATGTAAGCTTTAAACTGAATGAGATAGCATTTGTAAAGTTCTGGGCACAAATTCCTGGCACAACGATATATGGTCATGGATATGAGTATGCTGACAGATTTAAAAAACATATTTTCTTCTTTCATTTAAACATTTGATTAAACTATTCTTAGTTAATTGATTAAAATAGAAACAAAAACCAATACAAACAAAACAGACAGAAGGGCCTCTACTCATTGTGTCCACCCTCCCCCAACAGGGTGACTCCAAACCAGCAAGAGGTGTATTAAGAGTCAAATTTAGCTACAGTTTACCCAGTAAACGGTAAGGTGATGTAGGGCCTGTTTTCTTTGGTAGTTAAAGAAACAAAGTCACATCTGTAAAGTAGACATGAAACGGTTTCATGAAATTGATGCACACGTAGCCATCAATTAAACTTTTGTCATGCTCTGCTAGGCAAATGTTCTCTCTGCTAATGAGTTCTGTCTCTAAAATTAAAGTTGTATGGGTGGTTCATATTTCAGATGTCTTATAATTTTCATAATTTTGTATTTTTAATGCCTGACCCTTCATTATGCTCTAGCCATATATGAATCAGTACCTAAGAGATTTGTCATTTGAGTAAACCCCCTCAAGTGGCATTTTGAAAAAGCTCTGTAACTCACACATGACCAGGTGGGAGGTTAAATTTCCTTTGAAAAAATACAAGTTTATTCACACCTAGGAGTGATTCAGCATCATGAGTTGAGGCACAATTGGGAGCTTTTTCTTGCTGTGGGTGAATGAAACTGGATTTTGACTAGAAAAGGATGCAAATTATAATGACATAAAAATAGATACTGAGACTCCACTATTGAAGAATTTTCTCTCACTTATCCTTTGA
>NW_006441953.1:14733219-14765442 GCF_000325575.1 Pteropus alecto | reverse complement strand
AATTTTAGGCTCATGAAAAGTATTTTTTTCTTTTACTATAGGAAAAATTCTGTGTACTCTCAAATTAGATCTCTTCTGAGCATTGACAGATTCCTGGTTAATGTGATGTTATGTTAACTGATAGTAATGATGCCTGTTGCTCTTCCATTGTTCAAACTATGATCAGAAAGCTCTAATGATTTGTGTTCACAAGCCTGGATTCCTGAGTCAGATCTTCTACCATCTCTACCCTCTCTAAAACAGAGCCCATCTTATAACATTATTGTTAGGCATAAATAAAATAAAAGTATAGATTTACCCCAATGTGTGTTTCTGTGTGTGTGTGTGTGTGTGTGTGTGCACGCACACGCGTGTACATGTACATGATTATGAATGCTTGAAGAGATTTCTAGCTATTCATTCATTCATTCATTCATGTAAATAAAGAAACATTGATGGGCCTGCCATGTGTCATTTATTGTCTAGATACTGGATATGCAGATATGAATTAGGACATACATAGTCTCTTTCTTGCTGGCTGTCCCTGTCTAGTGAGTAAGACACATCAATATATTAACCATTAAGTAATGTGATCAACGCAATAATGAAGGAGTTGGTTCATTGAGGTAGGACCAGTGGAGAGGCTCGAAATTCTCAGCCTGGGTCAAGGAATGCAGACTATTTGCATTTTCTACTACAATATCTCTGTAGCAGAAAGATGGAAGCTCATTTGGCATCCAGTGTGCAGGGAGATACCTCAGTGGCTTCAAGCAAGAGCAGCAGTCTGCATTTGTAAGGGTATTTACTTGTGAACAGGCTTCATTACCTTAAGGATAGGAACATTCAGTGCTCAAAAGTATATTTGGAGTATGTACGTAGGTGTGTGTGCATGTGTGTTTGCACAGACATGTGTGTGCACAGGCATATGTATGTAGATGTTCTATTAGTCTATTATTGCAGCTGTGATAAATTACCTAAAATTGAGTGTGTTAAAACATCTCAAATTTACTCTCTTACAACTCTGGAGGTCTGAGTCACAGTGGGCTAAAATGATGGCTCCAGCAGGCATGCATTCCTTCCCGGAGGCTCTAGGGGATCTGTTCTCTTGCCTTTTCCAGCTTCTAAAGGCTGGCTGCATTCCTTGACTATAGCCCCCATCCGTCTCCAAAGTCAACAATGTCCAGTAGAGGCGTTCTCGCAATGCATCACTCTGGCACTGACTATTCTGCATATATATATATATAAAATAGAGAGAAACATATGATTACATCGTTCCTCTTGGGTAATCCAGGATAATCTCCTATTTTAATGTCAGCTGGCCAGTGGCCATACTTCTTCCTGCAACCTTAATGTTACCCCCTACTCACTCACTGCCAGAGAATGTAACACATTCCTAGATTCCAGAGATTAGGACATGAGCATCTTTGAAGGGGGACTTTATTTTTCTACCACAAATATGTATATTTTTTTCCAGTTAATAATTGGATATTTGGGAGAAAATATAAAAAGCAGTAAACTAAAGTACTTTTCATTTGCTCACTAAAGAGAGGACCAGGACTCTAAGCTCTTGTTAAGAAACTGCCTGGTTACTTGTACTGTGTGTCATGTTGAGACAAAAATTATGCAGGTAAACAAATAGAAAGTGTAATATAAATGTCATATAAAAAGGATGGAACTCATATTCTTCACGTTTTGTGTGAAGGAAAGCCAAAGAGTAGTCTCTGTGAAGTAAATAAGAGGTGGTTCATTTGGTAAGGGGACCTCAAATCCAGGGCGGGTAAGTACATTGTTACAAACTTTAGAGCTCATTCAAAATTGAGATCTAACGGTCTAAAAAAGTTACTATTTTCTTTTTTTTTTTTTTACATGTTCAGTGACATTGTAAAGTTTTTAATAACAATAAACTAATACAGCACTATAACACCATGTGTCAAGTCCTCTTCTAACTGCTTTACATATATTAATCATTTTCTGATCGCCAGGGCCGGCTTCTTGGGTGTCAAGCTATGTAGTCACATAAGACCCCCACCCCCTAAAAAAAAGAGTCCCCATTTGACTTTATGTTGTTGATTCTGCTAATTGTGGCAAAGCAATACACTAGATAAAATTATTATCAACATTTTGTAGAAGAGAAACTGAAGCACAGAAGGGTTAACTTGCCAAGGTCACATGCTGGCCTGTAGGAGAACCAGGATTTGAACCTGAGGAGAATGAGCTCTGAACCCCTACAGTCTCCTACGTCTTCGAAGGTAGAGATAATGTCTTAAATGTGTCTTCTTCCCAACTTCCTCTCATTGTCTGCTACATGGTTAACTTTCGCTAAATTCTTGTTGAACTGAATTATATTTGATGGTCTTCAGTAAAAAATACTCATTTCACTTTTTAACTAATAGAGATGAAAGTTAAAAAAAAAATTCTGAATCTCTTCCAAAACATTTGTTCAAACAGACCAAATCTGGCTTTTTCCTTTTGCAAAATCATATGTCTAAGGATATTCCCTTGTCAAGGTCCATTATTTATTATTTGTTAATTAGATTTATAGAGAAAAATATTCTGGGGAGATCTGATAAAACTATGCCAAGCAATATTCCATCACTCTCCTAATTTATTTTTAAGGAACTTTAACTTTAGAAACAGTGGTTTTCTAGAAATCCATTAATACAATTACTTTAAGAAGTTTAATTACATGTATATTAACGAGAGTAGGAGATGGGGAAGCTTTGTACAGTAATAAACCAGAAGAGTGGAAAGAGCAGTTGAGAGAGTTTGTTGGTTGTTAGCCTTCAAATCAATTTAATATATGTTTTCCAAGGTCTACTATGTGCCACATGCTAGGCTGCGTAAGAGAAATTTAGTAATAATTTTATTAGTAATAATAACAAAAAGGCATCCTCAGGGAGCACAGAGTTCAGTGGGCTGAGAGATCCAATTATACTAAGGTCTTATTAGGAAGAGTCCATGGCAAGGTCTGGAAGAGAGGGCCAGGTAAGGGCCTGAGGCCAGAATTTGGACATTTTGATGTTTATTCTACCAACTGATAACAGGTGTAACTGAGCATCTCTCAGACACTGCACATCTTCGTTTCAACACCTGTAAAGTGAGGTTTATAATATCTGTTCTACTTTATGAGATGATCTAAGACTAAATGGATCCATGACTATGAATGCATCTTGATTTTATTTTAAGGGAGGAGGAGAGAAGTATTAAATTAAGGGGTTTTTCTTGCACTAAGTATAGTTCTAAATAAGACATAGGCAATAAAATTCTACAATGTGAAAAAAAGAGGGCTTATTTCACATTAAGCACAGCTATGTTATTTTACTCCCTATTTTACTACCTTACATAATTCATTTTTGGTTGACTCAGTTATTGGACCAAAACAAAAAGATTGAAGATGTTATCAGTACTAATTTATTACAATCCTTAATTCACTGTCTTATATAATCCATATTTTGTTGATTCAGATAGTTAATAGAGAAGCCAAAACATCAAGCTAACTCATTTGATTCATTTCATCACTTTATTGGGCATTTTATAAGGTATCGCAAGTAATGCAGAGCTGAATTAGATAAATAAGATGTAGTCTGTGCCTTTACAGAGAGCGCAGTTCACTAGTAATAGCAGCGATAAATGTGAGCATATGAGACCAAATGCATTAAAGTGCTATAGACTAGCTGCAAAGATTCACAGGAGGAAGTAAGCATGTGAAATAGAAAACTATATAACTGACAATCTGAATGTTATATATTTTTGCAGTAAGAAAAAAAACACTGTTTAAAATCAAGCAGTGTGGGAGAAATAGAAAGTGTACAGGAAGGTATTATCTTTTGATTGAAAACTCCTGTTATTTTTTAAGGAATAACCAATGCTGCCCAAAGAGATTGTATGTGCTGGTGAATTTTTTCATAGCAACATTTACTGTGGTTTATGAAAATTTAAATTTATCTCCCGAACATTTTTTTTTTTTTTTTTTTGTGGAGAGCAATGGTTTTGAAAACATAATCAGTAGATCCAGGAATAAAATAATGTTATGATAAAAACCTGTAGCCTGGAGGTTATGATAATGGGAAAAACCAGCTCTAGCTGGTTCAGATTATTTCAAGATGGAATTATAATATCTATTGATTTCAAACACCAGAGATACAATCCCCTGAAGAATACACCCATTTACATTATGGCGACCTTGAATGCTTGTCAAAATTACTCACTGTTTAACTTTACTAGCAGAGCTGAATGCTTTAGAGTTCATTATAGCTGACTCACTTTAAGCCATACTGACTAGCACAGTAGGAGATTCTAGGCGCCTCTTTGAGACACAAATAAAACATTTAACGATGAGAAGCTTGCTTTTGGTTGTCAGTATTTTTGAAAAGAAAGTACCAAGTGACAGACACACCAAGTCTAGAGTGGCGTGGAATAGAAGAACTGCATCTTTAAAAAAAAAAAATGTTGAATTGGCAATGTGTGGTAAGTAGTATAACAAGGATTTCAGGAGCTAATATGCCTCCCTAAGCACTGGATTAGACCTGTGCAGAAATTCTTAAAATTACTCAGGGCCAAGGGCTTTGTTCCTGCTGGCCACCTGCAGCGTGTGGTAATGCCCTTTCAGCATTCTATCAAGGTCCCTGCATGGACTGTCTGACTTGACACTGGACACTGCTAAGAGGAGACAAGCCTGCAGAGAGCGAGACAATGATTAATGTAAACTGTTCTGCGACTCGCCAGAAGCTTAAGGAATTCTTTCCTGCAGCATTCCAGAGATAATCGCCCACCATTTTATCCAGGAAAGTGTTAAGTCATTTAAAAAATGTGGCAAACTGACACACAAGAGGTTGGTGTCACACAAGGAAGGAAATCAAAAACAAAATGAAAAATGGAGGGTAAACAAGAATATATGTGAGTCTGTAGAGTCTTTGAGAGAGGGTGGGGTTCGCTTTACCCGTGTGCATCAGTTTTTTAGATTGATAAACTCAAGAGTTTTATACAATTTCTCCTTTATATGCTGACAAACTGGCATGAATTCTCTAAAAGTGCTACGTTTTTTATAAGTTGTATCTAATACACTTGCCAGCTGAAAACTTATTTTCTCTAATTTCTACAAATTACTTCTCATTCTATTATTAATGTTTTTGTGAATGAAACTGCAGTATAATGCACTAAACAAAGTATATACTTTAAAAATAATTGATTAGAGATATGTTTAACATTATTGTGTTTGAATCCATTACTATCTTATATGAGACCAGTTCTGTTCCAATTTGGCATCCACGATCCACAAGAGCATCTCAGGTTCCAAAATATTGTAGCCAAATATCCTCTTCATCACGCTGGGGCTGGGGGCGAGGGGAGATAATCGACTTCAGTTGTATTCAGAATGCCTGGGCGCTCCATATGGCCTATTTTCCGTTGGCAAGTTAGTCCTTAAAATCTTGAGGGATTCCACTACTTGTGCATAAGTATTATAAATTAATGTTCTAACGTGCTTGGAGAGACTTGCTGAATGAATGGCAGGAAAAATGAAAAGAAAAAGAATAACATACATTTATTTTAAAGAAACCATAGGCATGTGGTTCTGCTCGAGCACCGGAATGAGGAGTTTGAAGAGATTCAAGGCCTTGATCCTTCCTTTTCTGGAATTTAGGAGATATATGGAAATTAGGCGGTTTCCTGATACCTTAGCTCTCAGAAGTGGTTGTAATCATTCCAAACTTCTCGCTTCATCCTTAACCCATCAGCATTTTTCAAACTCATTTTAAAGATTTTTTTTTCCTTGCAGTTTTAAATAAAAACAGAAAATGCATTTGGCCACATGGAAGTGATCTATCAGAAGGCTCATTTGGAAGAAAAGCACTCATTTAACAAGCAAGGCCCTGGCTTTGGCTTTGGTAGAGCAGCACAAGCAGCCCCGAGGATCCTCTCTTTTCTTTTTCCTCCTTCCTTCCCTCTCTTCTTTTTCTTTCTTTCTTTCTTTCTTCCTTCCTTCCTTCCTTCCTTCCTGCCTTCCTTCCTTCCTTCCTTCCTTCCTTCCTTTCTTTCTTTCTTTCTTTCTTTCTTTCTTCCTTCCTTCCTTCCTTCCTTCCTGCCTTCCTTCCTTCCTTCCTTCCTTCCTTCCTTTCTTTCTTTCTTTCTTTCTTTCTTTCTTCCTTCCTTCCTTCCTTCCTTCCTGCCTTCCTTCCTTCCTTCCTTCCTTCCTTCCTTTCTTTCTTTCTTTCTTTCTTCTTTCTTTCTTTCTTTCCTTCTTTCTTTCCTTCTTTCCTTCTTTCCTTTTTTCCTTCTTTCCTTCCTTCCTTCCTTCCTTCCTTCCTTCTTTCCTTACTTCCTTCCTTTCTTTCCTTTCCCAGATTTCTTCTCTCTATATTCTCCTTGGAACTGCAAAGCACGATGGATCTTATTTTTTGTTGCAAAACAGTGAATTACAGGAAAAATAATTCAACCAAGGACTATCAAATAAACAGTCTAGCATCCCGGATTCCACTCTCAAACAAAGGGCTAACCTTTCTTGCAAATCAATTCGCCATTCACACAATTACGAATACATAATAATTTATGAACTGTGGGAGCAAAACATCCCTGTATCCCTTCCTCCTTTCATTCTTTTTTTCTTTTCTTTCTTCTTCCATTCTTTCTTTTTGGGTATTTGTTTTCAAGAAATACACAAATAGACAAAGACTGAATAAGGCCAAATAACAATACTAGTGCTGAAAAGCCTCCCTGAATTCATAACATTGTATCATCAATTCATAATGATTATATTTATATAGTATATGTAATTGCTATATATAATATAATTAATTATTAAACATTTTGATCATTATTATTATTCATTAGCAGACACTAGGAAAGAATAGAGAAAGGAACTTTTGGTCGAGTGGATTTAAATTAAAAGTTTTCAAATTTCTTGGGTTTAATTTCTTCCTTTGTAAAATGAGGTTAACTATTCATGGTTTCTATGGCTATTATGTGCATTAAAAGCCATGAAATATACTAAGTACCTGAAATAGTGCCTGGCTTATGAAAATGTTTACTAAATGACAGCAAATATCATCATTGCATATTATGCAAATTGAGTAATAATTACTAATTTTAGCCCATCCTCAGGGTGTGGTCAGGTTGATTTTTGTTTTCTGCCACAGAAACTGTGATGAGGGAAATGTAACACTTACTCAAGGTCATCCAATAAGTCACTTACTGTCATTAAGACTTAAGGGTTTTAAGCTTCGCTGTCTGATTTCAGTCCATTAGGCCACAAAGTCATCAAAACAAACCAGAAAAGAACACCATCAAAAAGCAAAAGTAATAAAATCAAAGGATCCTGGAGCAGTGTTGTACTAAAAGCCATCTGCTATCTTCGTCCACATTCTCAACCCTCTTGAAATGTTATTTGTAAAGCCTTAAAAGGCTTGACTGGAAACCTTCATGTCTTTTTAAAGATACAGTATATCTATTGCTGACTCATGTATGCTGAAATAAGAATTGTAATATAGATTTTTGAATATACATCAGAGAGATGCCAATACTTTTTACATTGCCAAAGCCCAAAGCCCTTAAGCTTTTGCTGTAGAGAAAGAAGCTTTATGATTAGCTAAGCAAATGATTGTTGCTACAGTGGTAATGGTGAAGAGACAGACAGAGAAAGAAAGAGAGAGAGAGAGAGAGAGAGAGAGAGAGAGAGAACACAAATGAGAACTTGTCCATTTAAGTGTGTTTGGAGGAGTGGAGGTAGTTGAACAAAGCCATTGCAACACTGGCATGCTATTATTTCAGTTCTTTTTCAGGTGGAAAAAAAAAAAAGACATAACATCGCTGTCTTAGCATTTCCACTTGACTTTGTTGCCTTGTCTCCTTGCCTTGCTCTGTGGGATGCCCTTATTCTTCCCTCTCCTTTTCTCATTTGGCAAAAACACTCGCTCAGTACCAGCCTAGTAACCTCACACTCTCTTACTTAAGTAGCTGATCTCATTCTTCCTTTATGTGGTTTTCGGGACTTTCCCCCTTTTGGCTTATTGCTTCCTTCTTCCACCTTGTAGATTTGCCTCTCTCATTGTACTTCTGTTTTTTTGTGTTATCCTTTAAAAATAAAACAATAACTATTTAAAATATAAAGTCTTTTTAATGCCAGTTGCCGGGCAGACATTTTTATTTAAATAATAATAAAGAGAAAAAAAATGGATTTCTCCAAAATTTACAAAGCCCAAATGAAGCAGAGGGCAAATTCTCAAGTTACATGTTTCTACTTGTTCTATTTCTGAGGAGCAGAGTAAAAAAAATTTTTGCTGATATTTTAAGATGGCAAAACAGGGAAGCAAACCAAAGTCATCACAAAAGGCTCCCAGTGTAGACCCAGCCATCTGCATATAGTTCACAGAACTCTTCTGTTTATTTATGAGTCGTGGAATGTGTAAAGCCAACTTCTAGCTGTAAAAGGACATACAGTTGATCTCGTATAATTTCTTTGGCCTCTTTTTCCTCCAAAATCAAGAGTTAGCTTTCTCATATTTAGGGAAACACTGCCATACATAAGGACTCAGTTTTGGTGAATTCACATACCTTTGATAAATCATTTAAAATGACAACTAAAAAATATACTTCAAACATGAGTATAGATTTAAATAAATTCAACTGGCCTTGATATGTATGCATTGAATTACTGCACCTGCCAAGAACACTTTAGAATAGCTCCAATGTATTCCAGAAAAGAAACGGAATTAAATTGAAGAAAGAAACATTAATTTTCTGGTATAATTTGATTCTTTTCAAGATAATAATCTTTGATTAAGACAGGCACAAAGGAAGACAATGAAAGAAGCCATATATTTTACCTTAAGGCTTCACAATTTGCTTCCTAGTAAGATTTTTCTAGAGGTTTTTATAGGGAAAAATGGTTTCTTAAATTTCATCATGATATAATGAGTTCAAGGAGCTAAATTGTTTATACATTAAAAAATTAAATGTCTCTGCCATCCTTGTTCTGCAGCTCAGTTCTCTATCTTTCTAGTTAAAAAGAACATTATGTTTTGCAGGCCAGTGACTTCCTTGATATGATGTTTTAGTTTAATCTATCCAAAACATTACCCTCCAGACATTCTAAGAAAGTTGTTTTTCTGACATGATGAGATTTTATGATCTCTTTGAAACATTTTTAGCCTTAAGCATTAAACACAAATAGATGGAAATAGGTGATAGCTTGAGTGTTTGACCTCTAAATGTGGGTTTGGAGTAACGCCTCCTAATATGTGAAAATGTAAAATGGTACATATACCCAGGGATATAAGAATACAAACAAATGCCACACTGGGCCAGGTCAGGATTATCTAACTCCAAATTCTCTTTATAATTCCCAGTGAATCTTGGCTAACGTCTGGGGATGAATAGTGTATATCAAGGAGAAGTTACTATCCCCCGAAAAGGGTTAAGCAAGATAACATTATCCAGAGTTTTCTATTGCCAGACAGAAAATCTTTCTATCTATACGCTTAAGACTTTTACTTCTAAGGGAGGTGCCAGCATGTAAATATATTTCCTTTAGGAATGCAGAGTCTGAAAACAGTTTTGTAGAACGTTGAAGGGAGAGAGACAAAGGTCATTGGTCACATGAGTTGTTTATGAGGATGAGGGAGAGCTTTATGTGGAAAACAAACTGGACCAAATAAGAGATGGACTTTGTTTTTTTGCCTGTGCTTTTAGCAACAATCTCAGCTATCTACTATATGTTAGGAAGAGATAATTTCTTTATCGTTTGTAATATGTTATATCATGCTCTCTATATTAACCTGGCCATGAGGAGTACAAACATTTGTTGAACAGATAGAAACACATAGTTAAAACATATTAAGTTCCATGCCAATAGATGACCAATTGTCATTTTCTCTGGGGGTCATATCTCTTTTTATTCATTCTGATGATAACATGTTTCTCTCTTTTGAAACACCTTTCACACTTGCAATTGGTAGTTTCTTTGTGAGATTTGATTAATATCTGTTTTTCATACCAGATTTTAAGTTTTTGTAATGGGATCATGAATATTTCTATTCGACATTGTGTCTGTGGCACATATAAGCATACTGATAAATACCTTCTTGAATGGGTGGATGTATGAGTAAATGAATGAATAAATAAAAGTTATATACAATGTGATGTGGTACACTTTGTATGGAAGACAAGGTTGGAAGGGGGACAGGTAGAGAAGTCAGATTGTGAAGGATCTGGAATACCTTAGGTATTAGCTTATATTCTGTTGAAGGTGATGAAAGAATTTAGCAGGAATATAACACAATAAGATTGATGATTTTGCAGACCACTGTGACGGTTATATGGAGAAAGAATCATGAGAGGAATGGTAGCCCAAAGCACCCTGAATAGTGGTAATTATGATAGCTCTCTCTCTCTCTCTTTTTTAATAGTACTTACTACTTTTTGATATTTGCTTATTTATACATTTCTTATCTACCAACCTCTGCTTACCCTTCCATGAAAGAAGAGATAGTGTCTGTTTCATTCAATGCTAGCCTCAGCAATTACAACTACTAGCAAAAGGGAGGGCCTCAATTAATGTTTGTTGAATAAATAAATGAATAATTTTTAAAAAAACTTTTCATAGTTAGGGAGCAGTTTATAAATGTCAGTTGAGCTATACATTATATCTCATTTCTGCCTAACCTTTTCCTGGACATTCACCTTTTAAAATCTACTTTCCATTCAGGGGGTGGAGGTGTCTAAGACTTTAAATAAAATAAACATAATTCTTCTAGTTGAGGATGTAACAGTTGTTTTCAAAGACTATCACATATTCTAATTTACATCTTCACCTTTGTCAGCTGGTGTTCTATCAGACAAGCAAACAAACAAACAAAAATCTATCTGAACTAATTTTAACACATAATCTAAATAGCAAACTTACTCTTACAGCCTCCTAGATTTCTTCTTTAAAGATTTGTGGTGCATTTGGTTGAGATTGCAATTTACCTTTTCATCAAGATTAGAATAGTTTCTCTTAACAGTACAAGAATCTATTTAAATAAGTTTACGTGGACTGTACTTTCTCCTGGCAGAAAATATTTCCTTTTGCCTAGGCATTTAAAATTCTTTCAAAACCTCAGGCAGAAATTCACAGTGATGATTTCCTTGAGGATCTCTATAGTAAAATTCATCATAGTATCTAGGAAAAAAATAAGGGATCTTGACTACCAAATTCTACTTTTTATTAAAAATTATTACACTGTATGATTCTTTTGTCTTCAATGTCCAGGAATTTTCTTAGCTGAAATATTGGAAAAATCACTTTACTTACACACTGTAGTTTGTTTTGAGTCTACATTACGGACAGTTCCTAAACACTGAGTTCTTGTATGTAGCATGTGGACATGTTTATTAGCTCTTACTAAGTAAATACATACAGAATAAGTCTGGATAATATGAACTGAAAAAGTAGCAATTTGTATAGTTTTCCTGAGTTTTGTAGTATTACCAAAAAAAAAAAAAAGAAAACGAAAAACTCAGCTTATCATTGCAAAATTGCCAGTATGGGAGTCAGAAAAAGTATAATTAGGAATGTCTTTATTTTTTCTTACATATTTGCTTATAATTATCAGAAAGCTAAGCTTTTTGAATATCTTGATTTTAATCAATCATCTATGAACTCTGTGGATTCCAGATATACTGACTTTCATTACGTACTTTCTGTCTCGTACTAGGCCTTTCCAAAAATTTTTTAGAGCCTAACTTGTATATTGTTCTAAGGTAGGTGTAGAATCAAGATATTTGGAAAGAAGTTATAGAACATATAGTCATAAATTTTCTTCTGCAAATCAAATATTCACATAAGTCACCTTACTTGCCTAATGTGTGTATGAACATATAAATATATAATATGCATTTAATTCTAACGCAACATACATGTGTATATTATATACATATATATCTCTTATGCATCTTTGTTTGAAAAATAATTTGAGCATACTTCAATTTGCACATTAATGAAATAAGCAATCTTATTCTCTGATGGTGGTGGGAAGTATTAAAAAAGTGCAAATTAATACAACTAATAACAAAGATTCAGTCATTTGAATTGTTCTCCTTGTGGTCGAGTTAAGTGGCACTAGCCAAGCCACCCATCTTCTACATTCTGAGGGGCATGAAGGTAAGAAGCCTAGCTTATGTCCTTAAAAAATCTGTGTATGATTTTGGCTACTAAAAGTGCATCTTAGAATGTGAAAGGTTGCCCCCCATGCCATGTATTTTTCACCTACCAGGGGCACCACTAATCTTCAGGAGAGTTTTGTAGATAGTCATTACTTTATCAGTGAAGTCTTAAAGAGCTTAAATACTTAAATGATTTCCCTCAGAGCAGTAATGGTGAATTATGTGGTGCTCTAATTGTGCTATTAGTTTATCTAAGCTAAAACACAATCTACTTAATTTGAGGGTTTTATTATACATTGGTCTCAAAAGGTGAAATACATTAAAAACATATTAGTTCTTTTAACAAAATGTTAAGCCTTTCAGATGCTGTATTTGACGGAAATATTGTCTCTCACGTTTACTTTGAATGTTAGTGTATTTATTTTGACAAATGTAACTTGGAAAATTTGTGGAATACTTGTTTTAGATTTATTTATTTTATTTTTTAAAATATTTATTTATTTGGTACTATTTGTAGAGTTGATTACAGTTCTTTCAGTAAAACTAATCCAACCTCATGATACACATAATTAATATACAAATTCATATGGAATCATACCACTTATCCCGTGGGGCACTTAAAACTTGAAAACACAGGTCTGTGCATTCAAAAGGAAATAATTATGCCTAGGCAGACCACCGAGAATTTTTAAGGCAGTAAAACTACTTCGTATGATACTTTAATAATGGATACATACCATTTATACATTTGTCAAATAGAATGTACAACATCAAGAGTAAACTGTAGGAGAAACTATGGTCTTTAGGTGATAATTATGTGTCAGCATAGGTTCATCTATTGTGACAACTATGCAGGATGTCTATGGTGGGGAATTCCTATGTGTGGTGGGACAGGAGGTATATGGGAACTTCCTGTACTTTCCACCCAACTGTGCAATGAAAGTAGTACTGATCTAGAAAAACAAGACAAAACAAAACAAAAACAAGAAAAAACTTATTTTTTGAGGAAAAAACAAAACAAAACCCAGGTCTGTGTAAATTTAAAATGGAATGCATGGTTTATTACTTATTCTTATTTGAATACTGTGAAACTAGATGTTGACTGACTCAATACTTTATAAAAATACTTTAGAAATACTGTATTTCATTAATTTTTATCTTAGAACTATCTTTTAAATGGCAGTTTAATTAGCAGATACATTTATCAACAGTAAAAATTTACTTAAATAGTGACAGGGACATGTTTGAATATCTGGAGCAGAGTTTTTCAACTCAGTCTCAGCACTATTGACATTTTAGACCAGATAATTAATTCTTTTGTTTCCAGGTGGTTGTCCTGCACATTGTAGGATATTTAGCAGCATCTTTATTATCTATTCATTAGATGCCAACAATTCCACTTAAGTTGTGAAAATCAAAACTATCTTCAGACATTGCCAAATGTCACCTGCAGGGAAATTGCCCTCTATTGAGGATTATTTTTTGTAAAGTAAATGTTCACAGCTATATTTTATTGTTGTTCAAACTGTATGGTATATATATGTGTATGCATGTGTTTAACCTTCTAGTTCTGTGTGTAGAAATCAGGTTTTTAAAAGACAAGATTGCAGAAGTGAAAAGAAAATTCTTTAACTTAGTTCATGATGTCCAATGCCACCATGAGATTGCATGCTTTTAACTCTCTTCCATGTGGAGGATTGACTAAGGGTGGATGCAGATTGGCACCCTCTTGCTCAAAGAATATTTAAGAGAACTCTTATTCGTTGTTTCAGTTTTCTGCATCAGGGCTGATTCAAACAAGTTGTGCTGCAGGCCTCTCTTGGTGCTTCACGCCAGAAGGCTTTAGAATAAACATTTGGCTGAAACGTTTTTGCAGGACTCATCCAGCTGTCCTGTGAAGGATCTGTTGCCCACACCCACATGCATTCATGTATGACTCGCCAAAATGTTTATTTGCCTACACATAGACAAAAGGCACAAGGCAAATATGAATAATATACTGTTAAATGATCACTTTTTTGGTCAATCCAGTGAACTTGGAAATTTTTCATATATAAGATACATGGTTTAATTTTTTTTAAAGAATGATGGAAATTATTAACTAACATTTGCTAAAATTTACAATTCTAAGTTAATCTTACAGTGGATTTTAATAATCCAAAGGAGTTTTATAAATAAATTATAGTGTGATTTTTATTTCATTTTGTATAATTACATTATATATTTTATAAAGGATTTTTCAATTTTTATCCCATTTCCTTGCTTTTTCCTCTTTCCCACCTTCCCTTTATTACTTTTTCATATTTGTTACTATAGCATCTCTAAACCTAGGAACATGTGAATGTGAAATTGATATTGAGAGTTGATACTGATAAAATAGCATATTACTCTACAGTAATTTTCAAGAGAAAAATGCAAGCCTTTTTCCATTTGCAGCTATTAATATATATATTTAATGAATTACCTTTACATATACCAACTCTGTCTTTAATGACCAACACTATTTTCACTCCCATAAAATATACATCCAATCAATTGTATATAAATAGATTATTTACATACACTGTAAGTACAAACGTATGCAATTGTGCAATCATATTGCCTTCTTCACAACAAATGCCTTCTAAAATAGTTTTAGTTAATGTACCAGTGGCCATCTGAAGTCTGTACTAGAGCATAAAACTTTGCAGGTAGCTAATATTTAACTAGGTAGCAACTTTAAATATTTTTTAAAGTTTGAAGTATTCTGTATAAACAACTATGTGATCCAATTGGAAATGAAAAACAGAGGCGATATATCATCAGGTAATGCTCTGCATAATTGTTTTTAATGTGTATTTTTCACTTCGTTACCACATGAAATGTTAATTTTTGAGCATTTTTAGATTTCTGTAGCAAAAACATTCCTTCCTTTTTCATTTTTCTTTTCAGATGAGGACAGATGCAAAGAGGTCTGTGTGCCTAAATGAAACTATTAAAAATATACTCTTGACTAATGAGTTTGGCATAAATACAACACTGCTAGCTTTTAGTACAATTGAAAATAAGTGCTGTGGTTCAGAGATCTTTCTTTTCATAGTTCTGCTAAATCATGCTTAAAGTTCAGTTTGTATTCCAACAGTAGCATTTAAGACAGCATAGTTAAGAATCTCTTAACATTTCCATTTACAACTTCCCTCTCCTTCTAACATTTTCTTTATTGATTTTAGGATGTTTCATGGTAACAGCTTATCAGCGGTTACAGCCAATGACCTAAATATGCAATTAAAATTGTACGATCCTAGCTAGGTGATAAACTGGCCCTCACAATGGGGCTTTGGAAATACTATTTTCTTTGTTCAAAACCTCTTATTATTAATTATAAAACAGAAAAGCACACTGCTGAGGGCGAACCCTTTGGAGAAATCGTGTTAGGTTCTTCATAGACTTTTAAATGAAGCTGCTTAAAGATTCTTTTGCCTTGTTAATAACACTTATTGGCCTTTAACATTCCATTCTAACTAAAATCATTCATTTATTTGTTGTCCGTGGGTGGAGAAAAATAGCATGAAGATGTCCATGTTTTTGTAAGTTAAATGGCTACATGGAAAACTGCTGTCCAAGAGAGCATGCCTTTCAATAAAATCTGGCCTTTTGGCAGTCATGTGCTTGTGTACCAGGGAGGACTTAAACCCCCACAGACTACTGTACTTCGGGAAATAATAGACTTTTATAGTAAAAAAAAAAAAATAAAAAAACATTAGTTCAACATCAATATTTTTGAGCTGAGATGATTTCTTCCAGATTGCACAAATAATAACAAACTAGCTGTCAAATCACAACCTGGATCTCCTGATTCTCAGTACAGATAGACTTCTGGTGCTTGAGGGCCTTTGTCCATTTCACATTACTCTTAGCCTTCTTCTCTCTGACTTCCCAAACTATCATAAGATAGCTCTTCAGCAATTTCAAGGATTCTGTTTTACTTACGGTAAAGACTATATAATATGTGTTTGTGTGTGTGCATGTGGGTATGTGAATTAGATTATTTTCCGATGTATGTATAACTTCTACTTATTCAAAATTAACTAGCTCATGAATTTGTTGACTTATTTTACCTTTTTGGGGTTTCATTTTCTTTATATGTACACTATAATGCTGGGGCTTGTTCTGAGAGATCTCATTCACTAAATTCAAAGCATTAATCATTTTCTTCCCCTAACCACAGATCACACACTGATGTCCTCTTCCTCAAGCCCCAAACTGTTGAGGTGACTGTTCTCTGCTATTTCTTCTTTCACTCTTATTCCCTGAATCCATGGCGCAATTGGCGCTCCACTCTCTGGGAACAGATATGTCTGTGTCAGTCAGGGACCTAGGTCCGTACTTTCTAGCTTCAGATCAAAATTGTTCTCTTGACAGCTAACATTGTGTTCAGTACCTAGTCTTTAGCTATAACATTAGTCTGCCTGTAGCATCTTTTATTCTGTAAAAGTACCAGTCTCCTCCTCTTCCTCTGGCTATACCTTCTCTTCCAGATCCTTTATCTATCTCTTGCCTGTGCCTTCATACTGCTCCCAACTCTTTTCTCCACAGATATTAGCTATTATTTCTTCTCGTATAATCGTGTTATTCCAAGTACAAATAATTACACTATTTTTGTGTAGACTTCACCTAAAAACATTTCCTTAATGTGTATACATAGTGTGGTTGAAGGGCACCATTTTACCATATCTCAGTGTCTGCATACAGTCTTCATGGAAGAAATGGGAATGGAGTTTTAAACTTGAAGTTGATGGCTAAACATTGAGTCTGCTTCGATATTGATTTTTCCTTTGTTCTACCTTCAATTTTAATAACCGTTCTCCTCATTCGTGAAACAAACCATAGATTATTTGTGCTAGAAAAAGCTTTTGGGATAATTTAGTCTTATCTTATATATGAGAAAACTAGATCTAAAGAGCCTAAATGATTTGTTTTGAATTCATTCGGAAATCAGGTTTTTGATTTTGTTGTTGTTGTTGCAAGAATTTCTAACTCTGCACCCTTTCTAACTGCATTTTTGCTTTATAGCTGGTTGTTTAACTAGGTTGTTGCCTTTGGCATCTATGTTTTCCTCAGGCATTTTCTCTTTCTCAGCTTTCCAGGAACTGGGAGTATATGGCTGGACACTCATCACAAAACACCAGACTAGCCTCATGCCCACTGCCTGCTTACTGCTAGTACCCAGACTTTACCTCCCTGGTTGTCTATCCATCTGGTAATTCTGTGTGGGCTCCATGAGTCCTTCTTGGTTTTCTTCCAATATTACATGCCAGTGTGCTTCAAATATCATGCTTCTTCTCCTTGACTTCTTGCATTCTCTCTAGTTGCCCGCCCAAGAGAAATACTTATGACTTGTCTCTACTTTTCACTTATCTCTTGCTCTGGCTGATGGAGGTTTTCAAGGACATGAAAGGATACTTCCCTAGACTTTCTTTATAAAGTGACTCTAGTATTGTTTTTGGAAATGTATAGTTTTGTTTAGGAAGAGAAACATTTTCCATGACCTCGCAACTTTTCTTCATTCTTATGAGATTTAGAAAGTAAATATGTGTGTGTTTATGTTGAAGTACCGCACAAGTGATAAAAAACATGATGTTATTGAAAGAATTCCTTTGGAGACATTCTGGTATATGGGATAAATTTGGGCATAAGAATCCAGTTCACTTCATTTGGAACTCAATTTCTCCAACTACTAAATATGTGACCTTTGGAAAAATTGGATGTTAAGTGGCAGAGTCGGAATTCAAAAAAAGATTTACGAAGCTCTAAAAATTTACATTTTTCACACACCATGACATAAAACATTCTTTATTTGAGGACGTTTATTTAACGTAACTAAAGAGGAGTGTTCATTGTTTTCTGCCTTTAGCAGGAAGGACAGATGGTTTTTATCTTACCGGAAGGTAAATAACTGAAAAATGAATGATTGATCAATAACTTAACATCGCTGAGCTTTGGTTGCCTCAATTGTATTATTGAGATAAAGATAATTGTATGGCTAAAATAAGGTCATGTATGTGAAAGATGTCTTTTAGAAATGTCTAATAGAACTATCATTCTACCTTCTTTTCATCCTAAGAAACTGAGTAAGGTACAGTTTTCTTTAAGTAATGATTAGATCTTAGTCTGTTTGGCTACTATAACAAAATGCCACAGACTGAATAGCTTTAAACAGAAATTTATTTCTCATAAGTCTGGAGGCTGGAAGTCTGAGATCACGGTGTTAGCACGGTTAGATGAGAGACCTCTTCTGAGTAGCAGATTTTTCATTGTATCCTCATGTAGCAGAAGGGACAGGGGAGCTCCGTGGGGTCTCTTTGATTAGGGCACTAATCTCATTCATGCAGGTGTTATCTCCATGACTTAATCACTTCCCAAAGGCCCCACCTCCTAACATCATCACCTTGGGTGTTAGGATTGCAACATGTGAATTCAGGGAAGAAACAAACATACAGACAATAGTGGATTATCAATAATTTGTTGTCAGAGTATACTTAATCTAGGAAAAGAGATTTGTTGATGGAGAGTAATAGATAAAATATGCAAAACTTCTAGTAAATGCTCTGATATTTTATGTTGTTTACTTCAACAAAACACCTAAGAATAGAGTTTTCCTATCTAAAAAGGGTTGTTATGTAAGTATCTCTGTTTCTGGCTAGGAAGCTGAGTGTCTTTTATATTTAAGAGGCTATGGCAAAAATATATAAAGTACAAGTTACCAAGTCAGAGTCACATCAGATTCAATTAAGACCATTTGTTTATATATAAATATATACAGATTTATGTACTATGCAATTTAGCGATGTTTCAAAGTCAGGAAAGTAAAAGGTATGAGGGTATATGTGTACCAGGTGGGGGATTAGAGGATGGGGGAAATGATTTTTCCTGATCTGAGGCAGTAGCCTAAGCTACTAAGGGCTTCACATATATCAGGAGAGAATCTGTCCTTCAGCAATACTACTTCATCTAATCAGCCAGAGTCTTAAACTGTCTCTTGAGACTCCTTGAAGGAATCTCAAGTTATTAATATGTTAACCAAAATGGTGGTAGAGTAGAAAACCTCTTGGTGATCAAATCAAACAGCACTACTTGATGAACTTTATTGAATCATAATAATCCTTCTGAAGGAGGATAAGCTTTAAATCTTTGCACATGAAACACTTATTCAATGATTCTGTGCCCTTTAGATTTCAATACCTTCCTCACAGAATTCCAGTTGCTTTGGCCTGGGGTCGGGGGCTAAGGTGGAGTAGTAATTCATAGAAATTGATGTGGAACTGTCAGAACTGAAATTTAAATGCAGATCCATCAATCTCAAGGGGAAAAAAAATCTATTCAAGAATGTTGATTCAGCTTCACTAAATAGCAAAGAGTTTCTTATTTATACTCTTAATGTTTATCAGGGATGGCAAATAGGTTTCATTAAACCTGGTACTTCATAAGGATTGTTTGATAATAACTTCCTGGAGGACCACCTTGAGAAGGAGTTTATGGTAGATCCATGTTACTGAGAAAGTGACATGATTGATTAGAGAGACCTGCCTTTGAATGGGAGGATGGGGAGAATGCCAGTATTTACCATTTCTGGGTTAGAAATAAAATGTCTAGGAGAGTGCTTGGTGAGTATTAGGTATTTAAGAAATGTTATTTCTCTTCTGTTTATTATTAACCACCTCTTCAAAGTGTAGCTCTAAGAGTCTTCTTACAGTGGGCCTCTGACTTGTGTTCAGCAATTTCCCAGGGAGAGTCCCAGGAGGTGGACTGAGAAGTTAAACAGGAAGCTGGATACAGAAAATGGTTTGGTGTATGTCACCATTTTGGCTCCTAAGTGTACTCATTCAAGTTGTATATATTTATTTTTTAATCAAACACATTAGGATATTTATAAAAGGGGGAACTATTTCTGGAATATGGGAAGTAAGCTGAAGCTATATTTCCTCTTATATTTACTACTGTGTCACAGCATGTTTTAGATATTCAAGATAGATACCTGGGATAAATAATGATATATTTTATTCTTCTATTAGCATCTCTTATTTTTTTTTTCTACTTAAAGTGAAAAGTCATTTTAGATGTAAAAATGTAACTACCAAATCACCAAGGATTTTTTAAAAAACCAATGTGTACTCAAAAGCCTGTTTTCCCTCTGAGTAACTCTGGAAGAATGGGCTCCTAAGAGACTAGATTAATCAAATTTAAAAGCAAATGTAAATTTAAATCAACCATGGAGCCCTGCTGTACAGCAATTAACATTTCAAGGTAAAATGAAATGCGATGATAATAAATACTGGTTCTATGCAGAATTGGAAACATATTCTGTTTCATGGTGTATTTGGGCAGAGAATAGAAATTTGAAAGGAAAACCATTATTAACACACTAGCTTTGATATTTCAAGATATAATTTAAACTTGATCAAAACTTTTATTTAAAAAAATCTCAATTTCTCCATCTTACAGTCTAGATAAGAATTTCTCAGTTTTGACACTATTGATATTTTGGACTGTATAATTTTTTCTTTAGGGGCTGTTCTGTGCATTGTGGGATATTTAACTGCATCCCTGGTCTCTACCCAATAGATGCCAGTAGCAACTCGCCACCTCCCACACTTGGCAGTTATGACAACCAAAAATGTCTCCAGATAACAAGCACTGGTTTGGGCAGTAAAAGAATGGGGTTATCACTCACTAATTCTAAAATTCACTAACTGTGTAACGTTTTGTGGTTACTTGTTCTCTCGATGAAATTTTAACTTAAATAAGTGAGGGTTTTGAATTGTCTCATTTGTTTTAATATCCTCTGGTTTGATCTTCTATCACTTTCTTAAAGAAAACAAAACAGAAGAAAACAACAATATCCAGAAACAGAAAATCCTGAGGATGGTCCTTGGGAGTTAGGCAGAAAGGATTGTGAAGACATGAGCTAAAATTGGTGCAGCAAAAACAAAGTTAATGGAGCCATGCATATTCTTTATGAATTTCACCCAGGAGTCTGAATTTTTATAATTGTTCTTGGTTACCATGGAAATCTGTTTGAAGAAATTGGGAGCAGTGAAAGAGATAGTGGAAGATTGTGGGGTAGGGAGTGGGAGCAATAATACATTTCTGGAAGCATTCAAGAAGTAAAGAATTTCTTTCTTTGTAATGTTTATCTCTTTTTAAAGCTATTTTCAGGTAAAACAAGTATTATTATTTTTCTCTTTTTGATTAGGATCTCTGTGGTTCTGAATTAAGTGACTCACCTAAAATCATGATTTAGCCTTTGCCTTGGTTCACCCTTCTTTTCTTTTCTTTTGCTCAAGGAGCGGAGGTCAAGCATTTGCCTTCTGAAACCAGAAGGCTCATTGCTAATTTTCAGTGTCCATGCAATCTGCTGTTGTGGTATTTCTGGGTCTGCTGACAGGGACAGGAAGCTGCAGGTTAGTAAGGTGCATATGCATAGGCAGTATTATTGCTGGATAATGGAGATTCTAATTTAATTGGCCTGGGTTAGAAAAAGCACAAAAGTTAAAGCTTTCTAAAGATGTTTGATTTGTTATGCTCAGAACAAAACAACAAGGTAGACCTGCTTCTTCTTCATATAGAACTGTGCTTTGTTATGTTTCTTAATTTCTGTCCTTTCCTAAGACATCAGTTGTCCCTTTGGTCCGATTCTCCAGCATGAATGTGCTGTGCACACTTGGTGTGACTGTGACTAATACTATGGCAGGCCAGTGGGCATCGTTGCTCCTTGCAGCAAACTCATCCTTCCACCCTGATGAGAAATCACTTTTACTGAAAGTTATTCTTAATCACCAGTCAAATGAGCCTCTTTTGAAATCTGGCTTTTCTGTAACCTGCTGCTACCACCTTACTGTATTGGCATCAAACAGGGTCATTTATCAGTGCAAGTTAATTTCATGAAATCTGTTAAGTACGATGATCTTTTGCTCTGCGGCATGCAGATTATGTTAGTAAACTTAGTAATACAAGGGAGTTAGCAGAGGCATAATCCAATCCTGTTCTTTTTCTTGTTACAGAGCTAGGAGACAGATAATTTATTATACACTTAATTCACCCTGCATAGGTCAGAACCATGATATTTGAGAATCCTTCATTTGAGGCTCTCAAGTCATTTGAGAGATTAAATCTACATTGTGCTTTAATCTGCTGGATGGCCATTGCCATCAGTAAAATGTCGGATCTGTCGGCATGGTTAATGTAAGGGCACTGTCTGGGTAATCATCAACTGAGCTCGGTGACAAGTAATTTTACTAAAGGTCCAAGTGAGAACTTAACCCTCTCGATTTTTTCCTTTGAGCCCATTTCCTTACTTTTGATTGAATAAGGACATTTTTAGAAAATACACTGAGTTCTGTGTTGGTTTTGAACAAAATGTTTCTCACTCTTAAACCTAAATTTAGTTCATCTGAGAGGTTATGCCAAGAAGTAACAGATTACTGAAAAAAAAAAAAGAAAGAAAGAAAGAATGAAAAAGTAATTTTATAAGATTGAAAGCAGTCTATGTTTCTCTCTTGTGCTAAGTCCCTATTTTTACAGTAATCCTTTGGCATATTTACATTTTGTTTTTGAACACAGGAGAGTTCTTCTACTTTGGATGTACAGGAGTTGTATTAATCCTTGATATTGCTCAAACTAACTTTTCATAATAAAATATGTTCTCTCTGTCATAGGCTGAGAGTTTAGGCATATAAAAGAAGCATAGATTAAACTTGGAGCTTTTTAAATAATTCTAGAGTATAAGATGTTACTAAAACTTAGGAGTCTGATACTAAAAATGTAATTTGTATTCTGCAGTTGTCATGTAGTTGTCGCATTAAGCTTGATCACAAATTTTTATATAAATCATAATTTACACATGTATATGTGTGTTTATACTTTATTAATGCTTAGGAAGTATAACTGGAATGAATTTTAGGTCATTTTGCAAGTACTTACTATATTTTGATACATGTATTTTAAACCAGGACTGTAATTCGTTTACAGAATAAGATTAAACAGATGCATATATGAAATTTACTGAAAATATGAGTTTAATGACTTTCAAATTCATATTTTACCAGTAAAACAAAGATAATTTGATTTATTTTCTGTAAATAAAATCGTGTAACATTTTACTGTAAAATTTTACATCTAACTCTTCACTTAGAATAATTCTGGAAGGTTTTTTCTTTTTTTTTTAATCTTCAAATGACTTCATTTTGTCAGGTATCTCAATTATCAAGGAAGAACAGTGGTGGTGGTGAGTCAATGTGAAGGTTGAAACAGAGAGGTGATGAAATACATTCTGAAATTAGAAAACATGGTTAATGGTGATGTTTGAATGAAACCTTTTCAAACGCACTGTCAAAACACAACTTCTTTTCTCTTGTTTGAATCTCATGGCAACCTCGCTACCATTTACAGTGACTTCCCTTCTGGGGTGTGTTTTCTGAATGACTTTCATTTAATAGGCATATTTTAGAAATCTAATTTTGCTGTCTGCTTCAGATCAGTGATGCTGTGGAAAACTAACCATTTTAGACTGTCTGGATGCTGTTTTCATCAAATCATTAACATTATCATTGAGGGTGACACAAGGAAGTTATCTCCCCTCACTCAGAGCATCTTATTTACTAAAGACCATGACTCTTTAACCTTTATAAAAGATATGGTTTCACCAAGTTAACTTTTTATGGGGAACTGTTTTCCATTATAATTTTAGTTTATGTCTGTCTACAGTACTTCCTGTTGCAAGGTTTCTTCATCATGTCAGTAAAGCATGGCTGAGTTATGACTAGGTGTTCTCAGAATCTTAGCACGTCACAAATTTGAGCCCAGCCTCCTCGTTTTAGAGATGAAGGAACTGAGACTCAGGTTGTACTGCCAAGCAGCATCAACATAACGAGCTAGATTACGAATA
Source organism: Pteropus alecto (assembly GCF_000325575.1). Lineage (NCBI taxonomy): Eukaryota > Metazoa > Chordata > Mammalia > Chiroptera > Pteropodidae > Pteropus > Pteropus alecto. Next base: position 14,741,402 of record NW_006441953.1, on the reverse strand, counting down.
TCCTGACACTTCATTAAGTATGTTTTCCTCTTCCCCATCCTGTCCTTTTCCACCAGTCCTATCTTTGTTAGAACCATGTTTTGCGACTCTTTATTTATATTAACCCTTTTGTTCTGGATCATTGCTCTTTTGTTTATGTTGAATCCCAGCACAGATCTAAGGCTTCTGCTTTGTGCCATGATGCATTTGCACTGAACTCTAACGTGAACAATGCAGTTTATTATAAAGGTAGCATTATTGCTTTTGTAAAAATGGTACATACTTGGGTATAGATTTAAAATGATATAGAGTTAAAGAAAATACTAAAAATAAACAGAAATTATATTAGTCGCTTAAACCCATAGTTAATGTTTTGGCAAATAGACTTTCAATCATATCTCTGTGCAAAGATTTATCTATTAATTTACATTTGAACTTTTGCCTGCATTCACTTATACCATAACGCATCACCAATAATGCCCAAGGTCGCCGTTTCCTATAACATGACTAATAGAGATCCTTGTCAAATTAAAAAATTTTTACTATTCTGATCTACATGAAAAAAAAAATCTTTTTTTCTTCTTCTATCTTTTTTTTTTCTTCTACGTCAGCAGAAGACTTTAAATCACGTTTTGATGTCTTTTGTTCTCATGTGTATTGGTCCAACCATGTCCTTCTTTTGGTTCTAACTGGTTTATAAATTCTCTTATTTATCTGGCTGTTTATACTCCATATGTGATATTGTGCAAATATTTTCTTAGTTTAAAAAAAAAATTCCGCCTTGCTGTCTTTTGTTGTTATTGTTTGTTCTTGTTTGTATTTTTTGTTTTGTCTTTTGCTCTCATAAGTTTTCCTTTATAATGATGATATACTTACTATTCTAAACCATGCAAATAAATAATTACTGGAATTATATTTAGAGATAAGCCTATAGGTAAGCAGGTTAATAGGAAATAATACCATAAATTATTTTAAAAATATCTTTCTGCAGAAGTATGTAATATTGCTAATATCTCTGTAGCAAGGATAGGCTCTTGTATTAGGCAAGAGTAACAAAAGCCCGAGTATATATAACCAGGCTAATTAGCTGTTTACTGATTCCCTCCCATTGGGTTGGCATCCCTTGGGCATCCAGTTTTTCATCTTGTTATTGTGCTGACACTCCACTGGAATTTTTTTTATATTTGTTTTTTTGTTTTGTTTTGTTTTGTTTTTTTACCTTAAGTATGTCCTTTGTGAGGGTAATTTCTGAGCTGAATATATTAAATTCCTGTCTTGAATTCTTGCAACTTGATATATGCTATTTTGTTATTGAGTCTTAGAAATAAGATCATTTGCCTAGAGGAATTCTGCTTTTTCTGAAGGATAATGGCCACAGATATGTTTGCTGGAAACTGTTAATGTTCTCTGTCTTTCATAGTGAGCCCCATAGTGTATGGCTGTGATGCTTCCTATAAATGATTTTGTCTTTCTTTTCTTTTTTCTTTTTGTTTATTGCTACTCATACGTTAGTGAAGCAGTTTGTTTTGTTTTTATTGTAGTGCATTCTCTTTTTTAGGATTTTTCTATTTTCCTACTCAAAACTGTTGTTTTCATCCTTGGTCCCTTGTAACGCCTATGAAATAAAACCAAATGCTAGATAACAAAGACACGAAGGGTCAATGCATAATAAGAATTCAACATTTTAAAGATTTTATCAACTTTTTGGTTATAATTCGGAAATTACATTGGCATCAGATGAAGTCAATAAATCTAATACCTGTGTTCTGCTTTCTGAGTGTGAAATACTTTCAAAACAATGGATTTTATTTCAGCATTTGCTTCTAACAGTTATAAGAATGTATAAAGACTGAGTAAAGCTCATTGAAAAGTAAGAGAAAGAAGTCTCTCAATGAGTTGGTACTTTGAACACGAACTCAAAGGGGAAACCAATAAAAAGTAAATTTCTTGTGAAAATGTGACTGAAGCTGGGAATCTTTTATATTTCTTGGAGGATAAATACAAAATTAGTGAATGAAATGAGAATTAGCATTTGTTGGAGCATCTACCATGCATTAGATTCTTTTCAAGCACAAACATCAATAAGGCATTGGATTCCCAGAGCTCTAAAAGGTGGCTTTCACTAATCCCATTTTACAGATGGGGAAATGTGAGATCAATCCCAGGTCAAAGAGGTCAAATACTTTGTAATGTATTTTATTAGTAGTGGAGCACCAAGTCTCTCTAGTCTCAAAAGAGTGACCTTTCTGTCTCAGTGAGGGTCTTAGAAAGAAGAAAATTTCCCAGGGGAACAGATGGGTTTGATGAACTCTGACCATCATAAAATGCACTCTAGAACAGGAAGGACAATCTCTCTGAATGACCCTGAAGTAGAGCAGAGAGGATATTGGTAGGTGTGAACGAATGATCACATAGTGTTTTCTTGTTTTAGTGTTATGTGTATTTTTCAATTGGACAGTTTCAGGTTAAGTTCCCCACATATGGTTTGTGTATTCATTGTAATTTTCAGGTCGTGCATCATTCCTTTCATGTTTTGGGAGTCTACGTGAACTCGCATGTATTGTTCTCATGTTCTGCTTATCTACTCAAGGTCTTTTCTTCCCAAGTCAGTACCTTCTGGCTCAGTCTGCCCCAGGCCCCAAACCAGCATCATGTGCTTTTTTAAATGTTCAAATTGTGAAGTGATAAAATATATATTAAGTTTTTATGTAAAAATAAATATGAATGTACTAGGAATGTTTTTATTTTAATCTTTCAAAATGTAACATGTGACTCTTTCACAGTATAATATGCAGGCTAGTTTCAGTTTTGGTCATGAGATTCTAGGTCACAGAAAAAAGAAAACACCTTATACTTGTCTGAATCTCTAGCACCAAGTATGTGGTCAAAATTATTTGAATCAAATAATTTTGATGCTGTTTAAATAGAATAATTTCTGTATCAAAATTATTTTTTAAAAAGCTCTTATAATCTACATATTTTACAGTATATAAAACATACTGAATTTAGATAGACTTTTAGAGTTTGTGATGGATGATCTTTCTGATTATTAAAAATGGTGATTGCAGGAGAGAGAAGGAGAGAGAGAGATTGATTCATGGTTTGTCTATCGAATCATTTGTGTTACATGACAGCTCTACCTTATACACTTAATGCGCTGTTCTTTGAATGTGAGGATGACACTTTTAAATGAGCCATCAGCAGCATTACCCGATCTTGAGTCGTTCTTCCGGTAGAGGTAATAACTTTTCTCTGATTCACCCCAACTCTCTTGGTTCTGATTCCCTAGTGATATGCTGCGTGCAGGTATAACATGACTGACCATGTTAGATTCTCTTAGCAGTGGATCTGAGCAGTTAAGCTATGTGTTTTTGGTATACATGTTATGCTATAATAACCGCTTGAACAAAATAGCTATATATACATATGATGTTGAAAAAAACAACAAAATGACGAAGAAAAAATTTCATATTTTCTGTCACGTAGCCCTTATTTCATTACCTATAAATTTTAATTTTTCATGTTTTAAAAATTATGGTTCAAAAATTCAGTATAGTTAAACTGTTGGATTAATTCCTACCTATTAATTCTTCATATAGTTAGTACTCTATTATTTTATATTTTTAGAAAAAAAATTTTGTTGTTGTTTAGAAAATAAACCCAATGCTATTATTACTTTGACTATTTGTGCATGTCAAAATAACATTACAGGAACTATTTATAGTTGATGTATTTTTAGTGCTAGAAAATAATCATAATTTAGTCAGCTAGAGGTTGTATCTAAGTTACATAGAAGTATTTTATTTGGTTACTATTTGACATCTTTTTTCTCAAAGTTAAACTTTTGATTCACTTTGGCCCTTATTTGTTTCAAATTATAAGCTATGCATGAATTCTAAGCATGGGAAAAATGTAATCTCCTTCAGGGCCTGTGGACGAGTCTGGTCTACTAGCAAAGCTGAAAAGGTTTATGGAACTGTTAGTCTTTAAGCTTTCGCTTTATGGTTGAAGAAACTGCTAGTTAACTTCACAAATCCTCTGAATTCTGGTCCTTAGTCTTCCAGCCTACTCATGATACATTTTTTTAAGCTGGAAAATAATTAATAATAAGGTGTTGATGATGATTAGCATTTAAACCCAGTGGAAATTCCTAGTGGTGATGCAAGCCAAAAATTGTTCTGTGCTCTCCAGGAATTTCAGAGAGAAATGCCAACAGCGTGAAATTCTCTGTAGCTTAACATATTTCCTTTAAAAGACCCAGAATTGCCAGAATCATGTTATTCTCCCCAGAGAAAATTTTCTTGCCATTAGCAGTCTACACCTCACAATGTATAAAATCATGCAGAGGAAATAGGTAAACCCTATTCATATAAGTGGACGTTTGCATCCTGATGGCCCAGCCATTGTGAAATGTCAAAATCTGTCTCTGAAACAGTCCTTCTTTGAAGTGTATGTATATATAGTGAGATATCACAGAGTTATATTGCAGAATTGATAGTAGCTTTTGTCCATTGTTTTTCCCAAGATGATAACTTATACCAATCGCAAATATCCTTGTAGGATTTGCTGCCTCTGCTGAATCTTTAGTGACTAAATAAATACACTAAGAAAAATCTTGCCATTTGCTCTCTTTTCTCAGTGGCTTCTCTCAGCTAAACAAGAAAAGGGTCACAAGTGAGATCAAGTGGTGCATCACTTGATTTAGTTTTTCTTATTCGAAGTAAAAATATTTGTTCTCCTGACATTCTGATGTCTGCAGCACTACATTTTAAAAGACTTAATAAAGTACCATGTGGTTGATTTAGTTTAGCTCTGATCCACATGATTGTGGAAACATAATTTTGATTATGAGAATTTACTGACCAAAGTGAGTTAAAGGAATGACCAAAAAAAAAAAATGATTTTCTGGTTCTGTACAAGAGACAAATAATAAAGTACAATAAATTCTTTTGCAGTTGTTAAAACCAGTTAAAGGAGAGTTTTTGGCCTGAAAGCTTTAACATGATCAATAAATGTTTCCCTTTTGCAATTTCAAATCTGTTTTCAAGTTCATAGGTGTTCTGGGATCAGAGTGCCACTAAGGGAAATTGGATTTTTGCCTGGCGGTTATGGAATAAATTCCCCTTGCTCCAAAATTTTATGGAATGAAGAAGGTATTATATTGGGTTTCTGCCCAGAAAATGAAGCCTCATTCTATAATCATGCAGTTAGCTATTCTCTATTAGGTAACCCCAAATCACCATATGTGGCTCTAATACAGTGGTTTTCAACCAGGGTTTTTCAGGCTCTGTGGGGGACATTTGGCAGTGTCTGAAGGCATTTTTAGTTGTCACACCTGGGATGGTGCTCTTGGCACTGAGTGAGTGCAAGGCACAGATACTGCTAAACATCCTACAGTGCACAAGCCAGACTCCCATGACAAAGAGTTACCCAGCCCAAAATGTCAGTAGTGCCAAGGATGAGAACCCTTGCTCTAATGTAATCATTTATTTATGTGTGTCTCACCTCTACTGGTTTGTACAATAGTTACTGGGCAAGTACTAGTCTTCCGCCTCTTGAAGTATCCTCAACATGATAGGTGACCCATAAATATTGAACGTTTAATAACACTAATGTAAATCTGACTGTGATTGTTATCTTTCCACTTTTCCTCTGTATACTCATTGGTGACTTTTGGAAACTATTGTTTAACCTTTCGTATTGACATTTGGAACACAAAAAAATTTCACAGACCTTAAGTGTACAGGTCAATAAATCATCAAATAAATGTCTCCAGACTCCTACAAACAATATGTTTCCCAAATACCACCTCTTACCTCCTCTCCACTATTATCTACCATCTTGATTTCTAACACTAATTTTTCCATTTTAAACCTGTTTTGTTGTTTGGAACCACAGCATGTTTATGAGATTCATCTAAGTTCTGTATAGTTGTAAGATGTCCATTTTCATTGCTAACTAGTATTTCATTGAATTAATATACAATATTTTTATTCACTTAATTATCGATGGATATTTTTGTTGTTTTCAGTATTAAGCCAATACATTTACTAAGATTGTAAATATTATCGTGCATGTGCATTGGTGTGTATATATTTATACATTTTGGGAAGTCTATACTAGAAAGCAAAGTTATAAGATTATAAAGAAATGCTTATTTTCAACTTTATAAAAGACATGATCATACTGAAAGATGGGCAAAGTCATCTCTTTTTTACTGCCTCAATAGAGGTATATGGTTAATAAGAAATCTATTGCTACTTGTAATAAAAATAACCTCTAACATTAATGACTGAGGCAGAAATTTAATTGCATAAAAGGTTCATGTTTTATTTTATTATCTTCATAGGCTCTTATTGTTTTAAAGCTTTCCAATTCTGCTATGACTGAGTTTCACAACAACTAATGTTAAATAAGTGACATTTATTATTTAACTTCTGTCAATCATCTCTTCCCACAATACACATATCTCTCCTGTGCTCAATTTACGTATTGACCTTATATTTTGAACCTTTTTCCATATGTATATATATTTTTTTCTTGTTTTCCTTTTTTCATTCCATCTCATCATGGTAGTTTTTCTTTCTGTTTTCTTTTCTTCTACAGCCATACATTATTAACATGTGATATCTACTTGCGCACAAGAAGAGAGATCATATTTAATATTCAGTGTGTAATTTCATAGCTATTTAGTAGTGTGGTTGGGACTAGAACTTTCTGGGATTTGGACTCATAGTCACAGGATTCTTCCAATTCATAATTATGTGTTAAGTAAAAAGATATGGAAATGGCATAAAAGAATTCTTAAATTTCTTAGAGTATGTTATAGATGGCCATAATATCTGGTAGCCATAAAGAAAAAAAACTTAATTGTAGTAGCCATATGCCTTTTTCATATAGACATTCTTAACTACTAGAGCTATAGGTACAAAACATTTTCATGTTTAAAGAACATACACACACACACACACACACACACACATGATTAATTTGTTGATGCCAGAGGAGGAAATTCTAAAAGAGAAACAGAGCTTATTTTTGTTTTCTATTTTAGGAAGTCTGTGTGTGCATGTGTGTGTGCGTGTGTGTGTGTGTGTGTGTGTGTGTGTTTATGGAGGAGGATGGCAGTGGTTATGGTAAAGTGCACTAGGAATATAGACTGAGAGTTTTTTTTTTAATGACTGATATCGACACATACCTATTCTAACAAATTAGTTTCCCATTGTGATGGAGTCTGATGGGAATCATCAAAACCAAATTTAAACAGAAAAACAGAAGGAAGCATAAAAGAGGAGAGAAGTAGAAAAAGCATTTTAAAATTTCCCCTAATGTGAGTACTAGTATTTTCCTTTTAATCGCAGTTCCACTAACAATTTATTATTTGCCACCACTTTCAGTCTAGAACACAATTAGAAAATAAAATTTATTCTCAAATGCCAGCCTCCTTCAGTTTGTGATTGTTACAGGGAATGCTATTTTGAGAACATTTCTGAGGCCAACTGCAGATTTATTAAGAAGGAGTGGCAGCAAACATGCCAAGTATGTGCCATCTTTCTGGAGACTAAAAAGCCTAGTGCTCCGGTTTCATTTTTACCATCCCTACCTGAATTTCACATAGGCTTCTCAAACTGAGCAGATTCAAAAAAGAACCCCTTGTATATTTTCTCCTAGGCTGCTTCACCAACACATTTTTCATCTCAGTATGTGGAACCCTTGTCTGCTTCATCGTTTATCCAGTAACTGGGAGTCATTGCTGCCAGCTCTTCTTTTCTTAACCTGCATTGAAAGAATCACCAAGTCCTATAGAGTCCACCTTTCAGAATGTTCCTGATTCCATACTTTCTCTATATTTTTCCTGCATCCTCGCAGTACCAACCTCTGTTACTTCCCATCTGCACTGCTGTGAAAGTGTCCATCATGATCTTCTGAAGTTACATGTTGTTTTTCAATTCAATTCATAATCTGAAAATGAGCCTGGATGATCTTAAAATAACAAATCTCTTTACATATCTTTCCTGTAGAAAGCCCTCAGAAGTGCTTCGTTGCTCTTATGTTAACGGTGAAATCTGTAATATGGCATGTAATGCTGGAAATGGTCTGATCTCTATCTCCTCCCCCAGCATTGCCTTAGGCCTCTGCTTCACAAAATCACTTTGCATCATACCCACCAGCTGTTCAGGTTTTGAGCAATAGTAGCTTTCTTC
>NW_006441953.1:14716105-14733179 GCF_000325575.1 Pteropus alecto | reverse complement strand
TTCCACATTCATTTCCTTTGGCTTAAGATATCTTCCTTCCCTGTGGAATTTCAATTGAAGTGTCAAGAAATTTTTCTTGACATCTCAATGTAGGTATATTTTCCTAAGTACTTTCACATACATTTTCTCGACGTCTTTATTCTTTCTACAGCTGCAATTAAAGTCTAATATGCTTATTTATTCAAGGTCTGTATTTATGTCCTATTGCTGCTGTACAAATTACTACGAATGTATCAGCTTAAAACAACAAAGGTTTATTATTTTATAGCTCCGTAGATCAGAAGTCCAAAATGTACCTCACAGGGCCAAAATCAAAGTGTTGGTAGGGCTGCATCTCCTTTGGAGACTCAGGGAAGAATCCATTTTTCTGCCTTTTCAGCCTGCGATTCCTTTTTGTGATCCCTTTCATCAACATAGCCAACAATGCATGCATATCAAGTCTTTCTACTGATTACATCTCTCTGCTCTGATAATTCTGCCACCCTCTTTCCCGCTTAAGGACCCATAGGATTCCATGGGGCCCACCCAGATAATCCAGAATCGACTACTTACATTAAGGTCAGCAGATAGAAACCTTGATTCCATCTGCAACCTCAATTCTCCCTTGACATGTAAGGTAACAGAATCACGGATATCAGGGATTAGGGAGTGGATATCTTTAAGAGAACATTCTGCCTATAACAAGGTCTGTTTCAATAGGAAGTTTTAAGTTCCTTGAGGTCAGGAACTATATTTGTCTTGCCTAATGCTAGATCTACAACACCTAGCATATTGCCCAGTATAGTGTAGCACTTCATAAAGATTTGTTGGATGAAAGGATGAATTAATAAAGTAGAATTATTATCGGTAATTGAGGTAGGTAGCAAGTCTCAGAGTGGGAAATGGGTAGCATACTAATTATGCTACATCAAGCTATTATGGAAGGATATAGACAAGTTGTTTAAACTTCTTTATCCAAGGCATCTCATATTCTTTGGGAATTAAAAAACAAACCCTGAATTTTATTGTGAAATGCTTGTTGGTTCTTTCCAACCCCCATCAAAATGAATTCCATAATTATGCATTTGGTGCAGAAATATCAACATAAATGTGCTTTCCTGGAGCATGCAGCTACTATCACTGAGGCTGACTGTAATTCAGACATATGCTGAGTGGCAGCAGATAAGTTTGGAATTAGTTGTGATAGGTAATCCACAAAATAGTGAGGCCACATGCCAGTAATCAAGAATTCACTGTAATTACTTTAATCTGTAATCGGCTCAACACAGTGCACAAAAGACAGACAGAAATTCTGCAACCAGAGAGGAAGTTGGTTAATTATTCCAAGGCCATCTCTTTGTTCCCATATTGATTTTGAATTGTATGACCTTTTCATTCATTCATTTATATATTTATTCATTCAGTGGAATGTGTTAATTACAGTAGGAGCATATTAATTACACTAGGAAAAAAAACAATACAACATGTCCCTTCACCTCTCAGTACATCAGAGCTCCAAGTGAGAGATAGACATGTAAATAAACCTATTAATTCTCTTCCTTTGTTGAAAAAAGAGGAAGTTGTAGACTCAAAGTTAATAAACAGTTTCTATGAGACAGTCATCTATATTAGAAAGATGAATAATTGGAAAACATGCACACACACAGAAATTCTCACACATACACACACACTCACACACACACACACACACACACCAAGTCATTGCCAAGGGAGCCAGCTTAGTTTAGTGAGGAAAACAGTGAGGTTTTATTTATTTATTTTTATTCTTGAATCTGTAGGCTATAGATTGTATACTAAACTTAAATGGATGACAGACTGTTTATTGCACAATAAAGTCAGTCCATAAAAATTAGGTGCTTCTTATTTTCCTGAAATGGTTGTCTTAGACTGTGAATGAAAGAGTTTTCATTTTCAAAGTCAGCTGAGCAAACTCCTGATGCTTTTTCACATGCCTCGTTACCAAGACACTGTGGCTTTATCCAATGTGTAAGCACCTCAAAGTGAACAAGTGCAAAAGGTTCTAATAGGCTCGATTAGAGGTGAAGTCTTTTAAAGTGCTATTTAAAATGGATAATGAAAAACTTTTTAAAAGGCAATGTTCAAATGCAGAATGAGAGAGATAAACTTGATCAATAGGCATGAACAAAAAAAAACTTTAGGAATTTCATATGATTATAAGTTTACCATAAGTTAGCACTGAGTGTTGAGCTTTCACAACAAAATGAGTTCATGTGATTTTAGAGTGCTTGGTTAAGATTATAGCATATAACAAATAAGAGACAATAAATGGTCCTACGCTGGTCAGACCCTACTAGTTGTTGGAGGAGGTCATTGAGAGGATGTGACCGCAATCTGGACTTGGGCTATTGGAGGCTTCTCACCCTGTCTCCTGTCCTTGGAATATATGTTTTGCCCACCGTTCTGACAGTGGCAGCCATTTGTAAGGACATAGCCTTGAGAAAGCAATGTGTTGTTAGAGCATTTGGATGGTATATGTCACTAAACCCAGGTGAAGGCCTCTATATAAACTTTTAAGATTCTGGCTCGATGGCATAGAGATTTTCTCGTCTTGAGGCTGACTAAAACAAGCCTCTTGAATAGGTTCCCTTGATGATTACACTTGCCATCTACCAATCTGGAGTGGTCTGCCTCTTTCTTTGATTTTTCCTTGCCTTCCATGTATGGAGGCCAGTGTCGGATTTCACCTTTGAATCTTCTGAGGTCTCAAAACAGCAATTGTGCTTATTTTTAGTTATCTCAGGTAACAAGTGACATAACACAGTCGAAAACTGGAATTATTTTTAAGAAGTAAGGAAGTCAGGATGCTAAAAGTTTCAAGCACAGAAATGTTAAATATATTAATGTTTGCCTTGGAGAATATAAAAGACTTGTGATGTTTGCAAGGCTTTATTTTTTTAACTTCAAATATTTTCAAATATTTTGTCACATTCAGGAGGCATTAGGTTGTAGTACTCAGGACAGTAATGGAAAGTTACTGGAAGAGCCACTTCTGGTCAGTATTAGAACATTCAAAAAGGGCATATCTAAAAATGCAGTGTGCATCCTGGCAAGTAGTGAGTACCCCTCTCTTAGGCATCTGTCATTTAGTAGACAGTTCAATGACTCTTATGGAGAGGATTTGAGCATCCAAGCAATGGTTGCTTTAACCAACCATTAAACATCAACTTGTAAACTTGTAGCACTCTAATAGTTCATAACATTTAGGCCATGAGAAAATAAATGAGTAAATAATAATTTATAAATACTTTTAATAATTCACAATGGCATCATATTTTCAGGGAAGTTACCTTGGAAAACTTGATAAAAATAACCAGTAGAAATACACATTCTCTCTTTGCAATATAGCCAGTATTTTCACTGCTGATGAATAATTGACTGTTGAGTTAGGTACCAGCTGAAGTAGTTGACATACTTGTAGAATATACTGTCTGTAAACTAAGTGTTATTTGACCTTGAATCACATTTGCATGGAAAGATCATCACATGCTGGAAGGAAAGTTGGAACTAAAACAGCTAAGAGAAGAGCGTATCCATTTCTACCATCTTACTCACACTTGGGGGCATGTAGTCACGGAGTGGAAAACTGGACAAAATCTTGTACATAGTCTAGTCACTCTCTTTTTTTTTCTTTTTCCCCTCCTGAATGTGTATAGTTAAATTCCCATTTGTTAAGTGAACACGATGTGACTCCACTCTTGTCTTTTCAAAGCTCTGTTATTAGTTGATAATCTTGAGCTATTTCTGCTCAGTATCACCCGGCTCCTTCTAGTTTCTTTGATTATCTTCATTGCTTTACTTGGTAAATGAACAAAGCTGATATTTCCATATAAAGTACTGTATCAAGAAGTTTAACTTAATTTATTTACATGATGTGAGGGGGGATGGTTTGAGAAGGTTAATTTCACTTATTACCTAATAAGTTTACTTATTACCTAACAAATCTACATCATTTCACTAAATTCTCTAAACTCTCCAAAGAAAGAAGTATTATTAACCTTGTAAACTGATGGTAAAAGATGCTTAGTCAGTTTGAGTTAGCTAAGACAGAGAAAATCAAAGTTCACAAGCTTCCCAGTACACACTGCTGCCTCTCTTATTTGAATTGGACATTTTAACAGAGGCATTTTTAGTCAGACTCCTATAATGTGAGAGCAAATTTAACCCAGTTTCTAACTATTCTACTTCATTTTTTAGGTTGCATTTCTGTGCAATGAAGTGAATGGATATTTTGCTTCCACAGTGTTGCAGGCCAGTCATTTGCTTTCTAGCCATGACCATAAAAGGAAATGCTTTCCACAAATAGTATCTTGGGCAAAATATATTGTTCCTTTTGATGTATTTTTACTTCTTTCTCTGAAATCCTTACATGGTAAACTGTAATAAGACATTAGTTTACACAGAAATAGGGCTTGAAAAGGACAGATGAAACACTTCAACAGCCAATAAAGGAGTTTCTGCATGTAGCCCTCATTTGATGGGGCAGCAAACTTTCTGTTTTCTTTTTCTTTCCTTTTTCCTTTTTCTTTTTTTCCCCTCTAGAACATAGACCTAGACAGACGAGAGAACAAGAAAGAAATATAACCCTATCCTTAAGTGTGAGTTAAAACTAAGATTCATGGGAAAGAAATGGCAAATTTCTTTCTAACACCTTTCCTTGCTACAATCTAGATGGAGTTAGAGATTCTGTTTGCCTAGAGTGATGAGATCAAATTGTTATGTCAGCCCGGGCTTTCCGTGCAGGTCCATAGATCAGAGCTCTTTGTGGCTCTCCAAAAACATAAACCACAGATTGAGAATTATTGCTGGTTTGAACTTTCAGTTTTTATTTGATTCGGTTATCTCATGTAGAATTAGCCTCTTTGTGTTAAGGTGGAGCAAGGTGGGGCTGGGGGTGAGGGGACAATTTAGTATTTCCCAAAGGCCCACTCCAAGAAACTGTTTGATTTTTAAAGAATATACTCCAACCAGAGAGAAAATATGTAAGATTTGTGATATGCTTTGTGATTATCTAGAACATTTGTCATACACTCCAGGGCACCTAATAATGAAATAATTATTTAACAAGAGCAAAGAAATAGCCTCTTTTGATATGGTAAATGATATACCCAGTAACTTTTGCATTCATATTTTTCATGTTTTTCTCCTGGGTATCATCACTTAAGTTGTAAGCTCCTTGGGGAAAGAAAAGGAAAGGTTTTATACATCCGTGTACCCATCTGAGAGCCTGGCACAGTGCCTTTTACCCAGTAGGAGCCCACGGAGGGTTTGGTGATTCATTGGTATTGCCATTTTTCTTGTGAGAAAGGGAAGATAGACTGCACAAGGTGATGTGAAATATGCCTATTTTCCCCTGTCACCATATGGATCACCTGAGGGGAAAATAGCATTCATTTTTCAGTCTGATTGTAGGGCTATTCAAAAGAGCTGTTTGAATTTTATCGGAGATGAAGTTCTCATTTTGAGAAACTAACATATAGTTCCAGATTAGGATGAGGTTTAAAAATTGCATGATATTTTTAATATATGTTAAAATTTAGGTCTGTCAATCATGCTGGTGTTTCTGTAAGAGGACGCCACAAAACTTTTCCCTAAAAGAGGCTCAAATTTGAAGCCACATTAGTTATTATTAATAGTTATTATTCGTCATTACATGTCTTGTAAAATCCATCATTTTCACTACTTTTCAGTAGTTCTGTCAGAAATGTGTTCTGACAGAAATAAAAATTCAAGCACCACTAACTAGGCCTTCAGTTAATGATACCAACTGTTATGAATATTCACTTTTCAAAGCTACCATTTCTGGAGAAATTCCTATATGCCAGGCATGGTGCTAAGTGTTTTACATACATCACCTCATTTAATCCCTATTATAATGCTATTTTAAAGATGAAGAAATGGTGATTTAGGTTCATTTGCATGTTAGGATCATACAAATTTGTACAACTTGCAAAACCCCATTTTAAACATTGTACTGTTGACTTAAGTTTCTTGCTGAATTGTCTCTGACTTTTCCTGAGCACTTAGAATAGACATTGTATATTTTTTGTTTTAGCTACTTTGACTAGGAACCTTTAGTGCCTTCCATTTTTTGAAGCTTTTTCAGAGTCTTCTATTTGTATAACAGCAATTCCTTGTATTTAATTTTTTTCCCATATTCTTTTGTGTCCTGTATGCTTTTAAGCCATATAACTAAATGATAAACCCTGTGATGGAAAAAAGAAAAATTTCTGTTTATGTAAATGTGACAGATGAAAGCCAGGATCTAATATCAAAAATTCTTGATTCCTAGCACTGGGCCTGTTGTTTTAGAATCCAAGAAAACAAAAATAATTTGTCCTTTTACTCAAGAGCACATTCTATGGAAAACTGTCAACCCCAAAAGTGTTACAATGCATCTGCATAGACATATGTTGACAGATGTTTTTGTCTGTAACTCTAGCTTTCTTGGTGTATGGTGTGACTTCCACTCAAAGATGTTTTTCTTTACTTTTTGAGGTTTTCTCTGTAAAAATAGTTCACCCATATGAAAAAAAAAATAGTAAAATGAAAAAGAGTGAATTAAAAATATACAAAGTCAAAAGAAAACCAAGGATGTTACTAATCATTTTTCCTTCAACTGGTGATGGAGAACAACATGATAATCTTGGATTCCTTTTGTCAGAGCACAGAAATAATATAAGGTAGAGTGAGAGTTGCAGGGTAGTAGCATAGCCACTGATTGTGCAGTAGCATGCTACCCCATGAATATAAATCTTCAGTCTCACTGGGACTTATTGTAAAAAAGAAGTTTGCAATTAAAGGCAAAGGAAATATTCTCAAAAATTAATTAATACATTGTAGTTTAGTCTATGCGAATTAAGAAAAAAAAAAACAATGTCTCATTTGGAAATTTTTGCATTTGGCATCTCATCTTCCTTTATTCACGACAGGTAAATGTTTTTCCTCGTCATAGATAGCCTTTCTGGAGTCGCAGCCATGAAGACACATCTTGATGCCGCTCTCCACGTGCGTTATTCCATCTAGGAAGTGCAGAAATAACACCAGCTGATCTCCCTCTTGCACCCACAGAAAAATCACAGTTTGGCATCACTTGGAAACCATAGTTTGCTGAAGGGAAAGCTGTCTGTGACTCATTTATCCTCACCTCTTGTCTAACGCTTTGCTTCAAGCACAGTCTTGCCATGTATCACATTGATCTTTGCCATGTATCACATTGGGCTGCTTATCTTTCCTAGATGTCCACAACTAAGTCTTATCACTAGGTTTTGTATTTTGTGGTACCTGTAAACATCTATGTACAAAATGCTGAGAGTTTACTCGTTTTTTGTTCACCATATAGCAGTAGTTTGGGTGCTCTCTGGTCATGTATTTTATTTGGCTCCTCTATAGGATTTGTGCTGATAGCAAAAGTTGGTTGAATGTGGGTTACTATGTTTATGAACTTTACATCGGTGATGTCCTTCTACCTTTGTTTTAAAAATATTTATAGGGAAATCATAACGTAACACCTATAGGGAGTTCAAGTTCTAGAGATAACTTGATTTTGTGTTTAATCGTTAATATAGCTAATATAATGTTAGCTGATAAAAACAAAAACATTTCAGTGGCTTAATCTAATCGAAGTTTACTTTTTGCTCTCATACAGACCAGTTGGCAAAGGGTAGGGTTTTCTTCCATAAATATTGTCAGGGCCCAGGCTTCTTTTGTCTTGTGGTTCTACTACCTGTGGAGCTTCCGAGCCATCTTCTAGATCCTCTACATCCAGCCTGAAGAATGCAGATTGCTTTTGTAGTCACTTTGGCCATTTTGCTTGCACTACCATTCTATTGAGTAGAAGTTAATGACCCTGTCTAAAGCTAGCCGGGGCAAGGAAATGTAGTTTCTGGCTTGATGGCAATCTCCCAATTATAAGTCTACTAAAGAAAAACAAATTGTTGATGGTCAGCTGGCAAGCTGTAATATGATATTCAAAACAAGTCATTTAGTGCTGTCCTCTGGCTCTGCACATCCTAAAGAGCATCACAGTAGTTTCCTAGAGCTGATATGACAAAGTATCCCAAAATGGTTGCTCAAAGAAACATAAATTTATTCTCTCACAGTTAGGAGGCTGAAAGTCTGAAATTAAGGTATTGGCAGGGCCATGATTCCTGAGATTTCTGGGTAGAATCCTTCCTTGCCTCTTCCAAGCTTCTGGTGATGACCATCATCCAATGGCATTCCTCGGCTTGCAGCTACATTACTCCAGTGTCTCCTGCCATCATATCATGCCATTCTCTTTCTGTGTCTCTGTCTTCACCTGGTGTTTTCCTCTTTTTTGAGTTCAGCAGTTATATTGGATTAGAGTACACATGATTGGCTTCATCTTAACTTGATTTCATTTGCACAGTCAATATCTTCCAAATAATGTCACATTTATAGGTACCCGGTATTAGGACTTCAACATTTTTGGGGGGGTGAGGGAACAATTCAACTTATAACAGGAATGTTGGGCATCTTTTTTTTTTTTTTAATTTAGCATTTTTTGCCTATTAATAAATTAAATACAAAAGATGACAACTATAATCATAACAAGGTTCTTTCCATCTCTGCTGGGATCTCCAATAGGGACATCCTCAACCGTGGGTCAGCAAACGTTTTTTGTATAAAAGTCCAGAGAACAAATCGTTTTGGCTTCGTGGGCCATATTATCTCTTACAATTACTGAATTCTGCCATTATAGCATGAAAGCAGCCAGTCAGTAGTAAATGAATGAGCATGACTCATAGAAGCTCTAATAAAACTTTATTTGCAAAAACTAGTGGCAAGCTGGATTTTGCATTTAGGCAAATTTTGCCTACAGACCACTGCGCTAGACTATGATCCATTACAACCTGGATGTGAACATTATGAAATGAATCCAGCTTTTAATTCAGATGCACATAAATTGAAATTCTAGCCATTACTGAGTAGCTGTGACCTTGACTGGTTTAACCTCAGTAAGTGCCAGTCCCTCATCAATAGAATGAGGACAACTCACATAAATCATCTATACAGTGCATAGCTTTTTGGAGGCATTCAGATGTAGCTGCCTATATAGGTCTTCTTTTACAGAGGCAGTATAACAAAATGGATGTGAGCAAGAACTATAAGGTCAGACTGTCCCTTCCTGGTATTTGATCTTGGGCAACTTCCTTAATACCACTTGCCTCATTATTCTCATCATTAAAACAGAGATAATGATAGTGTTTACTTATGAGGATTCGGAGAGGTAATACATGTAAAGCAATTAGACCAGTGATTGGCACTTAGTAAGCACTCAGTAAATGGTGCCTACTCATATTGGCCATCATTGTTATAATTGGCTTCTCCTGTTACTCAGCAATAGGGTGTATTATTGAATTTTATTTTTGATGAATTTATATCAAGGAGTGAACTAAATGAATACAGGTTGGTTATTCAGGTCTAAGCAATTTATTTTTTTTTCTGGTTTATCAGTTATATTAGGATGAAAGAAGAGCTTCTCTTTTATTCTCTATACTATTTCTGTTCAGTGAGTGAGGACAAAGGCATCAGAGTGTTATGGCAACCACTCTGTCCTCCAGCCACACTATGACTGAAGTTTTTCACACATGTTACAATAAGACTTTAAAGGAAAATAGAATTCAATAAGTAGAATTTTGCTTTAGAGCCAACTTTGAGATAAAATATTTATTGTATCTGAGGATTCAGATGCCATTTGGAAACTTTTTCAATTAAAACAGGTACATAAAATTGGTTAAAATTTTGCTAATGTATCCTTGAGAAGTTTTCATGGATATGTGACAGAGAAAAACCTCTGGGGTACTAATTTTCCTTGGTTACATTAACGTAATGATTTTCAGAAACTTGCCTTGTTCTATTGGAAACAAATAAGGATGAAGAGTTAGCAGAAGAATTAGAATTAGAGTAATAAAACAGAAAATTGCTACTTAACTTTTGTTAGTAACTTAAAAATGTAAATTTAATTTAAAAATATGTATTTCTAAATAATGAGGACTATTTTCAGGAACTAATTGCAATCATCTAGCTGGTTTCTCACTTTCCCCAAAGTAAGAGGAAATGTCAGTCATACTCCTTATTGTTCAGTTGGTGGTTTTGCAGTATATTCATGGAATTATGAAGCTCAGCTTAAAAGGGAATATTTTTATTTCTATATGTTGACTATGGCATGTAATATGCCCCCGTGTTCATAACATAATGCCACCTGACACTGTTTTGGATAAATTTAAAACCATAGACTTATAGTTTTATATTTGTGTTATTTATATTTTAAGACTTTTTTCTTACTTTAAAGAATAAAAGTCTGAATCATCTGGATATAATATTTAAAAGCTCTCTATGATTTAATGGCTTAGATTTTTTCCTAGTTGTTTCAGTTAGACTATGTGTAATTTTAAATAGTGAGCTTGGATAAATATATCGTTATTGTTTATTTCATGTAGAGACTTTGTGAATCTTTAACTATCTTCTCATATTAATAATCTAAGTGATTCCCCTTTTCTACCATAGTAGAGCTCATTACTTATATCTTGGCCTCGTTAAAGAATTTAGCATTTGTTCTTTAGCTAAAGTCATTGGAACTAGTTATTTATTTACTTATTTATTATTATCATTGTTATTATTATTATTTTATTTTTAATTTTTCACTGTGGCCCCCGAATATATACAATTGCTTCTTCTAGCCCTCAGAATTGGTATATCATACAATTGTTATAATTCCCCCTACCCCCAATCTTTATTTTTCCAGTCTCTATCCAATAGGTTTTTTTCAGTCTGTTGACGTTTCCCCTCCCTCTAGCTTGTAGTATTTTAGAGTTTGAAACTATATTAGTTTGCTAGAGCAACTATAACAAAATACTGTACTGTATGTCCTAAGCAACAGAAATTTATTCTCGTACACCTCTGAATACTAGAAGTCCAAATTCAAGGATTAGTTCCTTCCAAGGGCTGCAAGTGAAGGAAGAGTTCCAGGCCTTTCTCCTAGGCTTGTAAGACTCTCTTCCTGTTCATGAACTATTCTCTGATATGCATATCTCTGTTTCCAAATTTCCCTTTTTTATAAGGATATGAATCACATTACATTAGGGTCCACCCTCATGAGCTCACTTTAACTTTTTTCACCTCTGTAAAGACCTTATATCCAAATATAGTCACAATCTGAGGCTCTGCGGTTAGGACTTCAACATATGGCTTTTGGGGAGACAGAATTCAATCTGTAGCACAGACTCTTTAGAAATTCACCTCTGTAATGTTAGAAATGAGAGACTAGAGAACCTAAGTGACTTCTCTAAGCCTATGCATTCTGTTTTGGCAGAATCAGAATAGTAATCTTATTTGTTTTACACTTTCCAGAGTATTCTGTTACCCTTCTCTCTCATGAATGCGTCAGTCTCTTCTATACAAATAGACTGAAAGCTTCTCTGTACTGAACTCACTCAGGTTCTCTTTGAATTTAAGTGAAAGCGATTGAGGTTCATCTGAATCTATACCTGCTTTGTTGGTTCTTAGCTTAAGTTTCTTAAAGAAGTAATCTAATTTTCTATGTATCTTCTACACGTAGTTACCATTTATTCATTCAGCAAAGATTTATTAAGACATGTAGCCCTGGTGCTGGCTAGACATTAGGCTGTTAATTTCAACAGGGTCTGTGAATGTTATTTTCTGTCATGTGAGGAAGGGTGAAAATAAGTTTTACTAGTTTTAAGTAGCGTGCTGTTTAACGGTTATGTGCGTAGTTTCTGAGGCTGTAATGTTCTCCGAGTAATGTTCTCCAATGAGTATACTTCTAACCAAGCATGTCTGTAACATTCTTAAGTACTGATGGTTTGTGAAGAATGTCAGTCATATGAAGTTTAAATTACCTTCCCTTCATTTCAACCTTGGCTGCTCACATTTTTATCATCCAACAAAGATAACAGATTGCAATATACATTAAGAGCAACCTATAGTGTTAATATTCTTATCTTTTATCAGCTAGGGAATAGGAACACACATCAAAATGGAAATTATTTTTAGGCAAAGTTACAGTAAACATATGCCAAGTATGTGATATATTAAACGTATATTTATTTTGGTCTTAACATACGTAAGATGTGAGAAGTTAAAACAACTGTTCTTATTATTACCTTTTTATATTTAAGATTCAAAATGTTTTAAATAAAGATGGTATAGCTGATAATAGTGTAGATTCACCCATTATGTTTAACATTCAGAAGTATACTTCGTTTTAATATTGTACATTTGTGTTATAATGTTGCATGCAAAATTTGAGATATATTTGTTAAGAGCTTTAGTCTAAAAATAATTCAGGCTCCAGAGAAAAGGAATTTACTTGAGAAGTATAAGGTGGAATGATAAGTCATTTACCTATGACATTTATTTTATAATATATTCTGCACCACCCTTGACAGATATTAATGCTTTCTTATTTTCAATTTCTTATTTTCTTTTTTTTTTTTTTCCTTCATGAAAAATCTCAAGTAATGATTGAGAGGCATTGTGAAAAGTATTAAGAAGTGTTTTTGGAGAATAATAGTGAACATTAGATTAAAATATACTACTTAGGATGTAAGGACATTTAGACTAAGGCATGCAGTTTGGGAAGGGTGACAGGAATAAAGGTAAAAACAACAACAAAAAAGAGGCTTGAGGGCCAGGGCTGAGCAGAAGTTGGGGTGTTAATGCTTGTTAGCAAGGAGAACTCTATCTGGTGTCAAAATCAGAAAATAATTAGGGAAGAAATGTGAAAAGTGTCAGGAAGTGGTAACAGTTTTATAAAAAGGAAATTACTCTGGCACCTCATTGTGTATTGATTAGTGAGAGATGAGCAATAAGAAGAGGAAGTTGTAGCTATCAGAGAAAGACATGCCTAAGGCAACAATGCTGTGCTTAATAAAAATAAAATAAAATAAGGCTTGACCTAATAGAAACTAGGCAGCAAGCCAATGATAAAAGCAGAACAGCCATCTCTCTGCCTTCTTCAGGGCTAACTCTCCCTTCACCATTCTAGCACCCACGCATAATTTACATCTCTGACGTTAGTGTTCAGGAATATTGCTTTAAACTCCATCTTGTTATCTTCTTCATAATCTATTTTTGTTAGGATTTTATTCTTTCTGTTTTTGTGCTGATTGCTACATGGTATTCAGTGGAAAATTTAGTACATACAGCTCTAGGCAAAATTTTCCTTTCTTAGACAATTTATGTTGGAATCAACAAATGGAGATGGAGAGGAGTCATTGCCGATTCTTGTCTGGATATGGAAATTTGATTGGTTAGACGAGTAAAAGTTTTGGAGACAATTCTGATGTGCTTTTTCTTAATGGGAACTCTAAATTTTTATTGTGCCTAATTTATTTTGCTTATAGCAAAAATAACCCAATATGAAAAATAAATTGTGTGTGTGGGGGGGTGGGGGGGTGGAGCTTAAAGTATGCTTGTATCAGAAGAAAAGAGTGTGAGAAAGAGCAGCAAATATCATATTGCTGCAATAGTTAGGATGTATGTTCAATTGTTATGACATAAAGCCGAATAACATCAGTTTAAACAAAAGTGGAACGTTATTTCTCTCTCACGTAAGAACCCATTCTGCTGGTACAATGGCTCAGTTCTATGATGTTAGGTATATGCTCCTCTGATGTCATGCTTCACCACACTTACTGGGTTGCTGTGGTTCTCATGGATCTTCATGATGTCTGTATTTCACCCCATGGTAACAGAATAAGAGGCAAAGGAGGTCACCTCCGATCCTTTAGAAGAATGATCCAATGTTCATAGATCACTTCTGTGTACACGCTGTTGCCCATAAATTAATCAAATGATGTTACTTACCTGCAAAGGAGGTTGGGAAGTGTGATCTTTCTGACCTACCATGGGGTTTGTGAGATGATAAAGAGGATAGACTGGATATTGAACAACAACAACTGGTCTTTGGCAAAACGAAGCTTTTAGCTAGGGTGGTAGAACAAGATGGTAGGAATCTGGGCATCCAAATGACCATCCGAAGCAGAACTATGCTGCCAGTTTGGATCACTCTCCTCCGGACCTTGATAGAAAATACGTTTCTGGTAAGCTACTGTTGTTTTGTTTTGGTTTGCTTTTTGGTCTTTTTGTTTCAGCAGCGTAGCCACCAGTTTCCTAAGAGAGCTAGATGTAGGAAAAATAAAAATAAAAAATATATCCTTTAATAACATTCAGTAAAATATATTAAATATTATAATAAAATTAGGAAATGGAGCATAGTTAAAGCAGCTGAACTAAGAAAGATGGGAATTTCTCTTCAAATTTGTAATTAATATGAAAATATTCTTCCATTCTTCCTTTTTCCTTCCCTCCTCTCTTTTTCCTTCTTCTGTTCCTTCCTGTGTTGGTTCCCCTTTTTTTTTTTTCCAATAAATCTCTTGAGACAGTGATCTGACCCCAATTTCTAGACATAAAAGCAACAAAAATTATTATTTCTTGGGATTAACATAACCGAATGTGCACTAAGAGGAAATCCTTTATATGAGATGATTTTAAATTTTAGTATTACGATTAAATAAGTCATACTAGTATGTCTTTGCAAAATTTTGGCCTTAAGTGCTGAACTCTTACCATTTATGTGACAATATCCTTGCAAGTTGATAAATTGGCTTTTAAGGTTTAGGCCTATCTGTACTGTGCTTAATTGTGATATTGTGGAGATATGCTTCTTGAATTTACTTCTCATTCGAGTATGCTTCCTGGCAGGGACCCTGACCACTGAACAATAAAGCAATTTTCACCATGATGTTATACAATATTGAGCAGATTTTATCACAGTTAATTTTAGATATTCATAACCCTGCTACCTGCAGATGCTAACATTGCACTGAAGCTGGTTTTCAACTAGAAAAACTAGAAAATGGAAATTCTGAAGACACAGTAGCATCCTTTTTACCTTGATTTGTTCTTTAAATATCAAAATTCCTTTGCTTAGTCCTATATAGTAACATTTTTTTTGGATTATAGACCTCTGAAAATTTGTGAAAAGCCAGGATCCTTTCCTTGGGGGAAAAAATACCCAGACATATGTTTCTGAAATAGTTTGCATACAACTTCAGTGGTTAACAGATTTCCTAAACCTCAAGTATAGTTTCCATTTTGGAATCTAATATTTGGAACCCCCACTCTTACTCAATATATTGGATTGACTCATGGAATATTTAATGGAATGCCCTTTAGGTATTTCACAGTTTGGGATTACTTTTAACTTCTTGGCAAAATGTGATACCCAGGAATAGTTTAAGAAAGCCAAGAGTTTCAACTAAGTGTGCTAAAATATTCAGTGAAAAAGGGTGGTATATGTTGTTCCCTGTAAGGGTCTCTAATGTGTAAGTCATCATTACCTATAGTACAGAAAACACAACTACACAAGGAAAAACAAACAAACAGCTTTTGCATTTTCTATAGAAAGTTTGTATTGCAAAGGACTTTTTATATAAGCAGCTTAATTAAAATAGTCTAAATAACCAAATCTTTATGTGCAGTTTTAAAGCAATATGTAGAATATGTAACTTTTACAAGACACAGTGGTGTCATAGTTGTGATTCATTGGAAAACAGTGAAATTAGTATTAGCATAGCTCAGTATAAACACCTCTGCATTGAATTTCTAATAAAGTTCTTTATCCACTGAGGTATCATCTGCTTTGTGTCATACAATTTGAAGCAAACAAAACAAACAAACACAGGAAGAATTCTTCTGTCTCCTGAGAAGTTTATTTTTATTTCTTTTCTTACTGTTCTAGTTGTTTAAGTTACCTGAAGCCTCAAAGGCCAACTGCTCCTTTTTAGCAAAGATGGAAGCAAATGGTTTCTTTTTAAGTAAAACAGAGTAATATAGAGTAAGAACTATCAGAACAGGGAGGCATAAAATAATCATGGAGGGTACAAAATTGAATGGCTTGGTGACTTTAACTGATAGTCCAGAAGCAGAGTATCAACATAGATATGGCTGGATCTAGGGACTCAGTGACATCAACAGTTGGTTGCTTTTTGGTTTTCCTTGCTCTCCCATGTATTGGCCACACTGTCTCTCTTCAATGGTGGTTTCCATAAACTCGGATTTCCACTCCCTCAACTCTGAGATCATCAGATTAGCTCTCATTGAACCAGCTCAGATCACACACCTTTTCTGGACCAGGTTCTTTGAGCAGGGTCTATCTGGATTAACAGACCATTTTCCCAACCTAGAACGATCATTGCAGTAAGGTGGATGGGGAAAAAGATCTGCCAGGCCTAGGTCCTGTTCTCCATTCTGGAGCTGTTGGCGGGATCAGCACAACATCATCGCAGGTCTAGGGAGCAGGAGAGAAGAGATTTCACTTGGAAACTTTAGTTCTTGTACAAGAAGGATGGATGCTGGGCGAATCAAAAGAACAACTATCTGCACAGGCATCACAACGAACATATGCATTTACAACAACCAGAGACCACTGAGGAATTTGTGTTAGCTCTCACACAAATTTGGAGACGATTTTGCTGAGTTCTAGTTCTTCCACTACCACTTCTAGCTTTGTGACTGCAGTTAGATCTCTTAACAGCTTCGGAAGGAGGTTTGTATGTACCTAAAGGAGGCTTTTCATTTAAGAAATTACTTTACCCAGAAAATTGAAAAGTGATTTCAATAAGTCACACCATCTGCTGCTCTCATATTAAGTTAAAACTGGCCAAAATTGAATCTTCATTTGTGACTTGCAGGTTTTACCTTCATACTTTTTTTTAGCAGTGATTGAAAGTAACTCATCAGAAATAGTATTTAATTGATGGAATTTTTTATTTTTATTTTTATTTTAACAAGGCTGAAATACAGATGTGGGTCATATATAAAGAAACTGATAACAGAACTTTTTTAACACTGGTAATATAACTGGCCAAAAAGCAGAGGGGTGGCCTTTAGGCCACCAAGTGAGGACATAAGTCTTATTCTGGACATCACAATTTGAAACCAGCTATGCTGAGAATTCTCATTCTCTATTGCTTCAGAGGATGTTAGCTATAAACCTTTTTCTTGGTAC
>NW_006441953.1:14682974-14716040 GCF_000325575.1 Pteropus alecto | reverse complement strand
TCTTTCATTGCATGCCTTACTCTTTGAAGAGCTTAAAGAAGATAAAAACAAAGTACAACTTTTGCTTATGGAAGTCACTGCCTTAGCAATAGCTGCAATTACTGGGGATTGAACTCATGCCAGAGGTTAGTAGGCAATGCTTCTTAGCTGACACATCAAATATCTTTCTGTATCTTTGGAGACGATCCCATTTCTCAAGCACTTCATATTGCCCACAAACCCAGCCAGGTGATAGGGATATCCTGTGATCTTAAGAAGCTGTGATTTCTCTTTTATTGAGACACATGCTTTGCCTTGTTATCTCATGATGCTATTCTTTTAGTCAGCACTGGCTTCTTTCTATTAAGCAAGTACACAGTGGTGGTATAACATTCCAGCCAAATTCTCCTAGTACTACCTAGGAATATGAGATGGACCAGAATGCTGCACACTATGTATACGCGCACACGCGCATGTGTGTGTGTGTGTTTGTGTGTGGACATATTTTGATTCTTTTATCTTTTCCTTGAGGTAGTTTCAGAATATGTATTCGTCCAAGCAATTATTGGATTATCATCTCAGTAGTTTGGGTATAGTAAATATTTGATTGACTGTTACACTAACATGAGGAATTCGATATAGTACTGTGTGTTTCTTAAGTTTTTCAAGTTCTCCAGACATTGAGAAATACAATTTCCCTAGTGACTCTGTAGACCCGTGGATACATATACATATAATGTACATATAATGGTGATACTTTCACCAAATAGTATTTGCTTTCATTTAATGTGATGTATGCTAATATTTCCTTCTCTCTTATCTGCTCGTTCCCTCTTTTTTTCTATTCTTTAAAATCCTGGTCATAATCTACTAAAATGATTTTATGACTGTTTTAATTGTGACCTATAGTATGAAAAGCACTGACATAGAGGGAAAACAATAGTTATGATGTCAGGGAGATATGGTTTCGAACCTTCCTGGTTTTGCCATTTACTGACTGTGTGATTTCGAATAATCAACAAGACTCAGTTTTTCTGCCTGTAAAATGGGAATTGTTTCTTTTCAACTTGAATTCTTAAAGCTAGGGTTGTTATAAGCATACTTACACCATAATAAGGTTGCAGCAGAAATCATCTTTGCGTATGTGTCTCTCTTCTATATTATACTGAATACTTCTCATTATCTTTATATCCTAGGAGTTCAAAATACTAGAATGTGTAGTAAGCACTCAGTAAATGCTTTGTGCTGTCTCTAATACAATGAACGATATCATCAAGTGCCAAATGCAATTTAGGGTTACAGCAACAGGTAGGTAAATGTTCATCATCTAAAGTATAGAGTGTTTCATCACAGTACTTCATGAAATACATGAGAAAAGGCATTTCCTCCATTTTCTAGAACTTTTTTTCCTCCATGAAACATTAGACAAATGTGATTATAATTGACTATAAGATTGTTTTGTTAATTTAATTTTAATAGTTTAAGTATGGTACAAACTACAAAGGCATGCAAATTCAATCTTACCTGTGAAGGTTTGCATGCCAAAATGTGTAGAAAAATTAACTTGAATTCAATGAAATTGGTAAGTTTTTATTTATGTGACATTCTTCTGATTTTCATACTAAAAACAACAGTGAGTCTTTTCTAAGTGGATTAATATAATGGACTCACCATAATTTTAAAATTCAAATATTAAAAATATTATAGGTACTTTCTCTAAAGTAGTCTTATAAAACATATCTAGGATCTAATAAGCTTATATATCTATAAGATCGAGGAGCATGTTGAACTTGACCACAAGAATATAATCTGCAAAATTCAGATTGAGACAACACAGTAGCTAATCAATAACCAGTCAACATCTCTGTTCCTCCTCAAAAAATAAGTGGCAAAACAAAAATAAGAAGACTTATAGATTAAAAGAGAATTAACAATCAATTATCATGTTATCATATATAAAACTTATTGAGATTTTGTTTTAAAAACATAGAACAAATCATTACATGTATGCAACTATTAGAAATATGTACACTGACTGGATATTTGATGGAATTAAGGAATTAGTATTAATTATTTAAGAGCAATAATGGTGTTGTGGTTTGGTTAAGATAGTTCATATTTTATAGATACAAGTAGTAAAATATGGATGAAATGAAATCGTATCTGAGATTTGCTTCCTAGTGTTTGGAAAGGAAGGAAGTAGACTGAAGAGTAGGTAGGGCAGTTTGCTCTTGGAATACAGTTGTAGGAACTGGCTAACGTATGCATGATAACTTACTAAACTATTGTGTTGAATTTTATGTGTATTTGAAATTATCCATGGTAAAACAAGTTTGAGCACAAATATAGATTTACTTTAGCTTTATCCATTTAATAGGCTTGAGTTAATAAATTCAAAAATGGAGGCACTTTAATCAAACATTTATCGGGTAGTTCTAAAGTAACTTAGTGTTTGATAAACTTAGTCAAATAGGTTTTGTGATATATAAAGTTAATATATTTTACTCCTGATTTCTTTATAAAAGATAAATGATAATTATAAGCTATGGCAAATTGATCTTATACCACATCACAAAATTTTTAGAATCTAAAATATGAAGAGAACTTTCACAGTGATGTTCAAGTGCATGAGCCTTGAAGATAATATTATGACAAATTTCATAATGTCATAGTACACAAAAATGTAGAAAATCTGCTTTTTTCTCAGAAGGGGAGACAAAAATTGGACTAAACTTTACTAAATGAAAAATCTTAGAAGGCAGATAAATATGTACATAAATAAATAATTGCAAGGCAAGAGCGTAAATATAATAGAGCTGTATTTTGAACACAGAAAGATTGTGATCAATTCAGCTTGAGTATTATTATAAACATCAAATAAAACGTTATATGTATTTTGCTATGTTATATCTGCAGCATTTGCTTGTGGTGATTTAAATCATTAAGTAATGAGATATTATCAGCAAAATTTCAGAAGCGAAAAGTTTAGAGTAAAATTTGTTATTGATCAGTATGTATAGGGATCTCTTTCAAAACATAGAAAATAAAAATCACTGTCAAAGAATTATAATTTGTATGTCAAGTGTGCCTGATTTTCATTTAATGCAATTCGCACTCATTTAATTTGAAGAATTTTGAAGCTGAGGTGATAGAAAAATGTCCTACACATTTAATATACTTTCATTTTAATTGCATGCTTAACGTGAATACCTTAGACTAGTACAAGATTTATAGTGTGCTTTGTGTCTGCTGAAAGATGGAATTGCCTTAGATTTCATCATGTTATTTTCTTGACCATTGTGTAGTCAATATCAAACTGCTGAAAATCAAATGTTTTGAATACTTAAACCCAAATATATGATCAACATTGTTCCTGTGCAGATTTGAGAATCTTTTAAGAGTTAATTGATTTCTATGTGCATTAATGGAGTTCAAGTCACCCATTTATCTTAATAATTTTCAAGGTCAGAGGGACAAAAGAATCAATAATATGGTAGATTTCTTGGGGAAATGGTATGTATAAGATATTTATATAGAGATGCATTGTACCAGCACTTGTTTGAAAAGAAATTGTGCTATTTCTAGGGGTATATTTAAAATCTTATATTTACCTAGTATAATAAATATCTTATATTTACCTAGTATAATAAATATCAGTAATATCCAAGTGAAATAACTAATATCATTAAAATAGGCAAAGTTTTTGTTTGTTTGTTTGTTTACAATTATTGCAGCAATCCAGTTAAGTGTAGTCCTCTTTGTTATTAGTCACACGGACAGAATGTTCCCCAAGGTCAGGCACAGGCTCACAGTAGGTGCTCTAGAAATTCTTCATGGAAAATGAAAGCTTTCGGTGTGGTCATATAAGATTATATTTCATGTATTTTCTGCCTGCATTTTAAAAAATCACTGTCTCCATCTCCGTTTAAGTGAGAGAAAGGCCTATAATTACCAACTGTCATTTTGAATCATCTATTAACCCCTCTCCAGCCATTAAAATAGTTAATTGGGCTTCTAAGTTACTTTAATTTCACGATTTAGTAAACAATCATATCTTTCTTACAAGAGGCAGGGTAATGCGTTGATTACATTTTGGAGGTACATTAACCGTTTTGAGCCACTCAGAGAATGGGAGCAGGCTCATTACCAAATGGACTGAAAGTGTTGCTTTTCTCTGGAAGGGTATGGATTCTGTTGCTGTAATTTCAGGCTTTTAATGCATTTTTTAACATGCATTGTGATGTAGAAATATTATACCTGATTTTGACCTAACCGAGAGTACTGCATATTAAATATGTAGTATAATTCATCTAAGTAGAACAACAAGTTAGATGTGGATTGGGTAAAATCTTGGTCTCCCTGAAGAATTTCTCTTCCCCTTAATGAGGAAACGATTACTTCCTTAGAGTGAACTTACTGTTTCGTCTGATCCAAAACCATTTTTTTAAACTATAAATGAATAAAACAGTAGCAGCAGCAATAATCTCCATTAAGGAAAGGAAGAAAGATGACTAAAGGTCACCTATTAACTGATATAAAACTCCTAATTAATTACGTGATGCCACCAACTAGTTGTGTGTGTGTTTTTTTCCCCCTAGCTTTCAGTTGACTATTTTATTCTATTGAGTTAAATTATACTTCCAAGAGTTTCCAGTGTATAAATGACTTCAGAAATTTCTGGGGTGATATTGCTTTTATGAACTTATATGACCTGTCAAACTTTCAACCAATTTGGTCAGGGGAAAATATTTCTAAGAGTGACCTGAACTGACATGCATTTCACATAGAATAAATAGAAAAAAAGACAGATATTGTGTCAATAAAGTATGAATGTTAAATAACTTTGTTGTAAAATATACTATGTGAAAAAATGAACTCCTTAAATTGCATATCCAATTATTCCCAAATTAATTGAAAAGGTATTAAAAGTTATTGGAATATTTCAGATTCATAGACACCAAATCAAAATATGCTAACAGAGAAAAATTATTACTCTAAACAGAATCCTAAAGTGGAGCCTTTTTTAATACGATAAATTGTACCGAACAGTTTTGTGAAGTATTATATATGTTAAGTATACCAGATGACTTTTTTGGGGTGGCTTTAAATAGTGCATGATTGGTAAATGGAAGGATCTTTTTTTGTGAGATGAATAATCACATCCTAATGTATTGTTAATATAATTTTTCTGTTTTTATATTGAATATAATGCATGTAGGAAATGGGATAACAAAGTAAGAATATATGTATTATATTATATATTATACATATTTATAGTATTATATTTCCCAAAATGGAGGAAATATATCTGATGAGCCCTTTCATGTATTTGGACACTGAACAACTGTCAATTAAATAGTATGTGCTGACCTCTCTCAACAGTTTATCACTTCTTGTTTACCTCAGCCACTTCCTCTTGACACAATCTACAAGGCCACATTTCTTTCCACAGATAATCACTCTGAACCATATGGTAGCTGTCTCCTCATTGAGACTGACTAGCATAAATGCATTTACCATTGTTTAAAATGTTATATAAGTATTGTGGAGTCATTTTTCTGAATAGATGCTATACGTTTTTATAAGTAATTACTTTCTGTTACCCTCCGTATGTTCTGTGTCACATACTATATAATCTTAAAATTAAAAGTTTCACCAGTTTGTTTTCCATGACAAAAGCAGCAGACAATACTTTTGGCTAAACATGAAAATAAGATACTATTTCCAGTAATTTTAAATTTTCCAAGCTACCATTGTCAGTGTTTTCCAAAGTCTGTGGTAACTTGATAAATATGTTTATTTTTACTTTCCAAAAAAGATCCAACCTAAATTAAACATGTATAAATTGGCATTCCTCTCTCATGAGGAGAAAAGATCTATATCTGTATTATCTAATCCATATCTGAAATTCATCTTGTATTACTATCAAATTTTAAAGTGTCACTAAATATCAGTATTTCCGTAGACTACAATGGAGATAGCAATATTTGTCTTCCTATTTCTTGATTCGCTTATAGCTATTTCTACTTTTGGATCTAAGCTCAGCAATTTAGCACATATTCAGGTTTGCAGATATGTGAGCTAGTAGTCCTGCAGAAATGAGACTTGCTATATGTGTGATCTGGAAGGTTCATCTCCCGGTAATAAGGCTCATTTAGTTGATTATGAGTAGTTGGCAAAGAAACCTGTTATCATGTTTCCAGAAACTATAACCTCGAATTTGTGGATTAAAACAGAGGTGAATTTCATTTGCCACAAAATACTATTTGTTCCACTAATTGTTCTTTAATGTACTATTTTTATTGGAAGATCAGATGCCTTCTATATGAAAAATGGACATTGCTGCTTACACATGACAGCACATATTACCATAGCTGAATATGCTAGATTAAGTGTCCAAGGAGGGAGTGGTAATTTTTAGGTCATTGTCACTAAGGATTCATGAAATAAATACAGCAGAGGGATGCCACCGATGGCTAGACCCATACTCCTTTAGGTGACAGTTCAGAGTACCAGGCAGGTAACCTATATGCCTCTAAGAGGACTGGATGTAGAATCTCTTAATTTGATAATGAATTATTAACTGCCTGGGTTATTTATTTTGTTCTGAAGAAATTATTCCTGTAGGACTATGAGCCTCACATGCTAAAGAATCATCTCTAGCGCAAGTGCGGGACCTTGGATATTTGGTGTTTGCTTTGTGGCAGTTTATGTAGGCTTTGGATTACCATCAAACCAGAAGGCAGCACCCTAGTAAACACAAATCCCAAAGAGCACCTCTGCTAGACCGAAGTTCTATCAGGTGAGGAGTTGTTAGGAGAAAATGTTTTCAATGCTTGTGCCAAAGTTTGCACTAGTGAATGGTATTTATCAGTCTCCCTGGAGTGGTGGCTTCCCAGAGAAGCCCAGTTGATTTAGAGGATGGTATTGATGAGGCCAAGGTCACAGTCTAGAGACCAGTTGCCTGTGGGAAAAGAAGAATTTGTGTTGTTTTGATGTCATAACCTCATTGTTTAATCCAGATACATGATCTTGCTAATGTAAGTACTGATCACAAACAATACTTGTTGAAAAATGCAGATGTTTTAATAAGGATCACATGACTATTGCTAGATGAAAAAGCAGCTCCAAGGGTGGAATGACCCAGGGCCTGAGTTTACATTTTTGTTCTGCTTGCTCCTTTCTGTGTAATTGTTGGAAGGTAATTCAACCTCTGAATTTCAGATTCATTCTTTATAAAATAGAAGTAATAATTCATATGCCATATGGTCCTTGTGATAAATAAATGAAGCAATATATGTAAAACTTTGAGCATTATACTTAGCAAATTGGTAGGTGCTAAGTAAATTATAGTTATTTTTATTTTACTGTTATTTTATTTTTATTATAGTACTACATCATGCATCAGTTTCATCTTCGCATACCAAAGGTGATATATATCCTCTCTCTTTACAGAATTTTAGAGCAGTATCTTCTTTTTTAAAAAAAAAAATCTAAACAGTTACATTTCAATATGAACGTGACGATCTCAACAAAAATAATGAATACCAACTTTGTGCCAACAGCAGAGGAGCATGCAAAGGAGGACAAAATCTAGTACTCTGGAGAATCTTTCAGTCTATTCGGGAAGACAGGCAGTGTGTTTAAGTACTTTACTAATCTTCTTGGGCTTAGATCTATAGTATTCATGACATATGATCTCAGCTACATAGAGCAATAGAAATACTTACGTGTCATATAAAACAATCAGAAAATGCAAATGACATGTGAAAAATAAGCTTAGTAGAGAGCTTCTGAACAGTTGAGCTACAGGAACATGTAATGGACTTCTAATGTGGGGTAGGGTATAGTTGGATTTTACAGTACAGTCTGTTTACAATACATCATAAATGCTGTTTTGCTCACACAGAGAGACAGACTAACACTTCTTTCTTCAGATAACCAGTGGTTAAAGTTTGTGGAAGTCATTTCTTATTTTGCAGACCATCCCAGGGTGTGGAATATACTGCCCTGCACTCGGCCCCACCCCACAAAAGATGTAAGAACATTGATGCTCATTGCCCCAAGGATTGCCTTTGTCTTGGCCCAGTGTCTGTGACAGACTCTTCATTAGATGTCACCTCACTCAAACTTAATTTATATGACAAACAAATCTAAATAACTGCAAACTCATTAAAGCAAAGTTGAGCACATGGAGGGATGTGGGCAATGAAGATATCTTCTTTGTGCAATGAACATATCAATAATTTAAAACTCCGTAGGTGCTTTATTTTTTTCCATTTTATCTTATGCACCCTATGAGAACTCTGGTTCAAGTCAAGGGTATTTAAAGGGTTCCATCCAATCTTATAAGCAAAAGTGATTTTCTTTATGTAAGTGATAATGAGTTGCAAGGGCTATTGTTCCTTTCTGAACTCCATGACGTAACTATAAATATTCTAATGTCATTTCCCCCTCTTTCACTACGTCATAAACTATTTCTGGCTAACTTCACTTGTATTTGCATTTTAGATTGTAAATTGGGTATGTCTAATGAACATTTAATCTACAATTCAGTTATATGGATTTCAAGTTACTAAATTCTCGCTGTGAAGTTGGAAACTAGACAAAGTATAAAATGTTATTTGTTGAAATTTTAATTTTTTCCGGGACAGCTTAATTGCTTATGTTGATGTGGACTGCAGGGCTAACGTTCAATTGCATCTCAATGCTTTGTTTCTGTAAATGTTCTTCCCACTCTTTGGGTTCTAACCAACTACGATGATAAAAATAATAAATTTCTATTTTTATAAATGTTATCATCTATCTCGTACTTCGAATATATAGTACAAAACATCACTGAAGCAAGGTATGATTTTTTTTTTTCCTATTTAGTCTTACAGATGATGAGTGTAATGAATTGGATATAGTAAAAATTCAGACTAATTGTGTGGAGAATTTAATGAAGAAGTAAAACACTTTATAAAGAACTTTTAAAGTTTTACTTCTTTAAAATATTTACCATAACTTGTACTAATATCTAATTGTCATTATACTGATTTTGTATACTATTTTTAAAGAAAAACTATGTAAATCATTTGCAGTTTACATGTACTTAGACACCACTGTGTTATGAATTTTGAGCCAAATACTTCCCACATCTCTCCTGCCGCCTTCCAATCCTTTTATTTTCGCCGCTATATTGCCTCAAACATTAAAAAAAGAGATGATGTAAATATTTAAAGGGTTTAAATATATGACATTAAAAATCATTCTATCATTTATTACTTAGTTCATTCAACAATATTTTTTTTTTGGTACTTTTTTTGGTTTACTAAATCATAACAAGTGGTTTGATAATCAGATATTTTCTATATCTATACCAAAGTGTTCATGGAATTTTTAAGGTTATTTTAAAGGAATTCCAAGTATAAAATATTTCTTAAGCTATATAATGATCTCTCTTAATTATTGATATAAATAATGGATTTATATAAACATTTTAATAAAATCATACAAAGGTATCAAAGTTATTTGATTTGGATATTAGTTAGATATATTTTCATTAATTACAAACTTTTAATAGAGAGATAGACTTTTATAATTTCTACATTCCTTAACAGAAGCTATGTGAGTTAATAATTTTGTTCTTGATGGTAGAGAGTATATGTATGTAATCAGGCAAGCTAAACTGATTAAAACACATAGCTGTTATCCTCTGAAATATATCAAACATGTCAATATTATACACAAATAAAATGAGTTATATTTACTTTTCTGTAGTGATATTATGGAAATTATAGTAAAATTGCTTCTGATTTGTATTTACTTTTCTGTAGTGATATTATGAGTTGTATTTACTTTTCTGTAGTGATACTATAGAAATGATAGTAAAATTGCTTCTGATTTTCTTTGAGAAATTGCTTCAAATTTTAGTCAATTAGTACAGTATATATGCTTCTTAGGCAATAATGGGAAGTACTTTTATAGCTCTGTATAATCAGCTCTCAGTCCTGTAATGGTCTTTACTGACGCAACTCTACAGTACATTGGAAATGTTTTTTCTTTTGCCCCTAAGGTACATTTGTAGTTGAAGCCTAATAAGAAAATTGAGAAGTTAAGTTTTCCAATTTGCAGTAAGATAAATATACATTAAAAGTAGAGTTTAGTTAAATTGGTTTAACATGTTTCTATTTCCTAACCATAAACGTAGCCTCAGGGAAAAAAGTTTGCACGAAAAAAATCATAAATTGCATTTGAGAGCATTGTGTGTGTGTGGGGGGGGGATGTTGTCAAGTTGAACTCTGAGATCTGTGTAAAATGTGAAGGAGTTGAAAAAACAGTGAACTCTGAAGGGTTTAAATTTATGTCTGGCATGTACCCTTTCAGGGCTTCGGTTTATTCATCTGTTCGATACAGTGCCAGGCATGGGATTGAATAAGGTCTAAGGTGGTCTCCAGTTCTGGTTTATGGTAGGGTTGGAAAATAGTTTCCATGCAGGAGTAGGAAGGTGGAAGAGGAGATCAGCTACACCTGCAGGCAATTTTTTAACTTTAGAGGTTATAGCATTTCTAGAGATCAGAATCACCTAGGGTGCTTATAAAATTCACATTCCTGACTCCTATTCCAATCTGTGTCTTGGGCTGTAGGGCTGAAATCTCCATTTTTAACAAAAACCAGTTTTTCTCAATACTGTGATTAAGACCCAGCAATGGGTCATAAAATCAATTTAGCAAATCTTAAACAATATTTTTAAATTAAAAAAGAGAAGGGAATGAGGTGGAATATGGTGTATGAATAGAAATATATATTTATGAATCAAATATGGTTATATATATCAAAGTGCACTGCATAAATAAAGGAAAATATTGTTTTATGAAGCACCCTGTGTGTGTGTGTGTGTGTGTGTGTGTGTGTGTGTGTGTACAAGATAGGAATGAAAGTTTTATTTCACGCTATTTGTAGTGATAAAAGAAAAATATACAACGACTTTGAAAGCCACTACCCCAGGGTTCTCTTGCACTATATATTTTGAGAATGACTGTCTTGAACAATGAAAATTCTAAAGCATTCTTATCCCATCTACTTTGGGTATAGCTAAGCTCACTTTATTAAAGAAAAGCCCTTGGAGTGTCACAGTATTTCAGATTTTAAAGGATGAAGGTGACTTTCTTTTGGCTTTCCTGACAGTTCTGTTTTGTATATGTAAATTTTTATTGTTGTTTCTGTTTAAGTAATCACTCCTCTTCTAATTTCTCAGGCCTTTATTGTCCCAGTTCCTTAAAGCTGTGTTATAAGATGTAGGTCCCTCACGTAAGGTTAATCCCATGTGAGCCTGCCCTCTTTGAGGTAGGCTATCTATCATCTGCTGCTACTTTCCGCTAAGCCTATCAGTCATTGGGAAGCAGTAGCATGTCTGCCAAGACAAAGCTTACTTACCTGGTTATTTTCCAACATGTCATCTTTTGGATTTGCCTCTTCTGTTAACTCCATCCTTTGAAATCTGTCTCCTTAACTTTCCTCAGTATTTTCTAGAGTAGAACCCACCTGACTATGCCTCAAATACCTTGCCATCTTTTACCAATCCTTAACTACACACATCTGTTTGTGTGTGAGGGTGAGAGGGGCAATGGATGACTATTGGTTCTGGTTCTTGCCATAATTAAATTTCCTGAAATCGGGTGGGCCTGACTTGCATTTTTTGGCAGCTATAGGGACATCTCAGTAACAACCATGGTAAAGTCAATGTTGATGATAAGTGTAATAATAATAAAACAAATAATGCGCTCAGTTATTTTATATGGATAATGTCAGTGATTCCAAATTTTGGTGTGTATCACAATGATGTTTCTTTGCTTTTTTCCTAAACAAGCAGATTCTCTGAATGTGGGGTAGGAAGGTTTTGAGTATTGAAAATATCCC
Organism: Pteropus alecto; assembly: GCF_000325575.1. Classification (NCBI taxonomy): domain Eukaryota; kingdom Metazoa; phylum Chordata; class Mammalia; order Chiroptera; family Pteropodidae; genus Pteropus; species Pteropus alecto. The sequence goes on along the minus strand of NW_006441953.1, from coordinate 14,704,160 downwards.
AAGTAATAGTCATGTACACAAATATTAGCACTCACTGGATTGCCTAAATTAAATCTCTTAGCTATACTCTGATGTCAGTACTCCCATATTAGAGATTACGAAACTGAGACTTAAATGAATTAAATTTCTTGTCTTAAATCACTTGTGAATGGTAAAGCTGCTGTGAGCAAAGTAGGGATCTAAGAAATGTTTTTGAAATGGAATTTAAATAAAAAAGCTTAGGTACCAAATCCAAGTCCAGTAGTATTTCTGTGGAAGGAAGAATAGGTAAAGTATTTATGATATAAAGAGTTAAATCTCCTTCCTCAAAATTCTCTCAATTCTTGATATTCACTTCTTGAAATGTGTACCCCCAATGAAAGATTTTCTTAAGGCATTGAATACTTTAATTAGATTAAGATGCTGTGTTATCTGAGGGGAGCAGCACACCATCCAAAAGGCAATGCACAAATACTCTGGTTATTACTACCCTGGATATTCACAAATCAGTACTTCGAAGTCACAGGATGGGTAATTTGTCCTAGATGGTTGATGCATATGTCATAGAATGACTTTAGATATTTGGGAGAAAAATAAAGAGAAAAAAAACGTGGCATAGGTAGTGCTAACAGGAGAAAGTGATGGTAAAGATGCAGTGTTAGAAAGGCTTCGCGATGCTTCCTAGTGATAGCATTATATCTGAGGATTTCCTACTTCTAAAGGAAAGACTAGTATATGATTATATGGAAATAAAGTGAGGAATAGCAATACACATTTGAAATATGATGATAAAAAATAGAGCTATCACCAAACATGACTAATTAATTGAGGAGCAAAATCAAACACATTATTCTTTTTTTTTTCCAAAGTAGATAAAGTGAATAATAAAGAATATTCATTTAAGTTTTTCTGTAATCATTTTCAAACTACATGCTATCTACTTCCAAAAGGATTTGAGATATTTTTATGATAAAATACATTTATATAATGAAACTATTAAAATTGAAATAATACCTCAAAAACCACACAGAGAAGAATAAGTAAATTTATTTACTCTACTTAGGTTTATAAATATATGGTGATCGAGTGTTGAGATTTCTGGCAGCCAAGGCAGATTGAAATTAGGATGATTTCCCATTTTATTTTAGGATCAGAATGGATTTTCAAGCCTGCTGACATATACTGAAACTTATATGAAAATAATTTTGTGATGTTATCAAAGCATCAATATTCTTTAAGTTTCTTAGGTAATTCAGGTACGCAGCCAGAGTTGAGAAGAGCTGACCTGTGTAAAACAAGGCAAGGTTTATCGGACTTTAAGAAAATGACCTAAGCCGACATGGTGGAAGGTGAATTATGTATCTTTTCCTTTAGAGTTGGCTTAAATGTAACAACAAACTACAGATAATGTCCAGTGGAATTTAAATCTAAATGTCTATTTTTTTTTTTTCCTGCCTCAGGAGAGGCAGAAAAATCCTTTATCAGGATTTTTCTGAAAATCCTTTATCAGAAGTGGCTAAAAAATTGACTATTTACCTGAGGACTTGTCCTACCACCCCTTACTTTTAAATAAGCTTGTCTATGCTTTAGTTATACCAGCACTCTTAATATACAAAGAAATATTATTTCTGTTTATCAACTGTTCAGGGTTCAATCAAGAGGAAGCTACTGCTTATGAGTAAGAACTGAACTGTGGATCACTTAGCAACTGTGTGATTGCGAGTTAGCTGCTTCCAAGTGGGCATTGGTTTCTTATTTACCTCATAGTGCTACTGTGACAATTAAATAAGCTTTGAATGGACACATAGTAAGCAATCAATAAATCTTAGGGAATATCACTATGCACTTTAAGTACAGACACTATCAACTATATCATTAAGAAGGCTTTGCCTTTTTACGTTATGTCCTGGGAAATCCTGGGAAATGTCTGCTACCAATTACTGATTACCCCCTAGAAAGATTTCTATTTCTATTGATCAGTCATTACAGTGTGTCTCTCTTGCTCAGCCATGTACCTCTGTTTTATTTCGGGGTTCTCTTTCAAACTGAGTGAAGATTATACACACATGCATACACATACAAACATACATACAGATACACACACACATATATGTATATATATATATATATATATACACACACATATATATATATCTCACCTCTAGTTAATTCACAATCTGCCGATATAAGCAATTGTCATTAAAAACTGAAGTTAAGCATAAAAAAAGCCATGCCAAGATGATTTTGTTTCCTCCAGAATATGTTAACTTAATTACATGGTTTATTATTAATATTATTTCTTAATACATGGAATGCATATAATGAGATGTAAGGTTGGAAGCACTGCTGAGTCAAACATTTTAATAAGCTATAATGAATTTCAGAAACAATGGATACCCAAAGTGTTATTATTTTGGTGCTTTAAAGTGAAAATTAAGATATCAGTTAAGTCATGTGCACAACATGATGATGTATATAAAAGATGTGTCTGTGTGTGGCGGGGGAAGGCCATAGGTTTGAAAAAGTCATAGGATAAAAAACAAACAAAAAACCTAAAATATATTATTTTAGATATGGCTCCCCAAATATCTTCTAAATTTGAAATGTAAACAGGCTTAGAAGGCCAAATGGTAGTAGTAATAACACATGATTGTCCTATGATGTTATTGCTTCATAGTTTTATCTGTTTTTCTCTCATATTTCAAAATGTTCTTTTCTTGTAAGCTTAAGAATTCAATCTTTTTTTTTTTTTTTTTCCTCAAGGAGGTGGTAAATTAAGTAAGTTGCTTTTGTGGCATTTAATTTTGAAATAACATCTGGGAAATGTTAGATAGTTTAAGTTACTGTCTCAAATTATGGCTGAAAATTAAATTCCAGTCATGTTTCTGACTACCTGCCCTACTTCAAAGAATTATTTTCGAGTCCTCATGTTAGGGTCAAGTTATGAATATCCTCATTTTCCTAAAGAATAATGAAATGCCAACATACTTATTTATTATTTTGTGAATTTATTTTTCTTCTTTCTTCTGAAAAGCTCAAGTTTTTTTTATAAAGAATTCATCCTCTTAAAATGTTTTATTTGTTTTTTGTTTTTTTTTAGTACATAAGTATAAAACAGAGTGGAAATAAGAAAGATCATAGCAGACAAGAGGCAATATCTACAAATATAATGACTCCAGTTAGGCACCAATTGGAATTTATTAGCTCTCTCCAGTGTAGATTAGGCTATTTTTGAAAATCAAGACACTCATTATCAGATTGTTGTTGTTGTTGTTGTTGTTTTATGCTAATGTGGTGGGAAGAACTCATTTCTTCCAAGTTTATGATTTTTGTTTTAAATTCCTATATAAGCTCCCTCTTTGGCCTATAGACACAATTTTGGGCTCAATTCACCATTATCATTTATAGAACACTCTACACCATAAAATCTCTTACACTTATAAGACCAAACTGGATTTTCATTTCATCTTTAAAATGCAGAGATTATCATTAATATTTACAAAAGATGAATTGTGGCTCAGAAGAATTAAGTCAATGGCTCAAGAGTATTTAACTTATATGTAATTGATGTCAGGAAAATAAATTTTTGTTTTCAGATTTGAAAGTCCATGGGTTTCCCCAAAAACAGTATTAGTGATCTTACAAGAGAGGACTGAAATAAAAAATTTGAAGTAGTTTTCCCCACATGGATGGGTGAGCAGAGACCTAGTTTACTTCATTTTTTTGTTTTGTTTTGTTATTCATGTTTTCATTATATTAAAAGAATAATAAATGAGAAAATAATATTATAAAGATTATTTTAACATTTTTATACTTACTAAACACTTTCGGTATAAAATAAGAAGCAAAATATATTTAAGTATTTTATAAAATAAGTATAATTATTAGAATTGCATGCTAATTCTCAATGCTCTACAGTGTGGTAATTCAGAAATGGACACCAATATAAATTTGAATGATGACTCTAAGCCCCTTCCTGAATGTAAAGCCTAAACCCAACTATTTTACTTCTCTCTTCTCCCCACCATACCTCGAGTTCCATGTCCTACTGTATAAGTTTCCTATCACTGCTATAACAAATTGCCAAGAATTTAACAACTTAAAACGATGCTAATTTGTTACTTTATAGTTCTTGAGATCAGAAATCCAAAATGGATCTCTCTGGGATAATATCAAGGTGTTGGTTAAGGTAGCCTTTATTCTGGAGGCCGTAGAGAAATATCTGCTTCCTTTCTTGCCTTTCATAGCTTCTAGAGGCCACTCACATTCCTTGCCGTTTGGTCCCTTCCTCTTTCTTCAAAGTGAGGGAAGGTGAATACAGTTCTCATACTCCATTACTCTGACCTCTTTCTCTGTCTCCACCTTCTACTTTTAAGAACTCTTCTGATTACATTGGGCTCACCTAGATAATCTAATATAATCTCCTTATTTCAAGATCAGTTGGTTAGCAAATTCTATCTGCAGTCTCAAATTCTTCTTTGCATGTAAAGTCTCCTATTCATAGGTTCCAGAGATGAGGATGTAGACATCATTGGGGTCCATTTTCTGCTTATCCCTTTCCCTTTCACTGATTTTTCTGGAGTCAGGTGACTTATACTAAGGAATGAAAGTTAACATCTCCTGAACATTGGGTATATTTTTCTTTATGGACACTGGTAACTTTTTTTTTTTTTTAACCAAGTGCAGATAAGAGAAAGCAAGTGAGCCCAGGATGGCAGAGAAAATAGATTTATCTGAGTAGCAGAAGATTTGACTTAATAGCAGAAGATTCTAGCTCAAGAGTTAAGCTTCGACTCAGTTTAATAATTAAATGTTTAAGTGACACTTCAGAACCTTACTCCATTTGTCTGTCTTGATTCCTGTCAGATATTTTCATACAACTAGACCACGGAAAGCTACTTAAGGACACAAACCTCCATTCCACAGAATCTATGTTTTAAAATGTATGTGGTTTCCTAAACAGATTTTGCCAGGTGCAGTTCGAATGAAATGTCTAAGAAAAAAAAAAAAAGAAAAGAAAAAAACCTAGAGCATCGTTAGAGTGGATCCTAACATGCACATTTCATTTTCATTCATTTCAGTATGGGAGAATTGATTCAGGTGCTTGTGAGTCAGGCTTCTATCTGTGCTTCTAAGCTTCTATGTATTTTAGGAGGTAGCTTTTAAATGGTTATTTTTTGCCCTTGTTGTTGTTGTTTATTTGTTCATTTTTTGTGTTTTAGTAGTTGGAATCCTGGGCAGTCCTATAGGAGTTCCACTTGGTTTTTCAGCATTGCTCCCTTGAACTGCTGCAGACTAACTCCAACTGTGTAGTTTAAGACATAGGTTTATCGAAGTCATTCAGCTGCTTCTGGAACTTGGTGTGCAGAGGAGTCATGCAAAGCAACTGAGCGGCAGGTGAACTGAGCTTTTGATGATTATCACAATAGCAAAAAGAAAAAAAGAAAAGAAAAAGAAACCTTTCCTTGTATTCTGTGAGTGCTTTTGTGTGATTAATCTACACTCGCCCAACGGAGCTTAATGCCTGAATTTGCAGCATGTAGATTTTTCAGTACAGTGGTAGGAACAAAGCAAGTGCTTAATAAGTCTTTGTTGGATTCGATGTCATTGTAAAGATAGTCTTTTTCTCATTAGTTGCCTGTCAATATTCTCTTTTCCCAACTAGAACTCCCTCTGCCTTCTTGTTTACCTGTGTATGTAAACACAGAAACTTACAGGAGACTATGTAGGGTCTAAAATGAATTGGGAAGTGAAATCCAATCATGGCCCAGCATGCTTTCACCATTCTGTTTTACACAAACCTTGCTAAACTCTGCTGTTAGAAGCATACATTTGAGAAATGAGTGAGATTTCAGAGCCTGTAGCACACAGTAGGAACACTCAACACTTTTATGTGGTCGAGTCAAAGAAAGAATCATGAAAGAGGTGGTTTCAGAGGATAGGGAAGATGTAGAGGAGCGTATTCAATGAAGCTGACATTCCAGAGAATGCCTTTATTTTTTCACAAAGATATGAAGCCCGAGGAAACCACACCATCTTGGTAGTTTTTCATTAAAATATTTGACTAAAATGTTTGATTACTATGCATGTTTTCGTTCATGATCTTTGTATGATGAGTAAATGCATTCCGTGATGCATTAATATTTGCAATGCCATGCAATGTACTAAAGAATTTCTTCATGGGTGAGCAAAGCCAACTTTAAAATCATTGTCTTCAACCATTTGTTCCCTGATCCAACACACTTGTCTTATTACAGTTTCAGAGGATTAAGAAACTAGAAAAAGTATTAAATATCATTGGCTATAATTCCTTCATTTTAAAGTTGAAAATGCTAAAGCTAAAAGAGTAATCTTTTCTCCTGATTTCACATTTAGTATCAGAACTGGTACTGGTACTGAATCCAAGTTTCCAGATTCTCCAGAGTTTTTTTCTAAAAAGGACCAGGAATATCAATAAATGATAATAAATAAATGACAATTGAATAGAAATGATTTTCAAGGTACTGTCATTGAAATAGGGGTTTAATGGATAAACACTGTTTATGAGGACTTACATATTAGTTGAAAATCCACAAAAATATTTAAAAATAATATAATAAAAAGTAGCATATTTTTACATTTGATTTTTTATAGTTTTTAAATTTTTTTAAAAATTACATTTCATAAAGTAGGAAAATTATATGAAATTCAATTTTTTGTTTCCATAAAAAATGGTTTTTTGGCACATGGTCACGCTGATTCACTTATGTATCTTCAATGAATGTTTTTGCTCTACGACAGCAGAATTAGATATTCGCAGAGACCTATGACCTACGAAGCCTAAAATATTTACTTTCTGCCCTCTACAGAATCAGTTTGCCAATCCTGGACTAAGTTCAATAGAATTTAGCAAAAAGAGCAAAAAACAGAGCAATTAAACAATTGTGTTCACAATACAGAGGACCTGTGTTTTAGAGCATAATATGTAGGTTAAAAATTTTTGGAAAAAAATGTTTGTACACATTTACTAAGAATTTTAAGCTTTGGCTATTCTTTTTCTTGACATTTCTCATTGGGGGAAAATAAGAAACCTATTTCTATTTTCAAGCTAGAGTAGTTCTTGCAGTAGTTTAAATATTAAAATTTATTTTTTTCTCATTTGCAAAATCAGTATGTTAATATGAACCACATAATGATGGCATGAGAAGTGACAACATAAGTAAAATGAATAGCACTTTCCTGGCACATAGTAGCTACTATTTTAATACTGTCATCATTGTTCTTTTGCGCCATTAAATAATTTGTGATCTACTAGACTAAGAACTATAAAGTATCACCCGCATTCTTAGTTTCTGAAGTACAAATGTGAAACAAATATGTGAAAATATAATTGCATACAAGTCAAAAGAAATAAATAGTTATTTAACTTCTCCTTCCCCAAATGAGTATTTTAATTAACTAATCCAAATGTCTCAACATGTTGCTTTTTAATATCCTTTCATCTGCTATTGACTTGAAAGAAAGAAAGGCAGTTTAAAGTATGGAAGAATCTTGAAATGTCAGCAAGGGAAGGCAACCCTAAAAAGTTAAAAGACCTGATTAAAGTTTGTTTGAAGGTTCTGCCAGATAAATTCCAACTAATGCGCTATGGAATCCTAAATATGTTTGTTCAGTAGCCACTAACACCAGTTGAAAATGTTTGCATTTTGCAGAATAACCAAGTACCAGTTCACTTGCAAGTAAGATCTCACAGTCTTGGATAGCTCCTTTTTAAAAATAAATTGTAGCTCTCCTTATAATATTGCAATGTTCTCCTCCACGACTGTTTCAGTGCTTTATGACTGACAAAGAGAGTCATTAGAAGTCTGTTTGATGGACATAACTAAGTGAATTGGGGTGGGGGAGGGGGTGGAGGAAGCGCCTGTCCCATTCAAAAATAATTGATGTGACTGAGACAGCTGTATGTGAGTTCCAGATAAGGAGATTTATGGAGAAACTACTGAAGCTAAAAAGGAAGGTGCACATTTAAAGTTCCCAATAAAGTTGTCTGTAAGACACAGAGCAGCATTCAATAGAAAGAAAGAGATTTACCTGAAGTTCTTTCCACTGGCATCCTTAGGGTCCTATCCTCTTGCAAATAAAATCCCCATAAAGGCAGTGTCGCTAGGTTGTAAGAAATGAACTCCAAGGGGAAAGTTTCTGCACTCTTACACCAATGCTGTGCTTTCTCTTTTACTGTAAGTATTGTGTATAATATGATATTCCCAATGCTCAACTATTTTCTTTTTCCTTTTCTAAAATTAGCCACTGCCCTATCAAAGAAAACAATTCATCTTCATCGTGCAGATTGCAACTTAGATTTTGCTAACGTAACCAAATATTTTAAAGTATATCTGATAATGGGATGTGATATTTGCTTTTATGCTGTGATGTTTACCTTTTGATTTAACAATTTAGAATGGCTAAAAATAAAGGCATTGTTATTCATCGTTTTGAATATGCATCAGGTTTCTATTGCTTTTCTTAGAAACTATAAATGAAATTAGTGACAGCATTTTTTTAAATAGGTAGAACTTGGAAATGTTATACATATTTTGTAATGATTGTGTTCTGAAAACAAAATAGCATATTGATGTTAATTTCAAATTTAATTTCCTGAAAGGTGCAGATTGTAAACAGTATATGTTATTATATCAGTACTTTCAAAAAAAGAAGCGTGATTATATGGTTCTCTGAAATTAAAAAAAAAATGAATATCTGCAAGTTAAAATAAAAAATGAGGCAGCTATCATATTTGTAGTTCAGTTGACCATCATCTTTTTAGACATTAAGAAAAATACTTTTTAGAAAACTGTTTTAATCCTCTAATAAATTTGAAATGTGTGGATTTAACTTTCCTTGAACACTCTGGAAACATTATCAATCATGGAAATACAATTTTACAAAGAAAAAAATAAAAGAAGCAAATGCTCACCATATTTTCCCCTCATGTATGCCTTACTCCTTGAAATAATGTCATTAGAACACAAGCCTTATTTTTGTAATCCAGATATATTCTAACTCCTCTCCTCATCTAAGCAGGCTGTCTTTTTCCTGATCTCAAGTTCAGCAATATACTGGGTTTAGCATCTTTTCATTTTTTCAAAAAAAAAAGAAAAAGAAAAAAATATTAATGAGAAAATGCATTTATTAAATATGTTACGTCGTATACCCCGTAGCACCCGAATTAAAAAAAAAATCGTATTCGCTGTTTGTCCTTTCAAGGCTGTAAGGTTGATTTTACATGGAAATGATTACTGCCATCACACATCCCTCAGGTTGGGCTCACCAGAATTTCTAATGAGGAGAGGCTAGAAAGAAGTAGCCATCCTCATGGTCACCCACAGAGAGAGAGAGCAAAAATCGAAGGCAGAGAGGACCTCTCCATTAACAGCTTTGCCTATTCCCCAAGTGACCTGTAAATTTCTAGAAAATAAATCATATAAAATTATATTAAGAGTGGGAAATGCTGGTTCCCAGTCTACATGTAGTTTAAAGCAATGTCAACTCTAAGCATTTCCATCCGCTGGGCACTGAGATGACAATGAAGGCACATCCAATCCTGCAGGGATTGTGTAGTATCTGGAGTTAACTTTTAACATATTTGTAACAACCTTTAAAATACCTGGGCAGGCACTATAGTAGAGTATGTCTTGAAGTAAAAGTGTCCATTGTGTTGTAATGGAGTCAAAAACTAGTTGATGAATGCCATTCTAGAATAATAGACTATCAAAATGTTTATGTTTAATAAATAGTTTTTTAAAAATTTGTTAGTGTATGTATATGTTTTACAAAGAACTTATAGTTAGAACAATAAAACCTTAGTGTATTAAGAAGAGAATTGGGATTGAAATCTCATAATTTTTTTAAAAAATTCCATTTAAAAGCATTGTGAATTACTGAGGTAGAAGAATATATATATATATTTTTTTTCAGTAAAAAAAAAACAAAAACAAAAAACAAAAAACTAAAACATATGGGAGATAGTTCTAGTTATGTAGCTATATAGCTGTTGCCAGAGGTATAATGCCTTTTATAGTATATGTCTTTGAGGGAGCCGAAGGCTCTTTTTATAAACCATCTCATTATTTCCCTGGGAATTTAAGTTAGTAAAGGGCAGTTATTATTATCTCTGTTTTATGGATCCTGAGCCTAAGGCATAAGAACTGAGGGTTGGCTAACTTGTCTGAGGTCAATAAGGACTCAATAGAGTTGCTTGGGATAGAATCTTTTTATTTTTCTATTATACTATTTTGTTTCTCATTACACACATACATACACACATGCACACAGACAGATAGCACACAAACGTGTTCTCAACATCTTTTGTAATTTTATTTTTAATTTTATTTCTCTCTTAAGTCTACTTAGTTTACTTATCTTCTCTGATTTCTTTCATTCACCAACCACCTTACGTTTTGAGGCACTCTTTTTTGCTTGTGTTTTTAAATATTTACCTTAAAACTAAATATTTTTCAATACAATGAAGAAAGACAAAAATATAAACAAATTAAATTCAACACAAATTCTTTTCTTTTAACTATGATCTTACTTTTCTCATGACATATTTTAAAAATTTTCTTCATTTTTTTTTTTTATTTATCCATATATTTACATTCCAGTCTTTTACTTGCTTTAGTCTAATCTCCTAGAATTGTTCTTAAGAGTTTAGAGATATGAAATAACCCTGAGAACCTTCCAAGGGGTGAACTCAGTGGACATGTGGTAGTCAGCAGTTTTCTCCATGGCTCCGACGCCTTTGATCATATAGGATTTTCTTTCTTTCCAGAAATGATTGGCTTGCTTGGCTTCTGAATTTCAAAAGTGACATGGTTTTCTCACCTACCCTCTTGTATCCTTTGCTGATAGCCTCAAATATGGAATCTGTAATCAGCCCTCAAGTATATATTATCTATCAAACTTCATTCTCAACCCACAAATCTGTCCTTGGCAATGCCTTCCCTAATTCCCAAACAGGTTTTGCAGCATCTTTTTAACACCTCTATTTTGTCGGAAACTTGATCATATCTTGTTTGTTTTATATAGCTATAAAATATTTAGTTTCTTAAATGTGTAGAATCATTGTTGAAAAAGCCTTGAAGTCCATAATATGTACAAAACAAATGTAGGTATAGTGAAATAATGACTGAATCCAGTCAGCCACACAGGCCCTGGAATGGCCTTGCTCCCCATTCTCATTGCTGTTTCTCCACAGCTCACTTTTTCTTAGCATAACCCTCTGCCTTCAACATATCTTCAAACTCCTTTTTTTGTAAGGATTTGCCAGATCATGTCTTCGATTTCACTCTTATAATTAGTTTGTTCATTTGCCTAACTAAAATCTTTGATATCTGCTCACTCCTGTTTATGTCTCACATATATCACACTGAAAAATTTGGGAGTGATTTTCTTGGAGACCTCTTTCTTGAATTCCTTATTCAATTTTCAAGTACATCTTCACAGTTTCAAATAACTAGAAGGCTGATACTCTTCCTCAAGCTTATGCTTTTTTCTCTTTTAGAAAGATCAGTTTGCTCTCGTAGGACATCAAATCTTTTATTACCAAAGACAGAAAAATGCAGAGCTCAGACACCTCAGGTCACTAGATTTATTTATGTAATATTTTTGCATTTCAAGATGGAACCATGGTTCTACTGACTCTTCAGGGAAACTCTATGGCCATTTAAGGGATGAGCTGGTTTCCTGGAGCAGTGTGGTCTTTTCGACTTCTTTCCGTGTGTTCTTTCAGTGATGGGGAGGTCTCCTTCCTCTTTGTGCCTCTTCATGACCTGGGGGATCTTATAAACTACTGATATTCAGTTCCATAAGGAACACTGATTTCATCAGTGGGACTGGTGTTGGTACTAGGTTCATTCACAAGTGCTCAGGATCACACTAAAGCATATCTACGTTTGAGAGTCACTACTTAAACTACGCTACTTCAAACTATCAGTAAGTAACAAAGTGACAGTTACATGTGTAATGCAAACTCATTCTCTCTGTTACACATTTGACATAATACTTTGTATTTTTGCTTTAGTCAATATTTCTGGAATACACAAATAATATGAATTCTGTGTCATAACTTCTATTATAAAATCTGACTTCTCAATAGACACAACCCGATGATGAAGGATGGGATGTAAATACTTGTTTGTCCATCCATCTATCCATCCATCTGTCAATCCATCCGTCCGTCCATCCATCCATCCATCCATCCATCCATCCACATCCATCCATCCATCCATCCATCCGTCCGTCCTTCCGTCCATCCGTCGATCTGTCCATCCAGCTACCCACCCATCTATCTATCTATCTATCTATCTATCTATCTATCTATCTATCTATCTATCTATCTATCTATCTATCATCTATCTCTTCATCTATATCTAAATTTATATGTCTGATTTACTATTAAAACTAAAGCTTAACTCTTGCAGATTTCGGGTTTTAGGATTCTGTACTAATTTGGTTCACATTGCCAACTTAAAAACTTTGCTTCAAGAATTTTCTTTATTAAAAATTATTAACTAGAGAAATAGTAATATAATGCTGCTATTGTACTGTATACATTTAATGGTCTATTTTAAAATTCAGATAAAAATGAGAGATGGAGTATTTTATGATACACTGTGTGATACTCTTTATTTTAAATTTTTATTACAAATTATTTTTCCATTCATTAAGATATTATTTTGAATGAAAAACATACAAAAAGAAAACATTAATAAATCAAAGTATTTTTTAGTATACCTATTTATCACAGTATTTTAAAGTTAAAACATTTTTTCTTCCATCATTAAGTTTAATATGTAACCTAAAATAATTCATGGTGATTAAAATATTCAAAGTAGAGTAAAAAATTAAGAAAATAAAATGCACAGATATATTCACTGCAGTTATTATGTAATACATTATAAAAAATCATTATTTTTGACATTTTTTATTGCAGACATGGCCTGTCACCAATCTGTTATCCTAGCATTACTTTTGGTGGAACCAACATTTAAACACAGATTCTAATATTACCACTTTCACCCAAACATAACCCTCTTTTCTATTTTTATATCAAAATATAACACCATTTGTCATAATTTCTTATTTATTTTCCCTTTGTCAATTTATAAGTATAAATTATATATTTCTTTATTTTGAACTTTTTACATTAGTGAAGACTGATTCTTAAAGATTTGAAAGTCATTAATATAGATTTTGAACCTCCTTTCCCCCTCTCTCTCTGTATGTATAAAATTTATATAAATTCTTTTTATTTTGCTCTGTCTTGAAGTGATAATATACCTTCATGATCCTTGATGTTCTTTACTAAATTTAACATTGTCATTAAAATATTATTGTTTAGTAGTATTTGATGAGTATCTTCTGTGTGGTTTTAGAAGACTGTCAGTGGTCTCATTTCCAAGGTGAGACCAAAGACATAAAACAAATCACATTTTGTAGTAAACTGAGAGTGAAACATGGGAAAAAAAGAAAATATACATATAAGATAAAGCATGGTAAATACAAATTGATTTCTACATCTATTTAGATTAAGGTAAAATATTACAATCATACTACTGTAAAGAAATATGAGAATTATTAATGAAACAAGGATAATGCTTCAATGTAGTTTATTGTCAGTAAATTTTGGCCTATGCTGTTTATACTAGAAATATTTTGTAATTGTTTTAAAATACTGAAGCTCCAATTCAGCAAAACATTATAAAGAAGAGTATGTGCTTTAAATATTTTCCCTTTACAGTAATATTCAGCAGTTTTAAAAGTTTAGCATAAAAAAGGATTTTATGAAGACTGAATACTACAAATAACTACATGAAAGGCAAGGTACTCATTAGAAACACCAATAAGAGACAATATAAAGGGAAGCTTTATAGAAGTGTGTGTGTCTTTAGTAAAGTCGATTTATAAATTTTGGGGAAATGTCACAATGCTCTCGCTTTCCCATTATTAACCTGCCATGTGTGGATATTCCTTAACATTTTAAATAATTCTACTAGTCACAATTGTGATAAATGATTTGTACTGTTAGTATTCAAGTTATAAAATGGCAAAAAAGTTTCTTTCCCTTTCTCACTATATTCTAGCAACATTACTTTTATACTTTATATTAAAAAGAGCTAGAATGAGTTATAGGTTTAAAAATTCATACATTTATGCCAGTTTCAAATCATACAAGAGCTTAATGGACACAGCTATTGACAAGAATAACCTCAGACAAATATTACAGAAACTTTTTCGTATGTTTTTTTCAAATATTACATATGTAGCACTGTCCATGCATGGTTTTAGTTTGTTTCCCGGATGAACCTATTTTTTTGTTGTTGTTGTTTTATTTTGTAGTTACAATAATCTGTAAATTCTTTACATAAGAAATCTTCAGTATTATATAAATTGTGAGGTCCAATTGGATAAAGATTTGCAACAGTTTTTAAATACAGCCTAAAGACTGTACATGTTACTTTTTTAGAACGAACTATAGTCATAGTAAGCATATACAATTAAACTTTTTAAATTTGTGTTTATGTCCTGGTTAAGGAAAATTTTATCTATTATTTCAATACTACCCTTAAAATTTCAAAGTCAATAGGCAATATTTTTAATATGAATAAACTAAGAAATATATTCTTATTTCTTAGCACTGCACTCTAAATTTCAAGTTATCAGCTGTACCTTTAATAGTTTAAGTCAACTGCCAGAACACTCATTTTTAAACCATTATGTCATATGGAACAAGTATTTAAAAATGAAGTCTTCTTACAATGGATTGGTTCAATATTTATTGCTTCCCAAATCGCTGACCCTTGTTTCTAAAGTCTATTTGTGAAAAAGCATATCTGAAGTGAAGACTACTGAATAAAAAAAAATTGAATATGTGGAACTAACAAAAATTTAGATGTGTTTTAGTCAAATTGCTGTTTTCTTATCTCTATTTAAGAAAGGGAATTTTCAGTTTTTTCATAATAGAATCTAAGTTCTGGGCATTGCCTTAGAGAATACAGAGTTAACCAAATAGATGTCAACATACCATATTAAGCATTTTGTATTGAATTAGTTGTCAATAGGCCTTAATGTATGTAATTTATGTATTTTTTTAATACGATCATTTACAATCTTATATTTTAGTGACATTCAGAATCTTTTCTTTTACAGCCATTTCGTAGAGTGACGTTTTCTGTTGTGAGTCAGCCTCAGGACCCACATCAGGGGTCACTGCAGAGTTGCTATGACAGCGGGCTGGAGGAGTCAGAAACACCAAGCAGTAAGAGTTCATCAGGGCCAAGACTGGGTGCCCTTCCACTCCCAGAGGACAACTATGAAAGGACCACGCCGGATGGCAGTGTTGGTGAGGCAGAGCATATGGAAAATGGTAGGGGCAAACACGACATCCACACACATAATCACGCTAGTGAGCCATAATAAGTAGACTTGCAAGGTCAGTCTAAAACCAAAATAAAGTAGCTGACACTAAAACTATTTTATTGGAAATAATAAATATTTGTTAAAGTGCAGAAATGCCAAATAAAGGAACATAACTATATAGATAAAATTTACTAAATTTGCACCATTATTTTAAAACAGCCTGTCAGAAATAAACACATTTACAAATAAGAGTAGTACCTGGTATGAAACAAACTAAATTAGTGCATAATACCTAAACAATAGCAACTTGAGAAAGGTCTTGCGTTATTGTTTTCTTCTATTCATTTTTGTCATGCAACTATTTCTTCAATTGCAACTGTCCAGTCTTAGTGAAAAGATATGTTGATAAACACACTTTATTTGACTCTCTCTTCTCCTGAAAAGCATTTTCAAACTCTTCCTTTCCAGTGATAGCTGAAATGGAGTCAGAGAAGGAGAACATTGCCTATCTTGTTCTTAAAAAGATATTATAAATGCTGTTAGAACTCCCCTCTCACTTAAGTATAAGTTTTTTTTTCTCATTTTTGTGCAAGAGACAGTAGGAAGGCAAATGATAGTATTTCATATTCTTATTCTGTTGTGAGATGATTTTCATAATTGCTACAATTGAACTTCTATACATTTTTTTCTAAGTTATAAAATTAGATTACAAATAGTACTTACACAACATTACACATTGTTTATGTTCCCAAAGACCATTAGGTGATTTATTTTTTTGGATTTCAGGTTATAAATAAATGCCCGAGAAATAGATTTATGACTAATAATGGAATGGTGAAGTTCTTACTAAGTTTATTATTATTTCAAATATAAAAAGAGAGTATATATAGGGGAAGGAAGGAGAATTACATGCATTTTATCTTCAGTGAGAACTTGAAATGAATTTATGTCTTTCACCATCCCATCCCCCAAGTGAAGTAAGATATTCTAACTTTTTGTTATATACCAGTTTCTTAGAGATGGTATGCAAATAGAGCATATTAATGCAGGAGAAACTGATAATTTCTGGAAATTTACCTATGAATATTAAAATTCAATATTAGAGCATAATATGTCATAAGTGACCCCCAAATGAAATTATCACTAAGCTAAACAATGTTAAATAATTATTTTTTTTCCACATTGTTATCTGGATGAGACGATATGATACCAGGGTCTGATACTGATAATCTCTCTTGATTAATTACTCAGAGTTTAAATGGCATTTTGCCTTTATGGCTATAAAGGCATGCTTATCTGTGTGTATGGTGGTGTGTGTTTACGTGAATGGGAGTTTGATATGATTTTTAAGAATTAACTTTAGTATTTTTTAAATAAGTAAAAAAATTTTTGGCATGAATTGTGATGCTGATGAATATATATTTAAGGCAAATATGTTTGAAATGCTTTACACAAAAGTAAATATTAAATTTAAAATACAGTAATAATATTTTATATACACACACGCATGTATACACACATACCTAGACAAGCAGGGTTAATTTAAGAGCATTACTATATCTATGATTACTTTTGATATTATTATATAATTTTGTTTTTAAAAGTACTTTTCTCACTATAAAAAATATAATGTATAAGTATTTCCTGGATATCAGCTATATTAATAGAAAAAACTTTGTATCATTGGCATTATAATCGAATTTTAATGTTATTTTTGTTTTTCTATTTTTGAGTTTAAGGAGGTTCAATGCCTTTAAAATAAGAAAGAAATGATAAATTATAAACATAATTATATATGGCAAACACTTATTAGTTACTTTTTAGAAAACATACATGTCATAAAAAACGTAACAGATGAGCTTGTTAAGAGACTGGCATGTTTACTGAGAAACAGTTCCCAAAGAAGGCTTTTAGTTATTTTTATAACTACATTTTTAGTTTGGCAACGGTAAGGGCCATTATAATATAACTGTTTTTTCCTGATTTTATATGTGACTGACACTCGAAATTCTAAGTTTATATAACCATTCATCACCTGCTAGCTGTGATTCACGTTAGCCCTGATCTATAGGTAATGAAAGATGTGATTTACTTATCCAAATGTAGGAGTTGACATTAGAATAAGAGTTTGGTTGGGTCCAAGTTTTCAGACTAACGTCTAGCTGTAAAGTCCAATTGTATTGCTTGAATTCTGGTAATTTCATTTTCAATATTAATGGGTCATTCTGACATAAACAAAATTGGAATTGAAACCTGTCAAGTATTCATTTGTCACATTTAATTGGAATCCAGGTAATCGGCAGTGTTTTGCTTGGTTAGGTTTTAATCAGGATTTGTATTGGATTTTCCATGAAAATACCATTTTGGATGCTGTCCTAGTTCCTAAATATTATTAAATCAAATATTTTCCTTAAATTTTAACCTATGTGAAACAATATAGTCATAATTTATTTTTGGATTAACTTTTATTGTAAAATTTAAAAGATAATTTTCAATGCAATAATATATAACATTTTAATGTCAATGTAAACTGGGTGTAAGTTGGGACAGCTGATGATAAAAATAAGTTGTTACAGATGCTGTAGTAAGTACATAACTAAATACAGAAAAAATTAAGTCGATAGGCAGGGAAATGTGTTTATATTTTCCAAAAGCTTTTATCTGCCTTCTATACTTTAGCATAATAACCAAAATTTTGTTGAGAGTCCGTGGGTTAATCCTTTTCATAACAAGCTTTACCTTATATATCAACCCACTTTAGTGACAGATGACAAATGAAATTTTATTCTCTTATTACCTAGGAAAAAGAATACACTGTAAAAATAAGAATAAACATAATTTCTTGAAACCTGAGCTAATAATTACAATAAGACTAACATTTTGATGAATCCAAATCTGGGATACTTACATGCCATGGGTTTCTGAAAAGAAGTAATGGAAATTATATCATTAAAAATATTTTATGAAAACCTCTATGAATTATACATTTATTCATGAAAAAGATCACTAATATATTTTTCCTCTTTAATCATTTTATCAATATTATGATTATTTTACATTGATTCCTTGATAAAATTGGGGAAATTGGTAATTTATGATTTTATTAAAATACATTTAGTGGAATCAAATACTTTAAGATATGGAGTTCATGGTGGAAGTTTAGTAATGATAAAATATTTGATAATGAAAATGTTAAAATAATTGAAACCTACTGCAATGGATTGATAGTTCAAGTGAAAATCAAATATTAGGCTTAAAAACACAACCACATTAAGGGCAACCATTGACTATGCAAGAGCTTGCCCTTCTTTGAATTATGCAGGAGTCTTTACCCTTTTTCTTGGGGTGGCATTTAACAGTCTCTTCAGGTCTATTTAAATATTTATCTTGGCCCTTGCCTTCATGCCATGGTCTGTTTACTTTTTCCAGAGTCTTCCTGAATCATATTTGCAAGGCTAGCTTGTCTTTGCTATGTAGTTTTGATCAGATATAGTATTTAATATCTCAAATATAAAAAAAAAAAATGCCCCACTTGACCTCTAATCTCAATTTTGCCACTAGAATTGAGTAGATCACTTACTCCTCTGGGTCTGCTTCTGATCATCTCTAATTAACTAAATTAACTCTAAAATCTTACCCAGATTCACCAATCTATGATTCTCTCCTTCTATCCAATTTTTCTTAAATCTTTTACTCTCTAGAAAAGAAAGAGATCTTTGGGTCTCTTAGTGAGATGCTGAGTGAATTTGATAGTATGTCGTAATGTGGGCAGGGCAGAAGTATTTCTAGGGCCTTACTCTCAATCCACATGTCATATGTGCATTCTAATAGTAGATAATGCATGTATTACATAAATCAAAGAACAGGACTGAGTCCGATGATGAGATTTCTGTCCAAGTCAGTGGGAATGTCGGCACCACAGCAGGCCAATAGAATAAACACTTGTACTTTTTTGCTCGACAGTGTAAACTTTGGTCAGGATAAGAGTGAACAAAAGATAGAAAACAGTACATATTTTTTCTGTAGGTACATAGTACATTTACAAATAGTATAACATAGAAATAAATTAAAATAGGAAAATAGCAGTTAATCCATAATGCATATTTTAAAAAGTTAAATGAGGTCAGAAATTTGGCCATTCTAAATGCCTAAATCATTTTATGCCCCTTAATTCTCTCAGACACTTAAAGCATAATTTTGATTTGTATACATTAATGTTTTTGAATTCCCCACTTCCAAACTTTTTCAGACTTAATTGTTTTATTTATTCTCCTCACTCCACATGCATTAAATAGTGTTTAAATTACATTGTCCTTGAAGGTTGAAACATGGTACGAACCACCAGAAACCCACTTTGCATCTGCCCTGGACTTTTTACATTCCTTTCAGAAATAGATAACGGTCCATTTGAAGTATTATTTGAGAATGAACCACCATTTTTATATGACTAAAGGAAATGAGAATGCAGACTAAACTCTTATCTTTGTGTGAGATAAAGGATCTTTTCACTACTTTTCTCCCACTGACCCAATTTTCAGCAGTCATCTGTAAGGTACTATCATTTAGTCAGTTGCTATTGACTTGCGCTGTTTTCATTTAGATTGAATTATGTAACAAGGCTGTCTCTTCCATCTTTCCAAAGATGCTTGTGCACTTTTTAATGTCAAGCCCAGGAAAATTTTTCTGTAGGAAGAGACTAACATTCTTTGGAAAGGATTCATTTCCGTGGTTCTGCACATAACCAGGTCACTATATGTACCAGTTTTTGACTGAGCCTGCATTTTCCGTTGTTTTTTTCCATGGCTCTGTACCTTCCAAGTATCCCTAAGGAGTCCACATACCCTCACTTCAAGAGATCCCTATTCACTCGTACATTTTCTTAATGATTATAGAGAAATGTGATTATAGAGACTGTCTCTAAGTGAGGTCTCAGCCAATCAAAATGTGTGCTATAGCTGCTCCAGTTTTCCAGTAAAATGAGCAGCACAATCTAAGAGAACCTAAAGAAGAGGCAACATTATGGATAGAATGTAGTGGCTTAAAGAAAAACAGGCTTTGAAATCTAATAACATCGGTTTGAATCCTGGTTTCTCCTTAGTAGGAATATAATTTTCTGATCTCTTTAGCCCCACTTTCTTCAATAATAAATCACAAAATTGTGGAAAAAATTAAATAAAATATTAGCACCTAATAATTTATAAATAAAAAATAATTGCAACAATAATTTCATTATGTTAATCAATGATAACATTATTTACTACTATTATTTAAATAGTGATAAATAATTGTGATTATTATTAACTAGGTAGATTTGACCTAACACAATGACTTAATCATAAAAACATTATAAAATGTTTAGTCTCACAAGAATAGCATCCTAATTTTACCGGTAAGAGTGATATTCTGACCTTGTGAATTTCTCATTTCTGTGGGGTACCAAGGGCTGAAACCCAGCAGCAGTGACCTTTAAACATTTCTAGGATCCACACTGACACTGAATCAATCCAACTCTTTGTGGGTTTTTTTTTTTTTTCATTTAAGGTTGGAGAAGCCATTATTATCTTCTACATGTTCTCTCTCTTTCTCTCTCATTTTTAATATTTTTAGATTTTATACTCAATGTTCCAGCTGAATGAGTATTCTCCAGATGTATATTTCCCTTTGAACTGCTGCAACATACTCACATTGACAGGGAAAACAAACTGAAAAAAGTGTCCAATTAGTATGCTTACTGAACTCTCAGCCTTTTCTTTTTAAATCTCAGTATTAATAATTAACACTAATAAAACATATGGCCATGTTGCCCTTTTT
>NW_006441953.1:14650376-14682861 GCF_000325575.1 Pteropus alecto | reverse complement strand
AACCCTTATGACATTTAAGGACAGAATGAGCTCTCATCAAATCTTAAAGTGACTTTGGAGGTTAGTTAGTGGGTTTGTTGCCTCCAGACTCACAAAACATTTGCATATCTAAATTACAGCACACTTGTTAGATAATGCATTTCATTTACATTATTTGGTTAAAAGATTATCATCATATTTCCTGTATTCTATTTTTGCTTACAGATTGTAGGTACTTCTTTTTAGATTTTTTTCTAAAATTATGTGTAAAAAACTTGAAGTTGCTGAAATAGAACAATACTTGTAAGCATCTTTAAGATGATAAAGAAACTTTGGAACTTGGCTCTTAAAGTGTAGTTAACACTCAATCTCAGAGGCTACTCCACTTGCGGAAAAACCATTTCATCTCAATATTCTTCTTTTAGAATAAAACATTTTCTTTTGTTACCTTTTCTATTGCAGTATTTTTTTTTTTTTGTAAGAAAAGAATTCTCTTCTTTATTAAAGCAAAGCAGAATAATATTCTTCTTGTCTCTTATTTAATGGAGTAATTATATGGTGACAAAGCTAGGTTATTCATTTTGATTCAACAAATATGTATTGAAAATAAAATATGACCAAAGCTTTCTGAGGAGATTGAAGTGAATGAGAAAGAATTCCTGCTTCATGGTGGAATTCCTTATGTTGAGGAGATACAACCTTGATTTCAGTGAATTCACTATAACATGAAAAAGGCAAAGCTCATTAGAGTTCAGACTGTTTCTGAAGTACAGAGAAGAGAAAGGAAAATTATGTAGATGAAACAGTTATACATGAACTTATTAAAATTTCACATTTTATATAAATAACATATTGGGCTGGAAGAAGGCCTTGACATATTATCTTTATACATCTTCTCTTTTTACCTACCCATCTTCTACAGTTTCAAAATAACTATTAAATTGACTTGAAAGCTTCATGTTGAGCTTAAGTCAAATTAATTTCTTTTTTTAAAACTATTTTTTTTTTTGCTATAGCTTTCTTCTTTTTTTATGCTAAACAATCAGTTAAAAAACTCAAAAATTTATCATTGGTCAAATTGGCAACTAATAGTAAATCCAGCTCTAAACTACAGAACAGATTAATTTTATGTCTCTGTTCTCTCCTTATTTATAAATACGAGCAATTAGTAAAACAGTTTGTGCTTTAAATAAGGCCTTCCAAACTTAATAAGAGCCTGTAAATAATCTCTTGAAGTTATTATTACTTTTCAGAAGACTAATTGTGTTACTCACACTAAATGATGATTAGATTAGAGTAGATCGGATTAGGTTAGATTTATTTTTTGGAAAAAAAAGTTTATTCCTTGTGTTTGCAAATCATTTTTGTAATTCTATCTCAAAATTAAAGTTAAGTTTATGGGTATTTGTCTTTATGTCATATCCCCTTTCTATTTGAAATATAGACTATAGGTTATCTTGTTTTTAAATCTTGTTTCTGATGTTTATTTAACTTATGTAGGTAGATCTTTTTGAGGAGACAATATTCATTTTGTATGCTTTCTGTTTACTATTCAGAAAGTATAACAATAAGCTTATTACAAAATGATAAACACATGGAAATTTGAAACACGTGGAAATTTAAGTGCTTTGTTAAACCCAGATTTTCTAAAATATGACACTTTCGAAAGAAATTGTTTTTTGATACTGCATGTTCATATGAAATCTGTGACAAATACTTTAAAACGTTTGGTAATAAAAAAATAGTAGAACAGTGCCCTACTGTTTAAAAATCATCTACTCAGTCACTTCAATTGCAATACATATTTTCTATGACTTTATTTCTGCTCTGAAATGCTCAGCATATACATCGATGAGGTAATTAGGGGACCCACACATGTTTGAAAGCTGTATGTTTCTCAGGGGTTGGATTCCCATGAGCCATAGTGAGCTATACTGAATTATGCACATTGTTTCTATTCAGTGTGAGGCTGTATTTCACGAATCCAACATTTTTAGCAAAAGGTCATAGCAACCATAGATTAAATTTTGTACAATGAACAGAGAATTTAGACTATTATGAAAATTCATTAAATTCAATAACCATTTGTTGAGCATTTACTCTATGCAAATTCCAATGAAGGATCCAAAGGTGAATAGGACATGCTCTCTGCCTTTTAAGCATTTAAATATTGTGATGGAGAGTGAGATGTACAGAATTGGGTATTTAGAAGTAAAGGCAGGAGAAGCCCTGTAGAGATAGAGGAGGATATGAGTTGGGAATATGAAAAAGTGTAGTCAACCCTTGAAAGATGAGTAAGTTGAGATTTGATAAGCAGAAATATGGAGAAGATTATAGAAAACAGTGACTGCTACCAAGAATATCAAGCAGTGAGGGTGGGAAAACAGTGGTGCTATTTGCCAACCTAGGAAAAACGGAAGAGTAGCGTGTTTCCAGGAGAATGTATCTGATTAAGACAAATGGGATTTGAAACAGTCAGGTACTATCCAGCGGGTTATTGGAAATGTACATCTAAAACTTTAGAGTATAAATACGTAGCAGAAATACAGCTTCAGGAGTCATTAGCACCCTGGTGATTATGAAATCTTGGGAGATGAGACCATCACGTCAGCATATGATACCAGAGAAGAGATGATACCCAACACAGAATCTAAAAAACTACTGAAATATAACAGAATAATGGAGAAGTAAGTTTCAGTGCAGGTGACTGAGAAATATGTTATTTAAAAAATAAATAAATAAAAAGAAAAGGAAAACCCAACAAAATGTGGTAGGTGGAGGAGAAAGATATTTATTTATTTATTATTTATTCACTTATTATCTATTTTTGAAGAGGTCATGGGGAATTGTTTGTTGGATATAGTAGGCTGAAGAGAAATTTAGAATTGGAGAAGTAGTGGTGTCAAATGTCCAGTGATTCAGAGATAAAGATAAAGAAGTAGACACAGGATCATACAGACTTGGATTAATGAAGAGAACTAAGATTCTCAGCTGACAGTTACATTATTTTTCACAGCCCCTCTTTCTCACTCTACTGTATACTGTATGAAGACAGAACTTTTGACTTATTTGACATTTCATGACACATTGGAATAATTCCTACATGTAGATGTCCAAAAAATTTGCGAATTTAGTTACATGAACTAGGAGCCCAATGTTACTGATATTCAGTAGAAGTGAGGCAATTGAGAAAGCTGAAGATCAGGAAATGTGTAAGAACATACTTGAGAATTTCTTTCTCAGGTCAACAAGTCCATTATAATGTCATTACAAGAGGCAGGGGCATGGTTGCATCCCTTGACATCTCTCTTAATAAATTTCTAATCATCTTATGATCCCATTGTTCAGAGATTTTTTTGTTTATACAGAATTTTTTGAAGGTACTACAGAATCTAAAATTTCTGTAAAATAGCTATTGCTATCTTTCTTTGAGTTATATAATTACTCTTTTAAATGAGTTTTGGCCTTGCATATGACTTTTGTGTTTTATTTTATACTAGGCCAGCATTTATCCATCTCACTGCCTTGAAATTAAAATAGTATCTAATTGTAATTTTGGTGAGATCCAATAATTGATAATATCATCCTGGTCATCATAAAAAAAAATTTAATTTGTGATTAAATTGTTAATAATACTATGCAAATAGAAATGCCTCAAAACAGAAAATAATGAAAAAAGAATTTGCATGAAAAATAAATTCAAATAGTATAATAAAAGGACTGTTAAATTTCAGTCTATTTTACATGTAAATATCATGAAAATGCAATGTTAAAGATGCTTACCACAGCTAGTACACCATGCGAGGTAAGAAATGCCTCCAAAAATACTATGTGCAAAGACTTACTAATAATGATATGCCAGGCAGATGTCACTTTTGATTTTGTTTTTATCTAAGGAAGGACAACCCTCAATGTCACATAATTTTTTTCTTTCTCTGTGTCCATTGTTGCTTAGTAGGGACTATATTGATAAAACTTGTCTTCGAGCCCGAGATAATCTAATTGCTACATAACAATTTCCAAATAAAAATGTACCTCCTTTTTAATCATGCAGATATTTATTTGGTCCAACAAAAATCTCTAGAACTGTCTATTTTCTGGTCTGACATATTTATTCCCCATGTCTTGGAATATTGAACAGAATGTGTGGAAATTTAGTGCGAGCCAAGAGAACGCTACCTATCTATTATCAAGGGGCCTCTAGATCCCAAAATTACAATTTTTTTTAGTGCACAGAATTGTACAGAGCCAAGCCCAATTCTCAACAATATTATTAGATCCTGTGATGTCAAACTGGAATATTATTAGTATATTACATTTTAAACAAGAGAATATTCCATTCAAGAAATAGGAAAGTCCCTGCTTCCTTCCCAAGTCAATAACACTCTTTATCTCTAATGGCACCCAAAGAAAATCAGGGTACCTCTTAAAAGACTGCCTGGAGAGCATGGAATCAGAAGAAGGACTTCTTTAGCCAGAGCCCGTGAGGCTGGATGAAGTCTGCCGAAACACATGCACCATTGATCGAGATCTTCTGAAAAAACAGATGATTTGGCTCCCCAGATTCAGGGCCTCTTTCAGCCTGGGCACCAATTGCAATCTTATGTCTTTAACTTGTGGTTGTTGTGTGGTTGTTTTTCTTTAAGGTTATCCTGTAAGGATTTTGCATATACTTTTTTAAAATATGAGATGATTTTCTCAGTATCAGCTTTAGATATGCTTATGTAGCTCAACTTGATTTCCCTCCCTGCTTCTCGTTCATTTTAAAAGTTGTCTTTGCATTATCTAAACATTCAACCAACTATCCATAATTTAACCAGGCAGAGTTACTCTTGAGTACCTGATACCTGACACTCAAAACCGTGTGTCAAAAACATCTCCCAGACTGATGGGTAATTTTAAAAATTATTATTGATATAATCCACATTTTGCCAATAATTCTCACCTAAAATAAACTTAGTATTCAATTACAGAAATACTTGAAGGAATTGAGTTTAGGGCCCAATTCTTATTTTTTCCCATCACTTTGATGGAGGCTACATTAACCACACATCATCTTTGAAAAGGTGATTGGAAGCAACGGTGTTCACACAGAACCATATTTTATCAGAGTTTTCCCCCTTAAGCTTGCTGCCCTTTATTCAGTGTGATCAATTGTATTCGGCCTTCACTACTTTGAGAATTCAATTTTGAGAGGCACTTCTAGTTTCCTGGACAACATTGGTTCATCTCTTTCTCCCAGAATAATGAAGATCTAAAATCTAATTCTTGCTTATTTCAGCCCCAAACGGTTTTTATCCTCTTTTGTGAAATCCAACCCACATGCTTTTTCTTTTAAAGCCCATGTCTAAGTATTATCTCTGTCCCCAGGATCAAGTAGCTATTAAATTAGTTCTATCAATTGTCCATGGGTTTAGAGGTCTCCATGTGTGTTTTTCTTAAGTAACCACATTTTATTACATAGCACAAAGTACAAGACGTCTGACTTGATTACTTAGCCTTTGGCATTTTTTTTTTAAGTTTTTGAAAATAGTGGAGAAAATATATTACTCTTCTTTACTCTAATGAAAAGTTCCGAGTTACACTGAGAGTCATTTAATTTCTGAAGGAGGACTAGAGGACTGTCCCACAGATTACCTCTGAGGTTTCATATTTTTTCTTTATTTTATCCATTCTAATAAACTTACTCCTTTACCTCTCCCAACTTCATCCCATGCACATTTTCTCCCTTATAATACCTTATCTATGACATTTTGAAGATCAAACAATTCATTTTCTCCACCAAAAGTCATTATATTTGAATCATCTCAGACAATGAAGTTTCTGTATTTCTTTTGGGATACTTTTTAGGAGCATCTCTTCTATAAATTTTCAGTTTTAAAGTGTCCTTTCTAAATCTAACTTAATTCTGCAATGGTATAGTATATAATATAATATGCATATTTTTAAAGAATTAATGCCAGAAGTTTGAGTCCTAGGTCAAGCTACATCATATTTTCAGGAAGAGAACCTGGAACAATTCATATAATATCTCACTCACTTATAAAATAATTATAGTAATTACAGCTCTATCTTCTTTTAAGGATTATTATGCAGTTATACATGAATATATGTTTTTAAATAGTTAGCATTTAATAAAATTATATCAAATTGCTATTATGTTATGTTAACTAATTTACAGAAACTAAAAATTCTCTGGTTTTACAGTTTTTTTAATCTTTTTTTAACATTAAATCAGACACAATGTTCATAATATTTATTAAATAAATTATTATTTTCTTGCCTATGAAAATGTTTACTGGCTTCATTTATAATTTGTTATAAAGGTAAATTGTTTTTGGCCCTTTTTAAATTTCCTATTGGTTTCTAAGGCTAAGAACACATGGCGCTCTATCTCCTGTAAACAAAGCCAATATTAATAACAAATATTGTTATGTGAAAACCATAGACAAAGAAAACATATTAATAGTTTCACATTTGTTGTCTGCAGCTAAATGGCTTCTGTCTTCAAGAGTCCTGTTTATATTTTTCTAAATTTGTTAAGGAATAGCAAATGACAGAAACCAGTAACTCACAGAGATATTCATCAATTAATTATTAAAGATCATTTGGTGCCCAGTGGCAGAGCAATTCGTAAAAGGCTAAGATTACAGACAACTCTCAAATATTCATGGCAGCAAGGAAGGCCTCATAAAGATGATCGCCAATCACAGAGTGTAGACAGAATCTGCCAGATCGGCAACAATTCATAGCACATTTCCTATTAAACTGCTCATTTAGCCAAATATATTCATTAATGTAGAAATTAACTTTATAAAAATTAGTTACAAATATACAGTACATTAGTTAGACATTTATATAATTTATGAAATGATCCCCCTGATTACTGTGTCTTCCTTCTGGCTCTACACGTAGCCACTAATTACTGCTTACTGCATTCCCTGTGTCATGCTCCCCATTCCCATGACCACTTGTCAACTACTAATTTGTACTTCTTTAACCCTTCATTGCTTTCCCAGCCCCCCAACCCCCCTCCCATCTGGCCATCACCAGGTTGACATCTATATTTGTCAGTCTGTTTTCGATTAGTTTGTTCTTTTTGTTCCTTAGATATCACATACAAGTGAAATTATATGATATTTATCTTTCTCTGACTTATTTCACTCAGCATAATAACCTCTAGGTCTAGCCATGTCATTGCAAATGGTAGAATTTCATCTTTTTAATGGTTGAGTAATATTCCATTGTATATATGAACTATAACTTCTTTAACCAATCATCTGTTGATGGGCATTTAGGTTGCTTCCATATCTTGGCTATTGTTAATAGTACTGCCATGAACAAAGGGGTTCATAGATCTTTACGAATTATTGTTTTATGTTTTTTTGGATAAATACCCAGGAGTGCAATTGCTGGGTCAAAAGGTAGTTCTCTTTTTAATTTTTTGAGGAACCTCCAGACTGTTTTCCTTAATGGCTGTACCAATTTGCAATCCCATTAACAATGTATTACGGTTCCCTTTTCTCCACATCTTCTCCAACACTTCTTGTTCTTTCATTTATTGATAACAGTCATTCTGACAGGTGTGAGGTGATATCTCATTGTGATTTTGCATTTCTCTCATGATTAGTGACCTTGAGCATCTTTTCATATATCCGTTGCCATCTGTATTTCCTCTTTGGAGAAATATCTATTCAGGTCTTCTGCCCGTACTTTAATTGGATTGTTTGTGTTTTTGTCATTGAATTGTATGAGTTCTTTTAGAAATCAACTTTTATGGGGTATTTGAGATAATTTTCAGAACACAGAGCAAAATATGCCAATTACAATGCAGTTTGAATTTAAGAGCTGATAGGATTTAAAAAGGACCAACTCATCATGAAATAAATGTCTCTAATGTCAGAGACGAATGAATTATAGACTCATCCCTCTTACACATAAACACACAGAGAGAAAGACCAAAAAAGAGCAACATAATGTAAAGAGGATAATCTTTCAGAAAGCTTACAAGAATGATGAAATAGTATCCACATTAAGTATCTAAAAATAAATGATATAAAGGTAAAGGAAAACTAAAATAATAAACATTCTTTTATGGTACATTAGTGCTAATCAGAGGATTCCACATATCAATTTGCTTTATAGGCAAACTCTGAGTAAGGTAATATTGTCTTTATGTAGATGATGTAACTGATAAGAAGATATGTAAAATTGTGCTCAATATCTGATAACACTAGGTGTTCAATACATAATAGCTCTTATTATTTGTTATTTTTGTTTTGTTATTAACTCTAAAGAGCTGTATTTGCATGACTGAATTCAAAGCTTATGAAAATCTATTGTAGTCATTATAATTATTTCTATTTTTAAAAAGTCTTTAAGTAGGAAGAAATTAGTTTTTATTATATATTTAATAAAAGCACTCATTTATTATGTGGTTTTGGGCAAATCACTGATCTTCTTGTTGTCTCATTGTCTAAGGCAAGCAATAATCCATTCTCTACCTACTTTCAAGGGAGATTACTCTTTATATTTGTTGTTATAAAACAATTTGTTTTTTCTTATTTTGTGTAAAGCCATATTTTATTTCATTATCAAGAGCCACTCTAAATTGTGCTTTGACAAAAGGTTGCTACCTGGGATCACAGGGGAAATAGTCAAGTGTTTATATCACAAAAGTCTGGAAGAGGGTAATAGATGTTTTTCCCTTTAGGATAATGAATAATAGACTCAATATTAAGAGTTGGTTATCCATTATTTAGCTTAAAGTTGCACAATCTATCGACATCTTGTGAAGACTTACTGTACAGTATACCTATACGAAGGTAAGAATTAATACCAGATGTATTATTCACTGGTTAAACTTGATGATTATGTCCCTTATGTCTCTATATCATTGATTGTTTATTCTACACACACACACACACGCGCGCACACACACTCACACACACATATTTTCATGACACTCTTCTGCCAAGGTGGAGAAAGTGCTTCACTTAATGGGATAACTCATATGTACAGAAAAATACAGCATTAGAAACCTGCTTCTGGAGTTGGTTCCATGACTTCCAAAGATTGTGGAAACAAAGCAATTAACTTTTTAATTGTGCAAACCATTCAGTAAAGCAAGCTCTAAAAAGATGTTTAAACAGTTTATTTAATACTTTTAATATTGTCTCAGTAATGTTGGAAATTTCAAAACAAGCAAAAAAATAAGCACAGTGTGCAAACTTAGTTGCTTTCCCCCCCACCTCCCCCAATTTTCTTCTCCATAGGATAAATACAAGAAAAATACTTCCATTCTCTTATCACTACTTCGGAACTACTAGACTGTGTTAAATAACATGTTTTTTATAATATAAGATCAAATTAGCTATTTTGAGACTTGGGCACACATATTTTTAACTGCAGTGCAAACCCCCTGCCTCTCTAGAAAATAGTTATTTTAATTATGCCTCTCAGTTGATCTGAATTATTAAACTTGCTCAAACTTGCTTAAGAGTAAGGAGCTTCCTTACATACAATAACAAATTTAGATAATTGGAAAAGAATTTTGAAATTGCTGACATAAACAAGTTAAAGGGCATATAGATCATTTGCACAGAAGTATGTCCAACTCGTTTATTCTCAAATATTATATCTTATTAAATTTTTAGTAGCTGGGAGAAGACATGCCTTCCAAAGGTAGAGTGATGAATTAATTGGTACTAGCATTTAAAATATTATAATTTATTTTGAATATGAAAATAATAATATTGTTTTTTATTGAATGTGGAATCACTTCATTTATTTAGAAACATACGTGCAGAAAAGGTGATGCATATTTCAGTATGGGATTAAGTAAAAATATCTGTTTTCATGGAGAAGCTGGCATAGTTAGTTTGCTAACAATTGGCCTCGTCGTTAAGCAACTTAAAATCCCTCGCTGCCTCTGCTGCTCATTTGTAGTTATCATATATATTTAAGCATCAGTGCTAAGACCTTCTTTTCCCTCCTTGAGAAGAAGGCATGGCTTTCTGAAGTGATTAAGGCAGTTCTCTTGCCACAATAGGGATGAAAAGAACAGAAGATATAATATAGCTACATGGAGAGATGCTTGCCTCTGAGCTCTTTTCATTTTAGCAGCTTGAGAAATATTGCTACATGTTATTGCTCAGACACACATCCTTTCTAAATGAAGGTTACTGCCATCGATTCCAAAGAGTAAAAGAATCCATTATAATTTTTTTTTGCACTTCATTTAGCTAGTCTCCTTATTGATTGGACTTCATCAACTAGCCACCTGTACCTGATGTGCCTTCCTAAACAACTTTGAGGACAAATGTTTTACCGGATGGCTCAACATGTGGAGAATTTGAATTTCCAGTAATTGTATATTTTGGGTACTCATTTGGAAATGTATGAGCAAACTGTAAGAAGATTCAGCATTTCTTACCTGGGAAATGCATTCACGAGCATAGGAACACACACACACAAACACACACACACACACACACACATGTGCACACATGCTCATCCACACACACCATCCTTGACAGGATGGGCTGAGAAGGCTAAAGTATATCTAGGAAATAATTTGAATAATAAATTTATACCTTCAGAAAGATTTTATTTTGGAGATGTTCTATTAAATTAAAGTTAATACTTTCATCAATTGCAAGCTTGACAGCCTCCTACCGTTCTGAGACGTTATATCATCAAAATAAGTAATACTTCATGTATTAAAGTAAGCTTTATTAAATTGTAAATAGAAAATTTGTAGTGTGTGTGCCTTTAACCTTTGGATTGTTTTCTCTCATTACTTAACATGCTAATGGGAATTCAATGTAAACCTTTAAAATACCAGCAAGAAGACTGTGAGGTTAACTTACGTTTATAGTGTTCTAATGCCTTCTACTGCTTTTTTTCCCCCACAAGAAAAGGTGTATACTTACCTTTTTATTATATAGACTTATGGAATTGTGTTGATTAAGTTAAAATAGCTACATGATAAGGATTTTAAAAAGTGCTTCAAGGTTATTTCGCTAGATTGTTCAAATATTTCATCATTTCAAAATGTCTTGTACACCTAAAGGTCTGGTTTTCCTTATAAGGAATTTCGTTTTTTAATATGAGCCTAATAATCCCCGAGAGCACGTAGGCCTGGCACTGCTAACACATGACAGGTCTCAACAAGTAACATTGTTCCCCCAGACAGATGCTGACGGAGTTGGTATTTCAAGTTTCTATCGTAAATGTATGATAATCTGATGTAAATGTACCAGTTATTTATAATAACAATTTTAGTACTGTGGTATATTAGGCTCTTCATGCTCTTTCTCTGTGCACCCAGCCATAACTGTTTTTGGCTTCTGCAATGTTTGTTATAATGAAGTCTTTCTGATACTACTCGTCATAAACTTTCATGGAGGCAATCCAAGATAGACCCTCCTGATAGCTGAATTCTCTACAATAGTGACTTGTATTCTTGTGAGACTCCTTTTAGAGTTACTTTCCTTTAGAGTTAAGAGTTTTATGTTGAAATAGTATTTATTTATTTATTTATATTATTGAACAGTCTCATTGCTATGACTAAGAAAATTGCTCCATAAAATATTTAGTAATGTAAAAGTGAGAATGAAAGTTATATATCTGGTGATTTATTAAATTTATGGCTTGTAGGAACATGACTGTCTCTATAAAGGAATCTAATATATGCATTGGAGAATATTCTAGTAATGCCTTATAAAAAGGGGATGCTGCTGCAATTTAAAATCTCAAAAGCATGAGCCACTGTAGAGGTGTGCCTTCAGCATTTCTAATAATGCATGGCCAGGCTTTGCAAATATAGATTTAAGGTACGAAAATTTAGAATACACATTTATTTTGGAAATATGTGCTCCTACACAGAGTGTCACATTCCATGGGCATACTGCTTTTGATGTATTTCCTTACGCATTTCTTTTATTGGTAAGAAATAGAAGGGTCACATAACAGTAAGGAGTTTGAGTTCATGTTAGAGGAAAAAGAGAACAAGGTTTGTGAGCACAGCCCAGACATGTCAGACCAGTGATTACCCCAGAATGAGGAATATTGGTGTGTTGGCAAGAGGGGCTCAGGGCTATAACCAATGCTCTGAAACTTCATTTGGCTTAGCAAAACATGTTTAACCTCCTTCTTCATCTCCCAGGAATTGAACTTTAAAAGCTTTAGTCTACATTTTAAAGATTGTATTTTTTTGGTCTGGAACTCAAGAAATTTTTAACATCATATTTTCTGAACTGATTTTGATTGAAACTCTACTGAGAAATTCAGTGGGTTTGGTTAGTAAAGTTTTAACTTAAAAAAGTTGATTTAAGAATCTTCTTCATATAATGAACCCCCATTAATTGATTAAATATTTAAAAATGTGAAAAAGTTTAGCCAAACAATATAAACTTTTATAAAATTAAATTTTTATAAACAGAAAAATATACAACAGCAAAATACAAAAGTACATTTTGTGGATTACATACAAATAGAGAGAGTATACTAAGACAAAGATTTAGTTTTTTTATGTAATATTCTTAAAACAAACTTTGCTATTATTTTTTAAAATGAAATTCATGTAGCATATGGCTTATTTTCAAGTTCCCCTCCCACTCCGGAAATGTATTATTTAACTGAAATATAAAAGAGCATATATATTGGGGGTGGGAGGAGAATAAGTTCTTCACATATATTAGCAGGCCCATATGCTGTTTATTAAAGTTGATGCTATTCAACCAAGTCAGAGAACTGATTAAAATAAAAAGAAATCAGCAATTTTGTGGAAATATGAAAACATGAGCACATGTACCACTCATGCAGTTTTATCATCTGTCAGATTTCTCAAGAGTATACCATATTTTACAGGCTTGAAATAAAACATTATGAATTCATACATACCTAATGAAATAAGATATATTCTTTGAGGGACTAGCATTGCCCAAAGTTGACATTTTAGTTCACATAATTTAAATTACAGTATTGAAAAAGGTGTTCTCATGTATTAACTGAATTCCAACTTAGAGCATGCTGCTTTTCTCTTTGATTGTACATGAATATGGTGAGAAGAAAATAATACCAAAAAAAAGTTTTACGAAGCAAATGAGATGTTTTATAGGCAATGAACAACTTGAGTTTTAAAAGAAATTAAAATACATTAACTAAGAACAGTGTGCAAAGTATTTTAAATAAAGGATAGAGTGAACAGACTGGTTTACTTTTTTCCATTCTACATATCTATGAATAATCATTCCTTGAGGTTTAAAATTATAAATAACAGTGCAGAATAGAGTTATTTCGACTTTATAAAGGAAATCATCCATTTTGTTTTCATTTTCATTTGGGTAAACTCAGAATGGCTTTGCATAGCTTCTCATGATCTTATTTAAGACTGTAGCATTTTGACAAAAAAAAAAATGTTTCCTAATTATGAGTAGATTATTATATTTATGTGTTTAAATTTACTCAGAATTGACAACTGTTGTTTGACTTGACTAAGTTAGAATATGGTAGTTGATACTAAGAAAAGGAAGGTAGCAAGGAAAATTGGAAGGAAAAGAAAAACTTCAGCTATAAGTAAATTATGTCCTAGGGAAGGATGGTTGAATAGGGAAATTTTATCCTAGAATTATCCCATAAGTCGATTACTATGTCCTGCCGTCACCTATATGCACAATATACATGAGACCAGAAAAATGAAGGTAAAAATCATATCTAATTTTATCATCTAAAATTATCATCTAAATTTAATTTCAACCATTAGGACAGTCCCCAAGCTGCCACCACCCCAGGATGACCTTGTCTTACAGAGGCCTAGGTCTGATGCTGCAGAAATCTGGGCCAGCCACCGTCACAAAGCCCCTCTCAAGGGCCAGGACTTTGCCGGCATGGATCTCTGAAGTTGACACTGCATAACAAAAGCTGTCATAGTTTTTTTTTTTCTTTACAACTTTCCTCTCCCCAATTTGATTTGTAGTTATGCATGTAGCACTTTGCTGTGATATGTGTGCTCTGTAATAAAAACCAAATCTATTATACTTTGAAAAAAAGAAGTCCTAAATGATGAGTGCCAGATAGAGTTAGACACCTTTCTACTTGGATATAAAGCTTTACTATCCATATTTACAAAGTCAGGATGTGAGAGTTTGTAAAGCGAAGAGCTTGGTATCATATTTTATGGTATGTAATTTTTACAACAATACTCTTGAAAAAAATTTCTAGAATTATTTGTTTGTGCGTTGGACAGAATGGGGGCCTGTATTTATTTGTTTATTAAATATCTTACCTACTAGACTTTATGGTACACGAAAACAGAGACCATGTTTTCAGGTTCATTATATCTCCAGCTACTAGAGCAGGGCCTGGCATAGAGTAGATGCTCAGTGAATGCTTGCTGAGTTTATGAAAGAATAAGTTAATATCCTTTGGGTCCAAGGTCCATCCACAATTTTCACTTTGACTTTTATGTTTTATTTTATTTGCTTGCTCTTCTGATAACTTAGTCTGGGTTGAATTGTGGTGGTGGAGAAATTAGTCAAAATGATTGATTAGCATAACACGTACTGCATAAGAAAAGTAGCCTAATGCTAAATAAACCCTTTGTGGAGTATTGCAAACTTTCTCACCTAAAATTCATACTATTCTTATCGATCATTGGTGTATTACTATAGTGAGTGTTCATACACGAGATAAAATATTTATTGTGTTTTATAGAATTCTAAACTTGGGCTTTGATGAAGAGGATGTTTTACATTTCAAAACCGTGCTTCTCTACTAAGTGTATTTTTCTTCTCTGTGACCTAAATGACAGAACTAAGGGGAATGAATAGAAAATCTCAATTTTGTAGTTGAGAAATAGTTTTTTTTTTTTTTTTTAACATTCCATCCATGAAGCACCTTGAAAATCAAAGATAGCATCTAGATGATACACACCTAGCATGGGGAAAAATCATAACATTCTCTTTATACCACACTCTTAATAAAATTATTTTCTAAATGAGTTGACTGGTTAGTAGACTTCATGAGTCTGCTAATTGTCAACTCCAGGCTGAGGACATCATAATTGCTCTTTCATATTCTTAATACATTTTTCATATGAGGTCAAATGTATGTTTATTTATGTATTCATTCATTTATTGATTACTAAAATATACTTGAAATCTGATTTTAAAAACAGCTGGAAAATTCAGGTCAAAGAAACCTTTATAAGCTTTATAAGTCATAGAAGAGGTCAGTTAAATTTCTGTCTTAACTTTTCTACCGTCTATGTTATACTTTACACATTTCATTTCATATTTATAAAGATCTTGGAGTATATTTTTTCTAAAATCGCAGTTTATTTTTAAATTTAATTTAATTTTCTTGAGCAAGGGTAGGATAGCACTGGGTAGAAATTACGGTTTGCTATGGGTTTGCTAAAGTCTGCATGAGAAGTATACTCTTTGGAGTTTCCAAGGTAGTTTATTTCATATTATCATGTATCTTTTGTTTAAATTACTCATACCAACTCTTAACCGCCATACTGATTCTACTTTATTGTTGCCCTTTCCACTCTTGTTTATATCTTCCATCCTCTCCCCCTACCTCACTGTATTCCCTCAGCGTGATAACCAATTCATTCACCTTAAACATGCAACAACTCTCTATATAACTTAGTGTTCTAATTAACAACTACATGTGGAAATATTTTAATACTTTGCATTTTTCATCTCTCTTAACCCTCACGACGTTCTGAATATGTAGGTTTTATTAGTTCACAAATGAGCAAATGGAGGCTCAAAGTCATTCAGCCAATGAGTGGCTAAGAAGGGGTTTGGAGAAAATCTGTCAAATGAAAAAACCTGTGCTCTTTCTATTATATCCTACTGTGTCTAGCCAGGCCCTTCTCTCTCTGGAATGATCTTAACCTCTTTTACCTGCATCTCTTTCTATTCTTTCATTAAAGTTTACCTCAAGTGGCACGTGTTCTGTGGACTCCTTGCTGACACTCTCTTCTTTAGCTCTTTGC
This sequence comes from Pteropus alecto, assembly GCF_000325575.1. Classification (NCBI taxonomy): domain Eukaryota; kingdom Metazoa; phylum Chordata; class Mammalia; order Chiroptera; family Pteropodidae; genus Pteropus; species Pteropus alecto. The sequence goes on along the minus strand of NW_006441953.1, from coordinate 14,666,870 downwards.
ATAGCACACATCTGTATTAGCATGTATCAGTGTTGCTCGTCTTGATTTTTATTGTTTTTGGTTGGAAAATATGGCAATAATTTTTCAAAACATAATTTATTTATGTCAGCATGAAATGAATTTATGACTGTTTCCAAATCCATTTGTAATTAATTATTTTTAAAGTATTCTAATTTTAATTTCGAATGTGGTGAATATCAATGATGGTAAATTCCAATAAAAAAAACAAAAGGCTTTGCGTCCTCTATAGTTTTCCAGAATGCAAAGGAATCCTGAAACTCAAATGTTTGAGTACTTCTGGCTAAAGCAGTGTCTAGCACAGATTGAGCACTAACTGAATATTTGCTGAACAAAGCTGAATAATCAAATTGCTATAACAACCTTTAGTTGCAGAGACTATAAATTTCCAGTGTGAGAACAGGCTTTTCATAATTTTATCATTTTACTCAATTATGAGTCAAAAAGGGAATGAGCAAAACTCACATTAAAATATATATGTTTTAAAAAGTAAATTTAGAATGTTAAGTATATCAATTGAATAAAATCATGTATTAATTAAAGTTAAACTTACAAGTGAACACTACTCAGTGAATTAACTGACAAATCAGGTACTCAGGTATGATACTAGTTTTTATACAGGGCACAACAGCTCTTGTTATAGCTATAAATTGTGTGATTTTTAGACAGAGCAGATTTGTAAAACATTATAAATTTGAAAATAATTAAGCAAAATATTATATTGCTAGAAACTTTATAAAATGTTTATAATGAAACTAAATTTTGAAATTTTAATAAAAACATCAGGAAAATTTATCATAACTCCAGATTTATATATGGCAACAATCAGTCATTATGAAAATTAATTTCAGGAAGCAGTGTATAATATTAAATAACGAACATCTTTAGTTAAAGAGAAAAAAAGAAAAGAATATTTCATGATTTATTCTACTAGAGTTAAGAAATTTGAAACACCATGTACTAGCATTAATATATCATATTTTTAAATTTATACATACATCAAACCCAATTAAAATGTAGATTAGTGTTAGTAGGTAAGGTTTACACTTAAATCCTTTTTATATTATTTCCTAATTTCTTCATTATACAATTATTTTACTAAAGATGGAAGCTAGTAATATTAAACATTTTTACTTAGCTGATTTTTATTGCCATTAACCTATACAATTTATGCCTTTAAATATTAAGAATATAAAATATAATACAGGATACTAGATACATACCATTAACACTCAGAGAACCAAATATCATTTCATCCTAAATCAGTTATAATTTTTATTGATAAAAAAGATTCAGGTGTTTCCTACGCCAATTATTTTTTTCCTTGTATTTTATGTTTTATTCTTCCTTGTCTCCGTAGTGAAGACCTGACTGATAACCTCATTCAGGGTTTATATGACTGTATATTTTATACTTTAAAAATGTTTGTTCCTCATTAACAATAACCGAATTGGACAGTGGAATATCTGCCGTAACGCAGTTTCCTGAGTGCTACAAAAACATGTAGCATTCCTTCCTCTTCAAAGGTTTTCAAATTCCTGCTCTCCATGTCACCACTGGGGCAGATCTCAATCCCATCACACCACAGTTATCACAAGGAAACAAGCCAGCCACTCCACACTCCAGCCGGGCACACACACACTGTGGGCACTAGCACTGTGATTATTAAAATGCCCTTTATGTATAATTATCCAGCTACTATTAGCAAGAAGGAGAATGAAAAAATCTGAACCAGGTCAGTACATAGAGCATGGCCTATCCAGAGGAATGTACTGGACTGTTTGTGTTCAGAAGAGCCCTGGGTAAGAACGAGACCCAGACCCAGAGCTAGAATGTGTTTTCAAGTTGCTAGTGAACCTGCACTGGCGAGTTCCCCTTTCATGGCTTATTTCAAGAGAGAATGAAGAACATCATTGTTTGAGTGCTGCAAAAAAAAAAAAAAAAAAAGATGGACCTCACAGATAGGATAAGGATAATAGTACTGTTATCAGGAATGTTTATGCAGTATAGTAATAGCCTTTTCTCATATATCCTTGTGCCAGATGCACTAGGTTTTGATAAAGGTTTACTGATATTAAGCAGAAGACTGCAGTTCCATTGCCTAATTCATCTTTCTATAATATATTGTTCGATGTGTCTCTTCTACATATGAAGGTGCATTCCACTGCACTTTTCACTATGCAATCTAGTCTGTATAATTTAAGATTCCCTAGCACTCAACAACCTCCTCCCCACCATGCCGTATTAAGCTGTGTCAGCTTCTTTTCTGCAAACTATTTATTTCTCCCATCCTTTACCCATATCCTACCCAGTCTTTTTAGGAAGCTCAGTACCTGTCTTATCAAAGTTTACAACCGTTATCTATCACTTTTAACTTGGAAGTACTTCAAAGTTCAACCCCTGTTTTTGTTCCTCACCTAAAGATTGTATTTCTTGAGGATATGAATCAAGCCTTGTGCCTTATTTCTCTTTAGTATATAGTTTGGCATTGTGTTCTCTGTGGTTGTTTCACTAAATCACATAGCTGTTAATATCAATATCTTAATATTGGTATTTCTACTGTGATCATAAATATTTCCCAAACTAGAAAGTAGAAGAGGCAGACTTTACCGTCGGCCAACTCAGAGTATTCTCTATAATATTCTTATTGTTTCAACTACTTGACAGAGAATTTCTCTCCTTTTGGAAAACCAGTGTCATCACAAACTCTTTATTGTCAATAATCATAAACCATCTTTCCATCTTCATGTGTCATATGGTGCATTTTCCTTTTTCTACCCAGGTAAAAAATCTAGCTCATATCATTGTACATAAACAAATTTCTACTAGATACCTTTTTAGTACCAAGATTATTTTATTATCCTGACCTCTGCCTTTCAAATATGAAAAAATAATCTTTCATTTTATGTCTCTTAATCTATAAAGTTCTATTCTCAACCCTATGAATTCATGACTCTTTAAAATCAATTTGATCTTTTTGGTTATCATTTTATGTTATTTCAGTTATTTATAAGCCCAGCTATTTATAAAATTATTTTATATTACTTGTTACATCTCGATAAGTTTTACTATTAGTGTTCTGTGTTTTGCATACGTATATTTATTTTTCAAAGTTTCTCATAAATATACCTTTGGTTATTTTTCTCTCTCTTATAGTGCAGTGTAATTTCCAAGTATATCACCTCATTATAATCTGCCTTTCCTAAAGTCAGAGGTAGAATTTACTATATATAAAATCCATGGGCTATTAGGGACCCATGTACCAAAAAATGCTGTATTTCACACAAGTATTTCAATACAAATAAAAAGCATGTGGATTCTTTTTTTCTTTTATGCCTTGTGAAATTCCCACATTTGATTCTTCCAAAGACAAAATGCTGATCCCAAAGTAATTACTGAGGAATATTTAAAGGTAGGAATAACTAGGTTTATTATTTTATTTTTTTCACTTTAACTTTATTGGAATATTTAGGTTTTAATTTTAGAGAGTACATTTTAAAATGTTATGTATAACAACATTTTAAAATAAAATACAAAATCAAAAATTTATAAGAAAAAAAGCAAAGCTACAAAAAATCATATTCAGTTCTATCAGAAAGAACTGTTTGCTACTTTCAGTTTTCTTTTAATTCAACATACCCAGATACCACATATGCCCTCAGAATTTTTTGATGCTAATCTTTTACGATAACCAATTAGTTTCCAAGTTCTTCAAGAGTTGACTAATACTGTTTCCTAAGCATTAGGTGGGTCATGTTATTTTAATCAGATGATGGCTAATAGTAAGCAGTGTGTCAAAGCCCAGAGAAGTTGAGAAATTGGAAAATTTTGAGGCACCCTGTCTAAACAGGATTAAGGCAAGACTAAAAGGATTATCATGCTCCAAACCCAAAGGTCTTTGTGATAGCGGCTTTCCTAAACATCAGGATTAAAGGTTAGAATCACAGTCAGAAACAAGAATGCAAACATGCATTCATGAAAATCCCTGTCTTTAGAGAAAAATTCAAGAATGCCCAGCTCTTTTATAAATAATACAGTAAGAAACATAGTGGTGTTGAGAGTCAAAACATTTTTTTCCACATATGAAAAAATTAATTTCTTCTTCCTATTTTTTTTAAAATTTGTTTTTACTTAAATTTTTTTTTTTTTATTAAGACTATATTATTAGAGCAGTTTTGGTTCACAATAAAACTTAGAACAGGCACAGAGATTTCCCTTATACCCCCCACCTCCTCACATGTATTGCCTCCTCTACTATCAATAACCCCCAACACAATGGAATATCTTTTTTTCTTCATAAAGTATGGATGTTTCTGTGTAAATTTTTCTCTATTATGTATAAATGCTTCTCTAAATAGTGTTAAAAATTATTTTTCACATGTAGTTTTTATTTAATATAAACATATAAAGTTAAAGATTTCTTTAAAAATAAATACTAAAAGCAAAATCTGTAGCAGTGTTTGGTTTTCAGATGTAGTATTCTCTCATATGTTGATATTATTAAAGCAATTAACCACTATTAAAATTCAAATAATTTACTGTTATTATCAACTGTTTATTAAACATTTTCACTTTATTTTCTTCCATATATTTCTATATATTTACTTTTTAAAACATATACAGTCCCAATTAAAATCAAGTCTACAAAAATATAATTAAAACATGAACCTTTTTGTAACTTTTATAAGTTTGTCCTCTTGCAGTATATAAGATTTCTACTAAATTTAATTATTTTTTATTAAGTTAACAAGTTGAAGTTGTTTTGATACCATAACTATCTATTCTTAGGAGAATATAAAGAGGAAGATGCTTTGTGTGCCAGTTATATAGCAATTAGATAGAGGCAGAGAGAGGAAATGATGATGATCCTACTGTGTGTTGGGAAAAAAAATACATATATAGAGAAATGTTTATTCTATTGTTTTCTTAAATCTGTTATAAAAAAAAATCTATATCCATATATTCAAGGCCTGCCTTAAGCTACCTTGTCTCACCAAAAAGTGAGAATAAAATGGTAGCTTGTTATATGTTGCAGCCCCATCTCCCTAGACTTGGTAGATTATAGCAGTGAGAATATTCAGATTAATTCCTTTCAAAATACCTAACTTCTTTAAATTATCTTTGAAGTTGATCTAAATTAAAAAAAAAAAAAAAAGGGAAAGAAAACAAGCTCAGGGATTTTGGAAATTGTTTTATTGGCCAGGCCTATGGATGGACACCATTGCGTAGGGGCTGCTGATTTTCCCTTTACATATTTCCCCATCTCCCTTCCCCAGGTGTTGCTGCCATCACTACCTTTCCCTTCCTTCCCTTTCCTCATGGCAAGACGCATGGAAGAAGAGTGCTGTTAAGGCCTCTCCATTAATCAACAGGTATGGTGGTTCCCATGAAGCAGTGCAGCTGTCCCTTTTCTGCGTTCTCTATTAATAGTCTGTCTCTTTTACATGTAGAAGATGCATTTATCCCCTACACAGAGCCTACTGATTTGGAAGAATTATTCAACCTGAGTATATCTTTACATATTTCAGCATGTTCTGCATTTCATAATTCTCTACAGAGTTATAGATATATGTTTTAAATGTAAAGAGGACAGAAGAATTAATGATGTCATTTTCAGAGAAAGGCTCTATGCAGGTTTCTTAACTGATTGTATAGAAAAGAAAAGGAACGTGTATGCCACTTTTACCGTTCTTCAAACAATTGTTATATAACATACCTTTGAAAAGTGTAAAATGGGAATGTTTTGTGAATTTTAAATCAGTATTTCATTATTATAACATTTAGATTTTCAAAAGCATTGCACAAAATTTTATGCACATTAATTATAATGCTTACTCATCTGATTATAGAAAATAGGTATAAGCCAGTTCAAATAAATCTAAATACCCTAAAAAGCCATGTCGTTCAGATGTGAAATCTGAATGTATGCTAATCGCTTTCTGCAAAACTTTTCTGTGTCAACTCAGCTGGTGGCATTTGAAGGTGATGTCGGGTGCGGGGAGGGGGTGTAGGGGGGACTGTTTCCTTTAGCAGTCCCAAGATTACCTCGTTCAGGCTGCTGCATTTTGAAAGGAGTTAGTCCCTCAGGGCTCAAACTCCAGCACAGTCATATCCTATAAAACATAAACACTCAGTCATCACAAGGAAACACCCACATTCTTGATTTCCTTTCTATACTAGAGGAACTGGTCCTCCTAGCTCCTGCAGGAGCTTGTTTTGAGGATGTGTCATGTTCTATATTGCATCGTTGTGACTCTATCAGGATCTTTGAGACATGTGACTAGAACACTACCTTTGGGCTAGGGAGATTATTGGCAGATGTCTTTAAAAAAAAACCAAAACAGCGAGTGTGTCCATAGGTGTATGGCAGTGTTATTTGTGATATTCTTTAAAATGATAGCATAATTAAGACTTGTTTGTGTACAAAACCAAAGAAACCATTTTGATTTAAACATAATTTTATTGATGTGGCCATTAACCTTTAAAGGCTGGACAGTTAACTCTTCATTCAGAAATGTGTGGCCTCTTATCCAATAAAGCTTTGAACTCTTTGGTTTCCTTCTTGATCCTTTTCCTACTCACATTTCTAGTCTATATGTTATACTTTTACCCTGGATGCACACTGTGCTCTAGCCTCCATGTCTTTCTCAATAGGTATAATCTTTCATGTCCACAGGCCTTTGCATTGTTGGGTTCCTCTATCTGGGGATCCTTTTCTCTTGGTATGTTTGGAAAACTTTACAACAATAACAACAGCAAACATATACTGAAGTTTTATTGTAGGTCAGGAATAATGTTAATGAGCTTAATCTTCATTTTCTTAATTTAGTCACATGGAGGAATTTTAAGATAGAAATTATTATTATTATCCATATTTATAGATTAAAAAAATGAGTCTTGGAGAAATCTAAAGTGGGATATATCTTAGATAGCTTCTCCTGATTCCTCCTAAGCAAAGCTAGGACTCTCATTTATACTCTTCTTTTTTTCTAGAGAACAATGATTCTATCTCATCCTTTATGAACTCTTCTATTCTACAGTGTTTGTTACTCACTAAATGTTGAACAAATGAATGAATGCTTATAAAAAAGTCATTTATCTCTTGTACCCTCATATGGACCCTTCTCCGCATCTATACTTCCCTCTACTCTGTTTTTATCTCCCTTAGCTGTGGCTCTGGACTATTATTAGCTTCACAAATGAGTAAATGTATTATATCATAAAAAACAATTCATTATATTTCCTCAAAATTAATTTAAGACCTGCAATTAAAAATCAAGTATAAAATAATTGTATATGCAGAAGAAAGATAATTTAAATCTTGTAAAATTTATCAAATCTTAGTGACAAAAAAGAAGCATAGATGTATTTCATATGGAAAGAAGAAAATTAAACAAAAATGTTTTAAATTTTTAAGGAAAGGTATAAGATAAATTCTTTTTTACATGATAAGTAAACAAAGGGACTATGCACCATGTAGGAAAAAAGTATTAGTTTATCAAGAAAAAAAGCAAAAGTAGAGAAATAAAATATAGATGAGAAAAAGAGGATAAACCAAGAAGAAAAAAATAAATCTTTGAGAAAAAGAAACAAAAAGATTTTGGAAAAGTGAATAAATAGAAAACCTTAAAAAAATTGAAGGAAACATAAATGAAAACGATGGACACTGAGAAGACTTTAAAAGAATACGAAATAAAATTGGAGGGAAGAAAATCAATGCAGCTATAGAAAAAGAACTTTATTTATGACTTTGTGTTTCTATATTCTTAGAAAAACCTTTGAGGTAAAATAACCGTAAAGAGAAAGGGCAAGTTAAGATATGTTGATTTGTGTACACTATATTTTTCTAGGACTTTTATCTGTGGAAACAGTGCTTTTGAAAGCAAGTTAAGGGCATAACTTGGAGCTATGTATTTAGAACTAAAAAGGTTGTGCCTAGAGAATACAGTTGAGACAGGGCTTGATAAAAAATTAGGATATAAGTCAAAATATCCCTCCCTACCATGCTGCCTACCGGGATGATCATAGAATTAATCAATCTGTTAGCTCTGTGAATATAGGATCATTTCATATTTATTTTCTTCATGTGGAGTGTTTGGAGCATAAACAAATTTTTACTACATTAGTCATGGAATTTTAAGACTTGATAGAGACATTATGGTCAACCAATCCAGTCTTAGATTGTGCATACATTCCCGGCGACACAAAATCCAGAGGTAGCTCACTCTATTTGGGGACATCTTTAACTTCTTGGCTTTTTCTTATATTGAGTCAAAATTTGCCTTTCTGGGTTTTCCCTTTGGGGAAACATAAAATGAGATCCATTCCTTTTCCAAACGAAAGTATTTCCAGGACGTAAATTCAGACAGACACCGTCATGACGTCTAGATATTCAGTGTTTCTCCATACATCCTCTTCTGGGGTATGGCCCCAGTCTTATTAATTGCTCTGTGTTACTTGGTTGCAAGTCCTTTTAGCATTCCTTCAGTAAAAACTGCTTTTTCATAAAAAAAGAAATTCAGGATGGACTTCTCCTGTGTATATTGTCATAGTTGGTCAGTTTGAAGAACTCAGACAATTCATTTAAATACCTTTAGAGAGAAAAAAAGGAGATGCAGTTTAAAATGGCTTATAGTTTTGACCTTAATTAATACATAATAAAGGTGTTGTTTAAATAGTACATAGTATAGTATAGTACAATATATAAAGAAATATATATAAATAAATGAAAAAATATTGAAAAATGAATTAATATAAAAAATAAAGATAAAAGTAGGTACAGAATTTTCAATCTTTACTTTTTGTTTTTTAATTGAATACATATTTTTGTTTGGTTGGTGCCTGAAAAGGATCTTTTCCTGAGAAGCGCATTCACCATTCTTACAAATTTGGCACTAAAAACAAATCTTTAGCTAGATAATAATATCAGTGGAAGGAGAAGAGAAATAAAAAAGCAAAACAAAACAAAAATTATGTTATCAATGCAAATTGTTGTCTTTGATGACTGATAACATGTGCTCATGTATAACAATATGTTACACACATAGAGGTCAAAATTGCTCAAAATAAGATTGAAAGATGTGTAAAGCACATCCTGGAAGATACAGACCTTCCCTGATAAAGGCACCTGAAAAGTAAATTCTTCATTTGTGTGAACTCTTCCTTAAAGTCAGATTGCTGTCATTGTCCTTTGGTGAGTCTTATTTATGAGCAGATTATGGCACTCGCTCAGAGGCCCTACACATCTGACTTTCGGTTAGTGCCTACATAGAATATATGGCCTTTTCTAGAACTAGAAAATTTAATTAATTTGCTGGCAGTGAATACCTTTTATGCCATGTGCCTTTTCTCTGACCCTACCCAAGATTTCCATTTTCAAATGTGTCTCATATATTATGAACCTATATAATCTTAATGAATGCCTCTCATATGGTAATTACAGTGATTGACTTTATATTCTGCAAATCTCCGGTGCCTACATAAATTTCTTTCTCTGTAATACTGAATGTGGCTTTGTAAGTTGTATAAATATATGTTCCCTGTTTTGCTTTTTATAGATTCGATTCCCAAAGAAATGCCCTTTAGGTATTTGATTGTATATAAGATTCTAAGGCAATAGTTTTAACAACTGAAAACCTCTTATCTGCTTTGTCTATTACTGCTATTGAAGTTATAAGTTGTGTGCAACAGGTCTAATTTAAAATCTTTTAGAAATAGGGGACTGAAATGCAGGAGATAAGAGTTAATGACTTAACCACTTAAGACCTCACTTACTTTACCAAAATGAGGGATTTTACTAGCTGATTTTTAAAGTAACTTCCAACTTCCTACAAAATATGAAAGACTAGGAATTTTAGAAATTGGAATTTGTTTTAGGTTTGCCAATAAACTATGTTCAACCTCCTTGGGACATAGTCTTCTCTTATGTAAAATATGGATACCAAGTTAAATCAGGGATATAGTCTTCAGTGATAACATATATTGACTTATTTTCTTTCTGGAGCTTTCTCCTGAGAAGCATTCTGAGAACTTGCTTTGACTCAGAGCATGTAGTGCTATGATTATGTGATCAATTACCTTTTATGCACAGGTTTGTTTTACATAATTTCCAAGAAGGTTTCTAACTCAAAAGGAAATTTTTTGATGGTTATTAACAACTTAAGCTGTTTTTTTTTTGTTGTTGTTGTTATTATAGATACCTCTTGTTCTTTTAAAATATTTGTATACTAGAACACTTGGTGCGCTAAAGAGGGCAGGTTGAGGAAAAGAAAGACACTTGAGATATTTAAAACACTTTAATGTAGAAGAGAGACATAGGATTTGACTCATTCTTTGTAATTTTTGAAAGAGCAAATGCTAATAGCCTTAAATGGGAGAAAATTGCTTTCTTATGTTGATAAAATTTATTTCCTTAAGAAATGCTCAATAAAATCTGCTCCATAGAATAGTCTGTGTTCTGAAACCTATATCACTGAAGATGTTAAAACTTAGATTACATGATAATTTTTCAAAATAGTTATTAGAGGAATTCATTCATAAGATAACAAGTAAGATAAAATGAATTCCAGCCCTAGTGGTCTGTGATGCCATGATAATTGTCAGACATAATAATAGTGATAATTCAGTACTGGAATTTGGTGACATAATTCTCAAAGATTTCATTGGACTTGGTGATTGAAAATTTTTAATACAGTATATCTGTTAGCCTATCTATGTGTTCTAGTGAAGTGTGTTTATCTTATCAAAGCTATTTTTCAGAAAAAAAGTCACTACTTTTCATTTGTGGAACCATCACTTCTTCTGTATCTAGGACTCTACTCTCTATCTTGTCTATTTTGAATGTTATTTTATTTTTTAAATTAATTTATTTTCCAATCACAGTTGACATGCAATATTATATTAGTTTCAGGTATGTAGCATAGTGATTAGACATTTATATAACTTACACAAGGATCCCCCCAGATAAATCTAGTACACATCAGACGCCATACATAATTATTATAATATTATTGACTATATTCCCTAGGCTGTAATTTACAACCTCAGGACTATTTTTACAACTGGAAATTTGTACTTCTTAATCCCTTGACTGTTTTTACCAATCCTCCAATCCCTCTCTCATCTGGCAAACATCAGTTTGTTCTCTGTGTCTATGAATTTGTTTCTGTTTTGTTTGGTTGTTTGTTCTTTAGATTCCATATAAATGAAATCATATAATATTTGTTTTTCTCTGTCTTATTTCACTTAGCACGATGCCCTCTAGGTCCATCCACATCATCACAAATGGCACAATTTTGTTCATTTTTACAACTGAGTAATATTCCATTATATATATGTACCATATCTTCTTTATCGATTCATTTATTGATGGACACTTAGGTTGCTTCCATATCTTAGCTATATAATAAACATAAAGGTACATATATCTTTTCAAATTTGTATTTTCAATTTCTTTGGATAAATACACCACAGAGGTGGAATTGCTGGGTTATATGGTGGTTCCAATATATTTTTGGGGGGATCCTCCATACTGTTTTCCATAGTGGCAGCACCAGTTTACAATCCCACCAACAATGCATGAGGGTTCCCTTTTTACCATACCCTTCCAACACTTGAGAGGTGTGAGGTGATATCTCATTGTGGTTTTAATTTGATTTCTCTGAATTAGTGATGTTGAACATTTTTTCAGATGTCTAGGCCATCTGTATATGCTCTTTGGAGAAATGTCTATTCAGGTCCTCTGCTCATTTTTTAATTAGAGGAATTTTTGTTGTTTTTATTTTTTTATTTTTGATATTAAGTTTTATGAGTTTCTTATGTATTTTGGATATTAATCCCTTACCAGCTATATCATTGGTGGATATCTTCTTTCATTCAATAGATTTTGTTTTGTTGATGGTTTCTTCCACTCTGCAAAAATTCTTTAGTTTGTTGTAGTCTCATTTGTTTCCTTTGTCCAAGAATACATATGCAAAAAAATATTGCTAAGATCAATATCAAAGAGTTTACTGCCTATGTTTTCTTCTAGGAGTTTTATGCTTTCAAGTCATACATCACAGTCTTTAATCCATTTTGACTTTATTTTTGTATATGGTGTAAGAAAGTGGTCTAGTTTAAATTTTGTGCTTGTATTTGCCCAGTTTTCCCACACCATTTATTAAAGAGAATGTCTTTACTCCACTGTATATTCTAGTTTCCTTTGTCATAGATTAATTGACCCAATAGGCATGGATTTATTTCTGGGCTCTCTTCTGTTCCATTGATCTATGTGTCTGTTTTTATGCCAGGACTATGCTGTTTCGATTACTATAGCCTTGTATTACAGATTGATATCAGTATGATACTTCCAACTTTGTCCTTCTTTCTCAAGATTTCTTTGACTATTAGGAGTCTTTTGTGGTTCCATATAAATTTTAGTATTATTTGTTCTAGTTCTGTGAAAAATGCCCTTGGCATTTTGACAGGGATTACACTGAATCTGTAGATTGATTTGAGTGGTATAGACATTTTGATAATGTTAACTCTTCCTATCCATGAGCACGGTATATCCTTCCATTTATTTGTGTCTTCTTTAAAGATTTATAGCTTTCTGAGTAAAGGTCTTTTACCTCCTTGGTTAAATTTATTCCTAGGTATTTTATTCTTTTTGAATGTTAATTTTTATTGCAGTATGACTGACTAAATTAAAAGTTGTAATCGATATTATGTACAAAAATAAATTAATGATTGATTGTTTTCAATTTGTTAAGGTGTGAAACATAAAGCATTCGCATGAAATAATTTTGTCTGGAAGATATTTTGAAAATTTATCATTTCGAAATTCAGTGTTTTTTTCATGGTTTTGTTTTGTTTTGTTTTAGTAACTTTTTAAAGGTCATTCAGTTAGTGAGAGATCTGTGATCCAGATTTTCTTAATCCCATTCGGGAGTAACCAAACAGTGCAGTAGCTTGCTTAAAGGTATGGATCTTGGGGAGCCGACAGGTTTTTTTGTGTGTGTTTGGATGCACTAATGATATAGATAAAATAGGGAAATGAGCAAACAACTTTATTCATAAGAAACAGAAAAATACTAGGTAGTGTAGTCTGCTGTGTTCCTGGAAAGGCGTTAAAGTTGGCACCCTTCTGTAAGTTGGACAGTACAGACATTCTTTGTAACTGACTAGCTACTTTTGTCAGAAGTGAAACCAGTCAAAAATATATTCCAACTTAAAATCGGGATCTGAATAATATCACCACTATCTTGTGGCTAGCACCTCCAGAGTTTACACTGAACAAAGCAGAGCAAGTCGCCAAAGACTTCCAATCATAAGCATTAACCAGACTCAATTATCATTATGTAAGTCTTCCTGTCCACTCTAATCAGGACAGTAGGCATTCATTTAATAAATAGAATATCTGATTATAATGAGGATTGTTAACACAGGATATTAACTGGTTGTAAGAGGATATTAGCTAATTTCCAGGGGGGCGAGGATATTAGCTAATTTCCTCAGACATTGTAGCGCATATTGCTCAGAATTTTAATTTTTTGTGATCTTTGTTGAGTATAGCAATATAAAAAGCCAATGTGTTCAAGTAGTGGAGAAAATGTAGGAAAATATTTTTAAACAACAAAGAAATATAGATCTAATTTTAAAATTATCTTACTTTTATAAGGGTAGTGGACAATTCATTCATAATGCTAAAGTTTTACTGATTTCTATATTTATCAGAACAAAAAATGAGATTGAGAGGGCTGATGCTTTTCTAAAGATATTTTGAATAATTTATTTTAAAGTTTTTTTTTTCAAATAAAGCACCATGCTATCAATGACTTTTTTATTTCTGAAACAGTTATCCAAAAGATTTTGTACATTATATGTCTTTAAATATGTGAATTAAACAGATTTTGTGTAGTATTTTTTGTATATGCCCATAAGACATTTTCTTCCAGGAAGTCTAATTGTATCATGGAAATCAGTGGAAAAGTAACTTCCAGCTAACGCACCAACTTTCTTTACTGAAAAGTCTGCTGGATCACATTAGATTAGAAGAGAATATCCAAATATTTTTGACTTGATTAGTAGTGGGAAAAGAAGCAGAAATCAAGTTATTTGGTTATGTTTTGCAATGCTTGAACTTAAGCAAATTGTGGTTATGCCTTAGAGACTAAAAATATATGTGGATCTGGGATAGGTAGAGTGTTTTACCATGAGAAAGTAAAGAGAGGAAGATATCAATTAAAATGAAAACAAAGTACAGGTGCATGGAAAGACTCAGTGACATAAGAGAGGTTATAGTATTTTTTTAATATGATAAACTTTTAGAATGGGAACACAGAAAAGTGAGAGTGAAAGAAATAAGAAAATAGTAGTACCCTGTCAGGCCTGCTTTAGAGTCCTTTTTAGATGTCTCATACGGTTAACAGGGCAGATTGGCTCTTTTTTAACATTTCAAGAATATATGTCATGGATATATGAGTGTTATGTAAACATAGCAACCTTATCAAATACGTATCAAAGAATACAGAACCTATTTATGACTCTCTGGGTTGCCTCAATGCTGGTATCAGGACATTATATATCACAAAGGAAATATACCCATGCATATTTAAAACTATAATTCATTACTTTTGGATTTAAATAACTTTATAAAATGAAATATATTTTGTGTAACAAAAGTCTCCTTTTGACAAGCTTTTTTTTTTTTTTTTTAGTTTTTAGAAGAATTTAGTATGATTTATAAGGAAAAAAAGCACACATGAATTTTTAGCCAAACACCTTACAGTTCTGGTGATATTTTAACAAAATAAATTACTTCAATTTGGAAGTGAAATGATTTACAACTGAAGTAAATGATTATGAGACACCATACTACTTTTAAAGTATATAGAATTTTGACTGATTTTATAAGAAATAATTTTAACAATTACCTAGTTTAATCAAGAACAAGTATATCAATATTTTCATACAATAAATCATTGCTGTCATTAAAATAGTGAGTGATAAAATTCAAAAAACAAATGATCTTATTACCAATTTAAGAGTAAATTTTTAAGAAAAGTATCATGAAGAAACAAATCATAAAATAATTTTACTAATTATATTTAAAAAGTATATTACTAAGTAAACAGAATTTCCAAACATAGTCATATTTTAGCCATTTTATTTTAATGTAACTAATAAAAGTTAGCAGTACTTCAAGGAGATATCAATTATTTAAGTGTTCGTTATATTTTATAGGGAGGGAGAAGCCTGCTTACTGTTTCGAGTGTGGGGTTCAAAGCACTAGATAAGCAAAATTAGAAGGTTCAGAAAGTATAAAAAAGTAATAAATCATCTACAGTTTGGTACAAATATCACTAACATTTTCTAAAGATATTATTATTTAAGTATTGCAGTGATGCTTTAATATATGTTTAACTTTTACCTCCTAAGTAATTTATTTATGAGATTCAATAATGAAAATGACTATGTTTTTGAATTTCGCTCATAAATTGAAGGCCACTAAAAGGAGCATTTTAGCAATATGAGGAGAGTTTTTAGGCCAAGAATTTATTATAAATACCTACGAGATTGCAAAGTGGTTTGCTCTAAGGCAATATGTGATATATACGGTACCATTAGTAATTAAATTGATGAACTATTTTCAGGGCTCTCATAAAGTCCAAATGTCAGAGATATAAATTGTTTTGTCTTATTGGGTGAGTTATATCTTTTTAGGAAAAAGTAAAATTAAGTATTATAACTGCTCATTGCTAAGCCTTTTCGGAAAAGAAAAAGATAAATCATTATTATTCAATGTTATGGACTTTACTTTGACATGGTTATAGCTTACATGAAAGCACATTTCATACAATAGCATGTATATTATATATATAAGTAAAATGTGTATGTTTTACTTATTCTTCCAGCAGTCTGATGGCATTAAATCAATTTCAAGAGTTTGTTGGTTACTTTAGTGCCTATGACCCTGGTGTCTAAGGATTTACTTTCTTGATAATGAAACTCTTAGACACTTAAACTGAAAATGAAACTTGACTTTTATCTCAAATTGTTTACAGTGTTAAAAATATGTGCCTTTATCTACTTTAGTAAATGGTTATTTATTTTTTATCTTTTACTTTAAATAAATAATTGAGAGCTTTCATTTTATTTAGCACAAGTCCTAAATGAAAGGAAACATAGACTTAATCAATGAGTAATTGGCTGGCAGAGCAAAGCATTTACACTGAATTGTCATCTATTGAATTTTGATAGATAGTCTAACCACTTATTTCCTCACCTGTAAAATGATAACATAATAACATGCATTAAGATCCCAATAGTTCCTACAGACATTATATGGATGATTTGAAATAGGAAGCTAAGAAGGCTAAAAAAAAAAAGGGAGGGGAGGGAGGAAGAAAGGAAGAAAGAAAGGAGAGAAGAAAGGAAGGAAAAAAAAGAGAAGGTAGAAGGAGGAAGTGGGAAGGGGGAGGAAAGAAGGGAGGAAGA
>NW_006441953.1:14622765-14650354 GCF_000325575.1 Pteropus alecto | reverse complement strand
TTTATAAAAAGGTCAGTCCCGAAATGAGATTTGGAGATGCTACATCTAAGTAAAGAGGGAATAGAGAATAAATGTAATAGAGTATTTTGCCGATAAAAATGAATCTCTGTGTAGGTGGGCTAAAGAAAGACTTTTAGGAATAAATTGGAAAATAAAAATTGGCTGTGGCTAAGTCATGTAACAGAGAACTATGCAGACAGACTAGTAAACCAGGAAGTTTATAAATAAGCAAAATGCTGCCCTGTAGCATTACTTCCTGTGGTTAACCGTAGGTGGAACTCCTTTGGCATGGCCACTTCTTTGGGATAATCTTCTAAACAACTCTTACACAATGGTCACAGAAAAGATCTGGTGAAGAAATCGCAGGTTATAAATTTCATGCTTAATGTTAGAGGAGCAATTCTTGTACATGGATGCTTATTTCAGGATAAGAGAAAATGAATCAAGTATTGAAAATGTTGAGGTACAAATAATTTGCAAATATAGACACACAAAAAACAATATTAACATGAGACTATAAATTAGGTGAGAACTGTTAATTCTCAAATAGCAGTTAGGTAAAATATCATTTATCTTCCTTTGCTTTTTATTATCTGTCCCAGGATTTTTTGGGTATTATTGATGGAAATCAACTTTGGCTGCTAAGGGAGCCTCCTCCATTTATCATGTGAACTTCTGTAATATTCACATGATTTCACACAACAAAAAATGAGAAGTTAACAGTAATAACATAAATGAAATGAAAAATAGCTCTACTCAGTTGAGGACAATGGAAATAAAATTTATTTTGAAGTGTTTTAATCAGAGTAAACTGTGTTAGTTCTCTCTTTGAAAACAGAATTTTAAAAGTTAGAGTTGATTCTATTAAAGAGTCTAGGTGACTAAAATATATGAATTAAGAAAAATAAGTCATAGTTGTTCTTTGACATCGAAATAAAAATATATAGATTTATAGGTCTTCAATGTGGACTATTTTCTCTTTCAACAGATTTTCTCTTGCCATGAGAATATAGTAACTTATTTCTTTAATGGGGATGTTTATAAAATATTTACTGTATTCTTAATGACATATTAAAATTAATGTTTTCATTCATATTTATCTTATTCAAAAATGATTTGAAGTGATTATAAAATGTATTATAAAACCTGACAACTAGTCATGATTTATTGTGACTGAAACATATTTAAGTCCACCAAAAATACAGCCTTTTTCCCATCCCACCACCCCATCTTTGTATTGTATTTTTCTTGTTTTTCAAAAATGTAGTCTTGGTGATTATTCAACAAATAAGACTGTCATCAATTGATATGGACTGCCCTTGTATAAAACATATCTATTGGTTTTCTGATCTGGTATCATCTCATTGTTTTTATTGCCATCTTTCTCCTGCTAATGGAACCAAACCAATTCACCTGTCTTAGCAGATATGGATAAGCTGCCTGATGCTGCTTTGGTGAAACAGAACATGCCCACAGGGGGTTGTTTCAAATTTTGTCTCAATAACTTGAAAGCATTTCCTCTGACCTAACTAATCTCTCTCACTCACCTTTCTACCCACAAAGTAATCTGTTTTCCAGTGTTGGTGATCTGCCTCTCGCTTTCCTCAATCACTCACATTTATTTGGTATTCCTCTTCCGTGCTTGACGTGAGCAACAACAGGATTCAGTTGAGAAAATGCACAGTCGTTTATGAACAACTCAAGCTGGTCTTGGTAAAACAAAGTATTTGAGTTTAATTCCTTCTTACATATGGAAGACTATTAAGATTCTAAATAGGTATATCTGTAATTTAAGAAAATGTTTAATAAACAGATGTCTCCGATAAAATTTCAGGAAGTATGACAAAACAATAAATTCCTGGCATGTAATAAGGGAGTTATTATAGCATCAAAGATATGTGCCAAGGGACATCAGCTAGATTTCTCCAGGTTGGTCAGCTTGTCATTATAATCTTAAATTACTAGTCCTCAGCTTATTAAAAAGCTACAACTGTGTGTATATGTGTATATGTGTGTTTGTGCACTCATGCATGTGTGTGTTTTTAATTGAGGTAGAAAGATGGTCAGTTAAGTGTAGTCATTTTGTGCAAGTGGGAGTGAGAGTCTTGAGATTACAGTCAGAATCTTGACTTTCTATTAGTACAGTGTTTATCTTAGTAGCTGTCTCACTTGTTCATTATTTCTGCTGAAGTGACAACAACTCAGCTGGGCTTCCACCATGAAGATAATAAACCTGCAGACCAAGTTCTATTATTGTCAGTGTTTTAATCAGCTAAGGTACTCTTATCACTACATTTCAGATATTTATTAATCATGGGAAGTGTGGGAGTAGGACATATTACAGGGTAAGAAACACGGAAGAAGTACGCCATTGATCTACTATCAAAACCATCATATGAAATTCAAACCTTGCCTAATGGTAGCTATGATCAGGAAGATGTGATAGGGGCTGACTCACAGATTCCTCTGGCTTTTGGCCTAAATCTAGTCAATCAAAAATAAGGCTTCTAAGTATAAAATATCATGCCATATGTTGACTAGGCATATGTTTTGAGACTTAAAAGTCTTTAGAGATTATATATTCTTTTCTAACTTTTCCAAGTTACTTTTCCTGAATAATGTTATTTTTTGTCAGTTTTTGAATACATGCTTCTTATCAATATTGGAAATCCTAAAATTGTTAAGAAATTTTCCCTGTTCTTGGTGCTCATTTGAGACCAAATAATACATTTGCATTGTTATAATCAATATAATATACCTTTAAGAAAATAATGGTAATTAACTTCATCTAACAATTAATAATAGTATAAAATACCTCCTTTGTGCCCAATCCTGTGCTAGGTGCTAAACCAAATTTATGGAATTTAATCTGTCACTTATATTGTTTTTGTCCTTTTTTTTTTCCCCCACTATCTCATTGCAAATGGAGTGGCTGGATATTCCTGTGATTGTCACAGTTCATAGATAGAAAATAGTACATGCAGTGCATTTTAGAATCTATGATACCTGCCAAATCTGAGCGGAATGTCAGAAAGGGGTAAAAAGAAACAGCACAACCAAGTAAGCTTTCTCATTTCCAAAATGACTTTCAGGTCCATTTCAGAAAATTTCGACATGAGTTAAAACCTTTCTCAACTCTGCAAACTAGACTTAATTCAGAAGATTACTCTGAGTCGTATGGATCGTGACAATGTCAGAGGGGCCATATTTTTACATGTATAAACCAGTCCAGGAAAATTTCTACAATATATTAGCCACAAACAAATTATATTCTTATTTCAAATACATATGTCTTATCTTGCTCCCTTGATGTATCTTCAATAAATGCATGTATTTTGGCTTTATAAGAAATTTTCTATTTTCAACTAACATTAAATTGTCTGCACATTATCTTATCCCAATAATGATGTAAAGCAGACTACCCTGTGCTTTAGAGTTCATTTTCTTTGGGGGAATGTCTCATTCACAGTTTTAGTTTGCCGTAGGGGAAATGACAGGGTGTATTAAGTTTTTTCAGTAGCAATAGTTATATTTATTTGGGGACTTATTGCATTTCATTTTTCATATCTTTGCATATGAGAACCTCAAATGTACTTCTTTTCTTATCTCCCTGGGGTCGGCAGAAATAGCAGAGGAAGATGTGCAGCTTCAGAGCTTTGGACAGCGAATGTGGCAGTGCTAGAAGCACCAGCGTATAATAGACCAAAGTGAAATTGTTCTACATGCATTTCCACTCACTCAGGCAATTCACACACAAACTGGAAAGTCCTCTCCCTTTTCCATTTTATAGATGAGCTGCGTAGTTTTTTTTTTTTTTTTTCTTAATGCTATTCCCAGTTGTAGAGAATAAAGAGGCACTTTCTATCCCATTTGCCTAAAATTTCCTTTCAAGGAAAGTGAGTGATAGAGAGTTATCGCTATCAGTTTTGCCGAAGTGCTTATTTTTCAAATTCATATTTGGGCTATGCTTTTTCACACAAAGGACTTGAGGCGTTCTCTAGAATCCAAAATAAATGAATATATGTTAATTAGCTTACATCCAATTATTTTAAATTTAACAACTCTTAGTTTCTTATGGTTTGTATTCTATTATGATTTGCAATATGCGTGTGGTATATTTAGTAGGTGGTCTTTAAGATACAGTCACTTATATTTTAATTCTATATGAGTTTATGTAGAATAAAATATGATAGATACATTCTGCAATGTAAATTTTGTTTGATGATCTTGACTCACAACTGGAGATGAAGTGATTTGGATCAAACAAAGCATGCAGATATATACATTGATTAAATAATCTGTATTTCCATAATTCTAGTTATATAGGCTGACACCTTTCAAATGAGTGGCTAACTTTTTGGGAAAAACAAGAAATTTAATTTTTTTTCAGTCTTTTTAAAGTACAATGAATCACTGTTATCAAAATAATTTTATTTTAAATATGTCTGACTAGAGTATTTTATGAAGCCTCTGCTTTTTTCTGAAGCTAATTTCCTCATAGATCACATGGTAAGATATTAAATCACCTTTCACCAATCATGCAAAGCAAAAGATGTTCAAATTCTAAGCGTTTGTCCCTCATGAGAGATGTTACCTCGTGTTGTTGAATCTTCCTATGCAAATTAGGTTTATTCCTTATTCTACACCAGCATTGAAAGAAATTAAAGAAAAAAAAAAGCACAAAACTTGCCAGCTGGAGATGGTCATGTTAAATATTTTGCCCTTTTGTGTTCTTGCATCTGGATCTTTCCATCAAGAACAAAATAATCTGTGAAGTTTTATGGAACTTCAAGAAAATATTCTTTAAAAAGAGAAGGAAAGTAATGTTTTCCTCAGTTCAGAAATAGCCACAGCCAAATTATTATGAGTAATCTTCAAGCAATATCTAGAGGAGATCGCCATTTTTACCCAAAAGTATTGCTGTGGAGTAAAAATACATTTTTTTTCTTGGAATCTTTCAAGATAGTTAATTTTCCATGCACACAGATGATTTAGGTGGATAACCTGGCCTTGTTAACCATGTACGGTTTCTGACCATCAACATTATAACTCATCAGACTTTCCAAAGCAAGAGCTATTTAAATCAAAGGATTTTCATTTCGGATCCCTGACTGCTGCTGGCTAGATGTCAGAGCTTGGAAGATACTCTCTAAGTAATTGTAAAGCACTGTTCTCCAATCAGCATATATTATTGCAGGCAAGAACTACACCATCAGAATTTCTATTGAAGTTATAACTCAGTCATTTAAATTTTGTGTTATACATACTCAAATGTCTCTATTGGATTAAAACATGTTACTTTCTTCCCCTTTCATAGTGGTGTTCAGAACAAAAATACACTCTTTTGAGTTCTCTAATTACTCTTTGGGGATAACTGTCATTGTTTTTGTGACAGGATTTAATTAATATCCATAAAATGTTTCATGGCTGTTTTAATGCCAGCTCTCAAATACAGAGTAATAACTCTTAAAGGACAGGAGAAATTGGGGGACTTTGAATATGAGACTAAAGGAAGAGAAACACATTTAGTATTTTGGTTTGGTATAGTCTTTTGTTAATTTATTTGATTTATTTATTTATTTATTTTTAAGGGGAGTGGGATAAGGATTGAGTAAGCAGGTTTTTGTTTTTGCTTCCAATTTTCAAGAAACTAGAAGTAGGAAATCATATATAGAATCTTCATCAACTTTCACCAAAAGGTTCCATGTTATTAATAGTTGAAAAAGAAGGCGAGACACCCTATGTTGAGATTTGGTCATGTTGCAAATAGAGAGCAAAAAGTTCTCTGAGACCATGCAACAGATTACTGTTAAAGCTAAAATAAAAGTGGAGGTTATTAAAATTGCTTTCAAGGACAAAATCCTATTATTCTTGTGAGAGAACGTAATTTAGTAAGAGCATCAAAATGGGAACTAAGAACCTCCATTTAAATCCTTCTTAGGAAATAAACCAGGCAATCTATCAGCCTCTTTGTCCCTCAATTTCCATACTGTGAAACTGTGGAATGGGCCAAAGACTTTTAAAAGCCCATCTAGTTTTAAATTTGATTTTTTTCTATGTGTTGAATATTTTTAAATTTTCCAATATAGATAAAATGTGGATATTTAAAGTAAAAACAATTTATCATAAATGTTATAATACTTTTAAAACTATTTAAAATCCATACAAGGATTGTGGTTAAGAAGAATTTTGATTGCAAGAAGGGAAAGCAATGACTGACATGACAAAAAGAAAAAAAAAATCTAAGTCATAAACACAATTGATTTTTATCCTCTTGCTTTTTGGTTTTGTTTGAATTGTAATTTCAGACTGTACTTTCAAAACTAATCATAAAAGAGCCTAATAGCTAGCAATAGATATTTTCTAAAATTGGGCCAAATATAATTTCCTGCACATTTACAATCAAGTAATTCTTATAGTTTATATTATTCTCTTCAATGGACAGTCTGAGTATGATGTCTTTCTGACTTTGCTCTCTTTGTCGAAAATTATAGTTTATACTTTTACAACAAAACCACACAGACTGTGATTGGCAGAAAATTTAGACGATTGTATAAACCGATGTACACTTTGAAGAGTAAAAAGCAACAAGTCCTATAGAAGCTCCTAAGATTTTAGAGGTATTATTATATGTTCTCTCTCTCTCTCTATCTCACATACACACATATACTACATATTATATATAAACTTATATAATACATAATATATGCTTGTAACCTGAGCTTTTTTCAATGATACTAAAAGTATGTTAATAAATGTTAGCCTTTAAAACCAAATGTTTTGAGTAGCATTTCTCCAATCCAGGAATGAAATAATTTAATACATGAGGCATTTGTGTCCTCCAAGTCTAAACCTTTAGTGTCCAATCTATAGGACTCTTCTCGGGGAAAGCCCATTATTGCAAACTTTCGTCCTGGGATCCAGTAAAGTGAACTAGCACAGCTGTACTTTACACATATTTCTAGGAGAGTCAGTGCCGCAGCTCAGAGGAGACTTGCACTATCTAACTCTCACACTAGACTGACAATCGTATGAGTAAATAGACACTGTCTACTTCACTCACAACTCAGTGTCTCATACTTAGAAGGTTTCAATATACATTTGAAGAATAGATGTATTTCCTTGATTTTATTAAAAATATGCCCAGAAAAAATAAATATCAGACACAGAACATTTCTCTATATAGTCTTTACTGTTCCTCTTTGACTTTATTTTGCAAATATTTGGTAAGTGGATATTCTGTTCCAAGTACCATTTTTCCAGAAAAAAGAAGATTAATCATTTGAGTCATTTCCCTGAACAAATTTCATATTCAGTGGGAAGAAGAACATAAACATTGCTAATAGAAAAAAATTGTGATTATAAATGTATTGAAAGGATATTTTATCAGAGTAAAACGAAGACAAGACAACCCAGCTTCATGCCAGGGTTGAAGACTTTTTGATGGGGGAAGCATGAGAAAATTTTTTTGCTTCTTTCCTACTCTAGTCTCTTTAAAAAAAAACAAAAAAACAAAACAAACAAAAAACAAAAAAACCCTATACTTCTCACATGTAACCTTCCACTCACATAATTGTGAATTCGTTTTTTTTCACAAAAGTAATTAATTTTTTTATCAAGGATTTTGAAAGAATATAAGTTTACTTGACCATTATTTTGAATCCAGCTTTATTAAAGAACTGCTTAACAATTATTAGTTTGAAGATCTCTAGGTAAACAAAAATGTTACCTGGGTTAAAATAATTCTTATCAAATGTTGGAACACTGACAACGACATATAATTATCTGTAGTGGCTTAAGACAATCCAGATTTCTCAAGCATGCGAGTGCCTGTATACTTCTGTTTCCTTTGCCCCATTATAATTTTCTCTCTCTTCTTTTTGGACAACTCCCATTCATACATTAATGTCCACAAATATTATCTCTTTTCATGAACTTGTAACAGTTTCAGGATCCTGCATAAAAATGATAGTCTCTTCTTCCCTTTATAACATTTGGTATGCATCTCGGTCAGAGAATATTTACTGAGAGCCTGTTTTGTTTAAAGCACTGTGCCAAGAACAAAGAGTCACTTCAGCTCCCCAGACAGGGCTGTTTTAGGCCAGAATGCAGAGCACAGACTTACTGGTTATTTACGGCCAGTGTCCATTCTGAATGTCCTATGCCCTTGCAGTACCAGTGTGTTAGAAATTCTGAATGTAGCCCCTATACAACGCATCAAGAATGCCCAGGCATTTTCAGATGCATTGTTCATGTTCCTTTCCTTGAAGCTCTACCACTGCACCTATGTGGCAAATTCCTAGATGAAAAAAAAAGTTTGAATTCGTTTCACTTTTTTTCTCAAACATTCCTCAGAGGAATGTCAATTCCCATTCTGTGAATCCTTCATGAACTGAAGGACACTTTGGAAAAGCAATTTAGAAAATATGTGACAAACCCAAGTGAAGCAGAGTATTTGTTTGGTGCCTATGCCTATGCAGAGAAGATTGGCAAATGAAAAAAAGAAGTGGAGGAGGTTGTCTAGATTTGCAAACCTCATCTCTTAAGCCTCATCTTTAAAAGCATACGTGACTTGTGAGTCGAATAGATCTAAGACTGCTTGGAAAGAAAGACAGGAGAGAATTGAGTAATAAAAGAGAAACGAGAATGAGGGGGGATATCTGTAGCTGAAAACTCAGAATGAAATACATTATTTTAAAGTATCTTAGCGCTCGCAATGCATGTTGAAAGAAATTCAAAAATTTTATCCACTGATTTTAAATAACAATAGTGATTAAAATTATGGACATTAGGATCAAACAGACTCATGTTCAAATCTCACCTCCTACCTATATTTAGAAACTGAGTATCATGAGACACTTATGACCTTACTGAGCATCTCTTTCTACAAATGTTCTTGCATGAATTAAAAAAGATAATGAGATTATCGAGCACTTTCTGTGTGGCAAACTTTGCTTTCTGAATTATGTGTTAATTTAATTATCACAACAATCACTTTGTCCTTATTTTGCACATGAGGAAACTGAGGCTTAGAAATATTCACTTTGCCTCATTTACTCACCAAATATTTTCACCCAGATGATCAGACCGCAGAGTCTGAACTGCTGCTTTGCATACTGTTGAATTATACACACACTTCCTTCATGCAGTAACTGGCTCTTAGTGCTATATAAATAGAATTTTATTAATAACAATTTTGAAATAGACCTATTTTACTCCAGACATTTTGCTGTAAATCACACAGCACGGAAGTGTGACAAAGTGGTAGTTTCGCTTTCTTCCTGGCACAAATAATACTCCATCTGAGCTGAATGATACCTTTTAAATACCAGATATTTTTTTTTCTCCTATTATTTTTTTTGGAAGACTGAAAGGAAAACATTGTTTTCCTTACTACTTCTGAGTTTCCCAGGAAATCAATACTGGTTTACAGAATATATTGCTAACTATTAACCAGATTTGTCAAGTGGAAGATGGATTTAGTATATTTTCTATAGCTACAAAGAATTTCTATAAAATGGTGGTATTGTAGTACAGAGTATGAAGAGTCAAATGCTATTCTGTAAAAGGAAGAAAGTTGTTTTTACCTGCCTAAGCTTCAGGTTCTTCATATATAAAATGTAGAGTGAGTTCAAACATAAATGACACTTCCAGCTCTAAGGTAAATGATTCTATAGTTCATTAGGTAAAAGTCCTAGGAAGAAATTTTTCATGCATTTCAGGAGAATAATTCAAGTTATCTAAATATAGAATCATAAACTTTTTAAGGTATCAGGTTCATATCTTCGAAACACTCAAAAGAATTTCCTGCCAGAGGTGATTTAGAAAGTACAGCTGTGTAGAGTTGAAGTTGAACTATATTAGGTCTTAATGAAAGTTTGTTTCTTACCTTGAGTTTTCTTAACTTGCTGGTATAAGCTAAATGCATATACAGAACCTTAAGAAAGGACTAACAGATTATATTCGGGTTTCTTAATCTGGGAGAAACAAAACAAACACAACCAAAAACCATCCCAAGTAGACTAAAACCAAGGCTCCAATTACTCTGTGAATTCTGGCAGCAAAGCAATAGAAAAATAAACCCAAACACCTGCTGTGTGTTTACGTAAATTAAGTTTACCAAGAATTTCTCTAAAACAGGATTTCTTTAAAATGTTCCAGGTAACTATTGCTCAGTAATTCTGGCTTTATCAGTCACACTGTAAATTCGATCAGTGTTTCTTAAAATGCAGTCTTCAGGCCATCTGCATCAGAATTACCTTATTAAAATTGCAAATCCCTGGCTCCCCAAAAATCTCTCTCTCCCTCTCTCTCCAGCACCCCCCATTTCTCCCTCCCTTTTTCTCCTTGTTTAAAAAAGTGGCCTTGTCAATAGTTTTCAGATTTTTTTTATCAAGATGCATAATGAGTGGTACATTTTAGGTCAATGTCTCCTGTCAATGATGGGCCTGTAGTAGCCATACTGACCATTAGTTCTCCTTAAAAAGTCATATTTGATTAAAATAATAAGCTACAAAAGTCATCTGAATAATACAATATTGATATGGCTTTATTTATAATTTGCTTAACATTTATGAAAAATCTTAGAAGCCCTAATTTCTGTGATAATAGATGTTAGTCATGTCACTTTTTTAAAGATGAAAGAAAAAATATTTTTATAACTAAAATATTTCTCTCTTTAATTGTCAGAGTTTTTATTATGGAAATAAAGAGTGTTACATTTTTTCTTAATCTGAACACCAATATTTAATTCACAGTTGCTAAAATTTGTGGGTTATTATGGTAATTTAACACAGTGTTTCTTCTGATATGAGTTAGCTAACTTGCTATTTTTATTTTATTTGTTTTTTTTGTTGTTGTTTTTGTGTGTAGGATTTTTTTTTTTTTTTTTTGGCCCGAGTCTATATTCTAAGTCTGTTCCACAATAAAGATGGTGACTATATAAGGTACATGGGAAGGTCACTGCTATCTAGAAAATAAAGATGTTTAATAATGTGACTCATCAAAGTCCTTTACAACTCTAAAATTTAGAGTCAATTTTTGATGTAGGTGCATCCAACAGGTCTTCCAATGAGCACACGACTCTTACAAAGAGTGAGGTAACCAAAACTATAATAATACCCAACCTATTTTTAATGTAAGTGTCCTCTACAGCACAAACAAATTATCTCTAAAACTTAGTTACACTTCATAGATCTTATTTTGCTCATAAAATTACTGGCCTCACCCACATCATCCCACACCCCAAGCTTTATACCACCTAAAATGACATATAATTACTTAGGCACAATCAGGCCTGGCCCATCTCAACCATGCCCCACCCTACTCCACCCCACAGACATGGCCTCACTTGACAACATAAACTCACACTCATTTCCAAATGAGTTAATTCTAAAATGTATTTCTCACCATCTTGTTTACCATTATGTTTATTTCTTTCTAGTATAGACAGTTTCATTCTTACAAATATTTCTTGAACACTTGCTACATGAGAAATACTCCGTGTTACTAAAAGAAGTGAGGACATGATAGATATCTTACTGACCTCTCAAAAGATGACATGATTGAGAAAATAAGACATACAGAAAGAAAGTCCCTAAGGAATATGATGCTGGGAACAGATTTAAATCATAATAAATTTGCTGTTAAATGGCCAAGTATACAGTATAGACAAAAATAAAAATTTAAAAATAAAAGATGGCAAGTGTAGAGAGAGATTATGGGAAAGCCATGAGCATCCAGGACCTCTAAATTGAATAGATTTTGGATAGATGAAGGGTTGAATCAAAGGTATTCAAAGAAAGAGTAAGGATGTAGCATAAATAGCGATTAGGAAATACTGTGACATATTTGAAGACGAGAGGGAAGATTGGTTTGGAAAGAGTATTATTGGGGAGATGCGTTTGGACAGATGTGTTAGAATTAAATCATAGACCCCCTGATTGCCCTATCGAGAGGGTTAACTTTGAATGTGATGAGGGATTGCCTGCAGTTCCGGAATAGCCAACTATCTTAATGGAATTTTAGGCAGTTCTAGTGACATGCCAAAAAAAAAAATAATAATTGAGATTGGGCAAAAGACAAGTATTTATGTTGTTGAATGCATTAGATGAAGAAAGAATGATGATGGTAATGACAGCAGGGGAGTGAGTGAAAGGCAATAAGTATGGACAAGATATGCCAAGACTGCTATGTCATAAGAGGTAACAATCTCCAACTTCTTTTTTTTTTTTTTTTTAAGCTTAGTTCAGATTCCATTGTATCCAGTTTATACTTAAGGGCAGACATTTTATTAGTTTCTATTGTTATAGCTCTCAACTTTGCTTTGAAAAAATTACCCAAATAGATTGAGTTACTTTCCTTCTTAAGAAAAAGCACAACCTGAAATTTGCTGGAACATGTTGCTTCTAGCATTCAACTGAATTTACTTTCTATCTTTGAGGAAGAGCAAGGCCTGTTCAGTCACTAGCAAATCACTAATGGCAAGGAGTATTTGTGGGGGTGGGAGGTGGAGACTTGTGGCTCATTCCCTTGTCACCTAGCCCAAGCTCCTCTAGAACTGCATTATAGAAAAAAGGTACCTGATGCTTTCTTATTTCTCATGTGAAATCCTAAGTGTAGGTGTCAGTAGAGGAAATCTGATCATTGCAATTTCAGTCTTTCTCTCTCTCTCTCTCTCTCCCCCTCCCTACCTCTCTCCCTCCCTCCCTCTCTCTCTCTCTTTTTCTTTCTTCCTTCCTTCCTTCCTCCCTCCCAGCCCCCATCCCCCCACTATTCTCTCTCTCTCTCTCTCTCTCTTCTTTTCTTTCATGTGAGTTTCTCTCTTCGCTTACTAGATATAATGTGTAATGCTTTGGGAGATCTGGGGAGGAATACAATATAGAAATTCTCCACAAAGATTTAACACTTCCTCCTAAATGTAAAAGTCTATTTTTTTTTTTTTTTAATTCAAGCATGTGCTATTTCTAAACCAAAATCAGGTACTCAATGAACAAAATTGCCTAATAAAGACTTTTACTCCATAAGCCTCCCTTCTTTCCTTTTTTTCTTTTTAATAATGATAAGAAAAAATGGAAGCCGTCATGGGACTTGACTAACTAGGAGCTACCAGTTGTGTTTTGGCTAAGTTAAAAGACTAATCTTTCCCTCAAGCTAATTTCTGATAATTAACCAAAATATCCAGGAGTGCCAAGACAAATTAAGCAGATAGGATAATATTTTATACCCTCCTTTGAAAAGCATCATGCTGCTCAGTAGTCTGTATAGTCCAGTCACATATAACATAAGTAATCATCCAAAAAATACTGGAGTATCACTCATTCTTAATGATATCATAAGGGAGCTATTTTGAAGGAGATAGAGCTGGGGATGGGGGCAGGGAGGTGAGGGAGGGGAAGTGAACTGAGAAGAATTAGTAGCAATAAAAAAGAAAAAGACCCTTTACTAAGTTGGCTTATCTTTCTCCCTCTCCGTAGCCTCAGTTAAGAATGTAGGTTATATCCCTTTGAGAAGAGTCATCAGGGCCAGGAGGCCATTTCATGGCCTGTGACCTACTGGAGCTGTCAGCCAGCCGGAGTGCCAGAAGAGAGATTTCAGGCAGCAGATCAGCCTCAGAGAAGTAGAGAGACACAAGCAGTACTTCACAAATCTATTCTCCGTTTCCCTTTCACTTTCTCTGTGTCTGTGTGTGTGTGCATGTGTGTGTATTCTACCAGGAACTAGAGAAGGTCTCTATTTCATTGAACACTGATCATCTCAAACCACTCATAAGTTGGCTCATAAAACAGTCATGAAAAAGATTCTCCGAGAGGACATTTCACTTGGGAATGTTCTAAAAATAAGTAATATCCTATCCCCCAAATCATCTAAATCTCTTTTCCCCATAATTACTACCATAAATGCAGGCCCTTGCTTAGCACAGGTAAAATCGTTATACAAGAATACTCTTAGACTCATACAAAAAACTCTGCCATTCTCTGTGTGCGCGTGTGTGTGCGCGCATTTTTTAAATATATCCTAGGAAGACTACTAAATGTTCAAATGATCCACAGGCAGACATTCCCCAGATAATGATAATATTTTTTACCTGTGCCATTTGTCTTATGTTTTTAAGGCTCTTCTATTTACAAAGCAAGATGAGGTTAGTTTCCTCAATTTTACTTGTTGCATTTATTTATTTGTTTATTCATTTATTTTTAGCTCTTGAATACTTTTCATATTCTGATAGCAGCTGAGAATTAATCTACTTATCATGTTACGGTAATAACCTTTGACCTGAAAGTGCAGTTATTTTAGAATTTATCAATGCCTATTGTCTGTGAATGTTAGAGCTGACCCCCTCCCACATTCTTTTCAGAGTATTTAAATGAGATAGGAACAGCAATGTTCCTGGGACAGTCCTTGGTCTCTGGCCACAGATCCCCTGCAGTGTTTCCATTATATCTTTCAATCCCTTTCATCCCTGATAAATCCGCATCTCCTCAGGTGAGCATTTGTCTTACTTTGAAAGAATTTACAGTCCTCATAATTTGGTTATTCATAAATGCCTTTCTCTTCGCAATTGGGATTTCCTTGGTTAAGACATGCAAATCACAATATCAATGGGCTTTAATATCTAAAGTTTCCAAAAATTAATCTCTCAAATCAAAGATTGATTTACAGCATTTCCACAAGGTTTCATGTATATTTTCAATATATGATTAAAGAAATGCCAGTAAATATAGCTGTACAAGAAAACGTGGTTGCCATTGACAAGGTCTTATTGCCTATTTCTAATTTCATTCTTGTCAGGAATTAGAATAAAAGTCATTGTTAAATAAGACTAAACAATTATAAATATAGATTTTCAAGGTCAATAAGTAAAACTTGTTTTACTTCATTAAAAACAATCAGTAGCTTACCTGAAAACTGTGTAATTACTAAACTAAACATTCACCAAATTTAGATTCAAAAGTAATAAATAGCAAGTTATTTAAATCTGTGCTGTATTTATTGTAAATAGTCATTTTAATGAAAATGTATAGTTATTTTACTTATCTGGATAAATTTTAATTTTAAAGACCTCAATCTGCATTAAAAACACAGTACTGATGAATATGCAGGAATTTGTAATATCTTTCTTTAAAAACCTTTTGTGTACAACAGATATGAACAAATCTTAATAATATTTAGGGCAATTTTCTTATTTGCAAGAGTTAGAACTAGCATCTAGGTGGTTCTTTAGCACTAAGATTTTTCTGTGTCACCTTTGTATTTGTCCTAAATCTTCTCAGCCCCTCTCCCACTTTTTGTTTTGTTTTCTGTTTTCTCATCTGGTTTTCCAGATAATTTGTCCCATTATAGCTATGGAGGCAAGGCAGGACCTGTCTCATCTATCCATGGAAGACTTTCTTCTAGAGACAAGATAACATTTTTCTTCTTCCTCTTTTCTCCTTGCTTCCCAAGGAGAAATATGACTTATATTTCAGCTAAGTTTAGAATATGGTGGTATATTAAGAAATATCACCATGTGCAAATCTTTAAGCACTATGTTGTTCTCAGAAATTATCTGAATTCTGCTTCAAGATTCCCATTGCTCATTCTGTCTTTTCTTCACTGCAGTGAGAGGCATGGAGGTTTCATGCAGGTCTGTGGCTCTTTTTCCTGCAACCTCAATCTTGGGCTTCCCTGCCTTTCCCTTCAGTGTTTCTGGCAGGTCATCCAATCAGGTGTTTTTAATGTGTTAAGAACTCAAGCAATTTCTTTTCCCTCTCAAAGCCCATGTTGGTCATTTTGAAATGAATGTCATTTGGTACTTAAATAACGTGGCACAAACTATTGTATATACATTGATGCATATTCTCTATCTTCATATAAACCTAAAACATTCTAGCTGATTATTTTTCTTTCGTACTCTGACTTTGCTGCTAGGCCATCTTTATAAGTATTATACGTAAGGTCCAATTTATAGTAGGGACATTCTTTTCAAAATTTGAGTTCATAGGGTCCTGTCTTCCTTGTGCTATGCATCCTTCCTTTTAAATTAATTAGGACCTGTTAGTATCCAGGAGAATGATTTTCGATTCTGGCTCTACCCCAAAAATGTTATATGACCTTGGGCAATAGACTTTACCTTTCTAAGCCTTAATTTTCCATCTATAAAATAAAATAATTATATGTCACTAATTATTTTCCAAATACTTTTTCTACATTGATGTTTCATGATAAGAATTATTTTAAGTCAAACAATAGAATCTTAGCATTGTGTTTGATAATCTGTACAGCTCGGCTGTCAGAAGAATGTATACATGCTTTTCTTTTGACAGTATTTTTATAATGAGAAGTGCTGGGATTTAGTGGGAAAGCATGATTTGGTTCAAATTTACCTATGCTCAAACCTTTATTTGGCTATGTGATCTCAGGCAAATTATTTAAACTTTTTGAACTTTGATTTCATCATTTGCAAAAAATATTAGAATATTAATTAATATTTTCAAAGTCGTGAGGATTAAAAGCACCTATCACATTATCTGGTGATACTTGGCATTCAATAAATGTCATGTACTTTTTTTGTTTTAGCAATATCTGTAATAAAATACATTAATAACTAATTAATATACTACCTGTGAATAATTATAAAAAATTTAAGATACTTTCCACTTTTTGGTAAATAAGAAAGACTAGTTTTCACTGAAATTAAATAAAAGGATGATAATGAAGTCAGTCATAAATATGACAATAGAAATGAATTATCACCAGATATCGATACAAATAAATAATTTTATTATTAAACAAAACCAGGAAACAAACTATGTCTAATACTCTTCAAATTAATAACAATATTCATGGATAAAGAAAGATTTGTTAGTCCAAATAGATTGAATGGATGATCCCTTTAAAATGTATTTGGCACGACCTGAAAATGAAGCTGACCCTTCGACTGATAATTTATTTAATCCTTTTTCCCCTAAAAATGTTAATGTGAATATAGGTAATGAGATAATCAATGTTACAAACTTTAATTCTGGTTGACTGTCTCCATCATAGCAACAGAATTTTGACTTTTGCAATATAATCTGCTAATAGAAAATATATTCTCTTCCAAATCACATCAGAAACTTTTGTCACTCTCAAACATCACTCTTCTTGCATGCACGATATGGTAGGCAATATACGTGATCTGGAATTACTGACTTTATTTTATTTTCATTGCCTAATATTGTTACTTCTTTTTCACTTAGATATATTTTGATGTCCAGTGAGACTAAAAGGCCCTTGAAGTTGGGTACTATTGTGTGTCTGTCCCAATGTCTGGTCACAAGCATGCATAAAATGAATTTCTTCAGTACTTGTTGGATCCGATTTTTCAATAGTGAATGTGCATTCCACAGACAGCTTTATCTGTCACAGTCTAGCAATCTTTTATTCACAACTCTGAGTCTGATGGTGTTTATTTTCTTGTACATCAATATGGCATCATGGAACATTGCTATAAAAAAGAGTTGTTTCCACAGTGCTGGTAACAGTCTGAACAACAGAACCTCTATTTCCTTTCCCTTTGTCATATTATTAGACCAACAGTATTAATAGTTTTGGGGAATAAGGAGCTTTCTGATTTTTTTGTCCCCTTATATATAAACTAAAGATGCTTCTTGCTTTAAGATAAGATAGGATGTCAATATTCATTTTACATCTAATGAGTCTTACATAAAATAGCATTAGGTATAAAAATATTCAACATGACTAACTACACTAGAGCTTTTTGCTAACAAAAAACAATTTTTTCTAAGTGTCAGACTAATAATTCAAAGTCATAAAAATCTGAAACTCACAAGATCATTATTAAAACCGAGATGTTACAGCTAATCCAGATTTCTTTTGCTGTTTTTCTGAGAAGAGCATATTCAGCTACTAGGAACAGCACGAGATTTCCTTCCATGCTTAACAGAATTTAGCCTAGGCAACTGATAGTGACAGACATATAATGAAGCCAAAGATGAACATTAAAAGTTATTCTTAACTTTAATATTAGTATTGTTTTTTTTTCTCCAATGGATTCTGTAGAAAACACAAGGCCTGTAAAGAAAAAAAAAATGAGTGGGATATTATACTCACTCAGATACAAATGATTTATTCATTGAGTGAGAAAAATATCTAATAATTATGAATAAAACTACTTATTTTTTATTCTTTAAAATTTTCAACAATTCTTAAATTTAATTTTGTATAGGATAGACATAAGTTCCATCAGAATATGCATTTCTCTGTGATTTTGTTTATAATTGTGAAAAGAACAAATGAACTCTCCCCCATACCTCATTTTCTTATTTGTAGATTATTATTAATATTATTGTCAACTACCATGATCAATAATTTACTTGTGAAGCATTTTAAAACCACCAGAAAATGTTGTGTCATTTGAAGGCTTTATTAAGTTTATTGACAGTAGATTATTGTCGGGAAAAACATATTTCATTTTTGGATGCCTAGATTTCTGACAGATTTAGTTACAGGGGAAATGAATTTGATGGATAACAGAGGAGGCTTTGAGCTGCATGAAAAAATAGCACGATTTTTCATAATATTACTGTCTCACATTGAACTATTGGCTGTCTTGCTGTCCAAGGTTGAAGCAAATATTTTATTAGAAATCAAATCAGTTTTAGATAATAAAAACCCATATTCTATCACTGAATGAAGTACAAGCTCCTCAAAGATCCTCTTTTAAATTAATAAAATATATCAGTTTATGTATTATAATACACCATCCAAAAATAATAAAGGATTCAGTCTTCGCCCTTCTTCTTAACCTTGTTCCTTTATGTGAAGTCTACTGATGCCACTGTTGATCTGATATAGAAATGCTTTGTGTTCTATATCACTGAGGTTTTCTTTCTTTTTTAAAAATGTTTGTTTTTGTTTTTGCTTTTTTTTTTTTTTTTTGGCCCTGCACAGAGATAGTCAGAATTTATATCTTTTACACTTTAGAGTACCATTTGCCTTTATGGGCCAGATCTGTTCTATTTCTATTGGCACACGGACTTTATTATGAAGCAAAATATAGAGGCTATGGAGCAAAGGAGAGTGTGAAGAGGGAAGAGAAGGAATGTGGGATGCATCATTCTCTAGTTCTTTTCTCCATTTCATGTGCCTCTCTCTTTACTTTGCACAAGCCTTTCTAGTAAACTTTCTCACCTACAGCTTCTCTCCCAGTTTCTGCTCACTTCTTTCCTTCATCCTACTTTTTTTTTGGCGGGTCTACTTACGCTCTGGTTTTTTTTCCTCAAGAGACCTTCCACTTCTTTCTGATGCATGTGAAAGAGAATCATGGTGCAGCTCTAGACTGACAGCAAGGTTTGGTTTGATCCTAAGAACAAAGCTATGGTCTCTACCCAGACTCTTAAATTGAGAATCTCTTTTCAAAATTCCTCCTTTTCAAATTAATTAACAAAACAATCCACTCTTTGCCTAATATGTATGAACTGTGACATTATATATAAAATGATATCAGGGATGTCAGAATTTGTTTTATTGATTTATTTTAGCTACTTTATTGACCTCGATCACATTTAAGAGTAACTTCTTCCACTCTTTTCCTTGTGTCATGTCTTCTACTGTCTTTCACATCATCAGGATAGAAAGAACACTTGAGTCTAGTTCTGATGGCATCTAGGACATTACTGCAGAGTTGAGGAAGAGTTTAGAAGTTTTCTCTATTATTCATTTTAGAGGTGGTTAAAGATTTGAAGGAAAATATTCCAGTGTTTTAAACATTAATCATTAACTGCAGTTGGGATCTGACAGATGTATGATATGTTCTTTCCGCAAAATTCAATTTACCATTTATAGGAAAACAATTCATTCAGATATCTCTTGCCTTTTGCTAGGATCAAAGGAGTAGCTGCAAGGGTCTCTTTTGTAGCTTTATTTTGGTTTCTGACTACTTCTACCTAAGTGGTCAAGTTGGAATTACACGGGCTAAATAATTTGGAAAAAAATATTGTCCAAGTTATTATTATTACACACACAAAAATCTGTATCTATATGTATCATGTATTTTCTATCTTTATCTTCATCTATCTAATCCATAATGTAGTTTTCAATGGAAAAGGAAAAATGTAACAGTTTTATTTTAAACTATATTTAATATGAACGAAAGGATTTCTGGTATTCATTGAACAGAGATGAAAATCAATCTCCAAAAATTTAAGAGAAAATGATTATTTGTTTCAAAGCCAATGCATGAGTTACCATCCATCTTTCAAATTAACTATGCTATTTGTTTAATAAAGAGCTAATTTAACTTAGGGAATGTTAAAAAAGCTGTCTGCTTTTTGTGATTGTCATCCAAATTTCTCACTGAATTTCCATTTTCCAAAATAAAAGGAAAGAAAACTTACCATGACTGATTTATTAAAAAAATTTATAACCGAATATTTCATACTCAGAAAAATCGTATAGTCATACATTTGCACAATCATTATAGTTTTGTTTTGTTTTTATTTTTTACCAGATTTTATTGAGAGCAGTGTAGGAGACATTTTTTAATCCCTAATATGGTAACATATTTTTGTTTCTAAATGTATGTGGCCTAGTATAAAGCAAGTGGCCACAATCAGTATGGATTTCTTATAGAATAGAAATGTAAGTGACATTGTGAAATATTTTAATTGCATGTTCAGAAATGCTAGTGGATATGCCAAAGTGAGAATAAGATCTTGAAACTAATTAATGTGGCTTCATTTATCAAGAGCACTAAAGCTGTTATAAATACTAATAATAGCATTGCAACAGTATATTTCCGTTTGTCTGTTGATAGTGCTGTTATAGTGCCCCACACCACTGAATCGAAGAAAGGCTTTGTGTGGGTTTAACAAAAATCATACCTCATTGCTCTGTAGTAAATTCATGAGACTGCTTATATTAAGGCTTCTTACACTAGTAATGATCTTACTCTAGTATCTATAGTACTGAGAATGATAAACTTGAAAAAAATTGTGTTCATTGTTTATAGAGCTGGAGAATTAAAGGAATCAGTTAAACAAACTCAAAGTTCAAATACATTAATTAATAAAAATATGTAAAATACAAAAAAAACCTCATGATTGTTCTTTGAGGGAGGTAAAGATGAGCTGAGAAGAGGAATTAATGTGCAAAGGTTAATTTTAATATAAAGTCTTTTGTTATAATTTGAGACTAAATGAAAACAGAAAAGTCTTCAAAAAGTATACTAAGATGAAGGCTAGTCTTCATTTTTCACCTTTAAGCATATGGGAATCTTTCCCAGTAGATTGCTTGCCACTATTTTTTGTGAGAACATATATAAAGAGCACTGGATTAGAAATTTTAGATTTGGCCTTGAATCTTCCATTCCTTGTTAATTTTTTTTAATCCAATTTTATTTCTCAGGTATTCAGTTTCTTCATGCATAAATATAAGGGAGTTAGACTCACTAAATTATAGGTCTTTCAACTAGCTCTAAAAGGCTGTGATTCTGTGATCATTAACAGAAGATGATTGATGTCTCAAAGGAAAAATAAAGTGAGAGCAAGACTTAATGGTTAGAATTATATCCAGGAGAAAATCACCTGTCAATACGTAAGTCCAAAAATTATTTGTGGGTCCTTAAGAGTCACCTACAAAGGCAACCAGTTTACTATTTTCTATGACAATGAAATTTCCAGATCAACTATGAAGAGATCTCTACAGGCAATAAAGTGATTTAAGTAGAATATCGCAAAGGCATGTTAAATCAGAGTAGAATGCTAATAGTAGACAGAGAAAGAAAGTCAGCCATGGTGAATGTAAACCTGTGTGATGAGAAGTCCCCCTGAAACTTGAAATATGCTCGTCATCTGTGGCAAAAGACTAGATTAGTAGCACTATTAAAGGAAGGCAAGGACACATTCGTGCATTGTTCTATATGTCTTCTTGCTTGCAAGCTTCATTTGCCTTTGTTTTGAGCCCCAAGTTCGGCTAATTATTTATTGAACTTTATTTTTGGGTTCTTTTCCAGGAAGCATTATACATCATCATCTTCATGATCTCAAAAAATATTCTATACTGGGTTGGTTACAGAACAGGCCTTGAACTTTTATTTTAACTTGTGGTAAAAATGAAAAGAACATGGCATAGAAAAAAAGAGTGTCCTGTGTTTTAATGGTGACTATGCATCCAAGTTACTAGTTTTGTGACCTAGGACAATTTATCTAGTCTATCTGACATTCAGAAATACCATTTGAAAAATTAGTAAAACTCTTCATCTCCTGAACTGTTAGGGTGAGAAAAAAAAATGTATAGGAAACATGTATCATGGCACCTAGTACAGACTTGCATTAATTTTTAGTTGATTTTCCTATAATTTACTCATTTTCATATTGGAATAATTCTCAATTCCTGGAATTTGTAAACCCGTTATTTAATACCGGTTTTGCTACAGGAGAGTGATCTTGCACAAACCATTGTCTTTTTGGCCTCCAGTGTTTTTATCTGTAAAAGGAAAATTTGAGCTATATAATCTTAAATACTCCATGACTTTTTATGTAATTTTATTTCTTCTGGTCTATTCAGTTTTAAAAGAACAACAACAACAAAATAGATTACTACCATTTCCTGAATATGCAACAAACTATAATGGTTTTCTATGCAACATGTTAAAATTCAAAAATATACAAATTATTGTGGTCTTCTTAAAGCAAAGCCTAGTCATATATAAGAATCACCTCAAAAAAATTATAATTTTCACCCAGAATAGTTAAGACATGAGATGTGTATTTTTAATGTTTCTTAACTAAAAGAAACATTTAATCCACATATTGAGTTCTTCTTTAAAAGTTGAAAATTTTCTTCTACTTTTAATAATTTCTAGAGTTGGAGACATCTAAATTTTAGTTATTTTTTTGACCTGCAGTTGATTTCTCCTTGTCTTCTAAATGACAGCTACTGATTACATTATTATTCAGATCTCTGTCCTGTCTTTCTAAAAGGTCATTTTCAGTCTTTTTAAAAAATTAAGTCTTTGTATTTCTGAGAATAAAATTATTATTATATCTTATGAAGATGGTTTGTTGTTATAAGTGGCCTTCTTAAAGCATACAAATAAACACAAAATTACCTCCACTTTAGATCATCGAATGATTCACTGTTATATAAATGTTGTAGCAAATATGCAAAGCTAAACCTGTGAGAAATGTATAGACAACCCCTATTTCATCTCTCTCTGTCAAAAAAAAAAGACTTTATAATATTATTATGAAGAAATGGTTGAACAATGACAAAGGTGATCCTTGTACAATTTAAAAATTTTACCTAATATTTGATATTATCCTAATATAGTCAGATGCACTTGAAAATATCTTTGTCCTTGGGCATAAAATTCTATTATACATTGTGATATTTTTTACCTATATCAAAATTAAAATTTTATAGACTGTAAATTAGAGATTCTGACTCTTCCTTCAGCCTATTCTTTTATGATTTTATAATGGAGAAAGCTAATCAACATTATTTTTCTTTGATACTCCAAAATCTTCACTCTTTTCTAATTCACAGGGAAAAGCAAAAAAAAGAAACAATAACCACAAAAACAAGATTTAATCTAAGGATAAAAATTCTTTCATTAATAGATCAATGTAATGCTTATTGTTTAGCCTGCTTACCTTAAATAATTATCATGTAATTAACTTACAGATTATTTAAAAGAAGGTAATAAACTATACCTATTCTGTTCCAACTTTTTACATGAAAATTCTTTTTCTTGTTTACCTCTTCCTGGTAGATCTTTTCTGTAAGGATACCTGGCTAATGCCTCAAAACTTTCCAAATATAGGTGTCCAGTTAGCTCCATGAACCCCATTTAGTAGCTATAAAATATGGTGAATACTATTTCTAGTATATCTAGGACATTTCATCATTAGTATTTCTCAAATTCTGTTACATAATTTTAAATAATGAGAACGGCCCATAGAATAGCATTTCATTTCTTTTCCAAATACACGTATAAGATTAAAAAATAAAATACATTTGAATACATCAAATTCTAATTTTAGAACTATCTGAAAGCATGTTAGTACCATAGAAATATATTTTAGTTTAAAAATTAGTTGGAATCTGAAACTATAAAATAAAATAGCAGTGCATAGTTATACACTAATGACCTAGGAGATACTTCTCGTATTAGGGCAGTTTAAGAGTGTGTGCCAGAGAGAAAAGAACATCATGCCCCCTAGATATATTAGGTGATATCTAATTTCTAGGGAGGACATTACATTGGAAATGGTGGTCATTCTCTAGGTCACTGTCAGTATAAGACTGAGCTAAGACTGGAATGCAAATTATTATAAAGGCTAGATTGGCTTCTATAAAAACATGCTATCCTCTGGAAAACACATAGGCATGGGTTGAATAAAATGTCCATTTATAAAAATTGTGTGTTTCTCCCAATTTGGCCATATGAATCACTTTGTGAGAAAGGTATATTAAAGCATTAGCCACTGTGATAATGAGATGGAAACTTCATGATAATAGCATAAAATAAAAAAATGAGAAATAATGTTTTTTGGAAATCATATTATTTTAGCATGTTTATGCTCACAATGTATCAAAGCCACTACATTCTCCTACATGGTGAAATACTGAGAATAATTAAGAGTTAAGGTATTATAATATGTTAGATAAAAGGTAGATTAGTTGATTGATTGGTAGATATAGATTTATCACCTACATACTCTGAGTTATAAACAGTCGTAAACACTCTACTCTGAAATAAATTTAAACAGAATTCTCAGAATATGAGAAACCCAACATTTTCCATATGCACTGTCATATTCCATTCTTTTTCTAATATTCATATTTCATTAGCATTTAGTGCACAGGCCTTGGGATTTTTTCTGAAAAGAAATATAAATATATTCAATTTTGATATTTGTGAACTATTTATCATTTAATTTACCATCAAGGCCTACTTAGTTTTGTTTAAGACACTAAATTAATCTAAATCCCACCTTTTTTACTTTGGATATGCAAATATTTTTACTTTGATGTTATAGCAATACAAATTGAAGTTTGTGACATGAACTGCTAATGCTAATTTGATTACTTCTGTATTAGTGTTGAGTGCTACAAAAATAGAAAGAGATCGTTTAAAAAATGAAACTGGGAATGGAAGAACTCTCTCTGCAGGCCCTCTGCAATGATGGTAGTATTAATGCATGTACATTGATGCTTGATGATTCTCATACAGCAGCGAATGGAATTTTGAAAACAAATAATTTAGGATTTTGAGAAGATCTGACAGCTTGATTTTGTAAAAATTTGAGTTCATCGAAAAGTTCTCATTTTATTTTTTAATAGCTCAGAGAGTTCAAATCTATTTAAAATATTTATTGCAGATTATTTAGATCATGATTTATTTTCGGTAGTAAAGATGTTTATCTAATACAGCATAGACAAGGTGCCTGAATTGTGAATTTAATACTTTTTGGATGGATGTGAATCAGGCTTTTTAAAACAGAAAGGATGAACCAGGTTTTAAAAAATATAATTGATTTATTTCATAAATTTGAGATTTCTAATGACCTGTATCAAAAGAGATGATATAACTATCTGGTTGCAACTCCAGCTAAGATAAGTATGCCTAAAAACTGTTGGAAAACGATTTTCTCCCTCTTTTAAAATAGTAATTGCAAATGGTATCTCACCAAGTTGAAAAAATACGTATATACATTATCTGTAAGCTATTCCACTGGTGGAGCTGCAATAATATCTGCCACCTGTAGTATGCCTGCCGCGTGCATGTTGCTTGTCTATTCATGAAATGTTCATGTAGCGTCTGTCTGTGATTTGATTACGCCTGAACGTCTCTATGCTCGTTAACCTTTTACA
The DNA here is from genome assembly GCF_000325575.1 of Pteropus alecto. NCBI lineage: Eukaryota > Metazoa > Chordata > Mammalia > Chiroptera > Pteropodidae > Pteropus > Pteropus alecto. Next base: position 14,624,494 of record NW_006441953.1, on the reverse strand, counting down.
GGTGCTGCACCATTCCAAGGAGCTGCAGGTACTAAGAGAATGAACAATGCTTATCAAAGCAAGACATGGCACACTTGTGAGCTCCAACCTCTTCCCATGCCTACTTTAGGCCGTGTTTTGGAGGTTGTTCAATGAGTTAGGTATTATTGACCAAGGAGTAAAACAGAGGAGTGTAGCTAAGGATTGAAGGAGCAACATGTTGTATATTTATAATACATTATTGATCATTAGACCAAAAAAAAAAATGATGTATATAGAGAGGGGGAGAGTGATTGAGAAATTTTCCTCAAGATGTGACTAGAAAAATGTTTTAGAGTGTGTTTATATTATGTTGATTTTTAAAAAATATTCCACTTAATGTATGTGGCATATGAAAATTTATGGCAGAGAGATTAACTGTTAGAATGTTGGGGAATAGAGAACAATAAGCTGATGGATGATAAAATTAATTACTTTAAAGATTAAACATTGAATTCTGTTTGGCTAATTTTTCTAATAATTATAATAGAATTTTTAATGTAAATTAGTGAATTAAATAATATCAAACATTGGCCATTAGTCTGTACTTGTGGAAATTCACAATTTGTACACACAGGGAGGAAGTATACAGTGATAACCTCAAAAAAGTGAAGCAATATTTACATATATACAATATAGAAATTCTTTCAACATTGTAACTTTAATAGCAGAGAATTCTCTTCCAGAATGCTATGGTTTTGCCATTTACACTCAATCTGCATATATAGAAAAAAAAAAGAAAAAAAATTTGTACTCTTTCTAATCTTTGCCTCAAAAAAACAATTTTCTTTTTTCAAAGTATTCTCAAAATTCTTTTACAAATATGGTTCTTTTATGCACAACATAATGTTTTAAAAGAATGTAAATCAATCTGCCTTGAGTAAAGCCTTATTAAATAGGTATTATCTAGACTTGAGCAAACCACTTACAAAATCCAGCAGCTTTATTAGAGTTAGTGAATGCTATTGTGATATGAAAATCATTAATGCTCTTAAAAATAATGATGCCATTGATACTAGTCTTTATCATTGAAACCATTTTCAAGGGCTGAAAATAGGGCAAAGCATAACATGAGCTCACTTCTGCTTAATGGGTTCACAATCTAAACTACTTTCTTGCTCGACCTTCCATTTTAAAAATGGGAACTCTTTTATAAGTCACTTACAGAAGTTAAGTATAGTAATTCTATCCTCTTTCTTTCATAATGGGTGTAAAATAATTATCTTAAACTCTTTACACTTATAACGAAGAAAAATCGGGGTGGGTATAGTAAGGAAAGAAAGCATCCTATTTTCCTTATTTTTAAAAAGGAGATTTTGCAGATGTAAATAATCATTGTTTTGTTCATCTCTTCATCTTTTTCTCACTTCACATAATTTCTTTCAACTCGAATGGAATACTTTTCAAAAATGAAATCTGTTTTAAAACTCTTCTTCTTCTAATGTAATTTGGAGCTACTCGGGTAACCACTGAAATGTCGTGTCTTAAAATTATTTCTCCTGAAATATGCTGTTGGCTGCTGCTAAAAGAAAACTGAGGCCCACTCCTCACCCTCAAGTCTTAATGTCTTCCTGTTTTGCTAGCCTTCATTTTCATTTAAACAGACGACTTGTCTACTGGATGCTATTAAACATAATGCAAAAGTGGCAAAAGTTTATTTTCTTCCAAAGTGTATAGTCGTGAGGTGGGGAAAGAGGACAGAGACTGCACA
>NW_006441953.1:14622199-14622753 GCF_000325575.1 Pteropus alecto | reverse complement strand
ATATCATTGATGAGAGCGTTACTTAGTTCAACCATCATTCCATTTAGAGCACTGCTCAAATGACCTAGGAATCAATTTTTAAAAATTTTCTTCTATCTTAATTTAAATTTAAATAGCTACATTTGGCTAGTGGTTACCATATTGGACAGTGCAGATTTAGACTCTCGTTTTCTCATTTAACTTTAAAAGGCAGATTAAATGGTTTCAATTTAGCCTCTAAATTAGACCCCAAAGAATAAAACTGGTCATTATTCTTTTGGAGATTTAGTGTTCCTTTCGTTAATTCCAGATGACTTATCTTGGCTTCTATGTTTTTATCCTCCTCTCTCATTGAATATAATTAAAATATATCCTGCAAATTAGTGTTATAGACATGTAGGCATATGTGTTTGTATATATATGTGTGTGTATATGTATATATGTATAATTGTTCTTTATTAGTGAACTTCAATAAATATATACATAGTTTGGATTTTATATATATATTTGGATTATATATCTTGAGATTATATATATATATATTTACTTAATATGTATTCTTTCCATATATATAT
>NW_006441953.1:14524748-14622085 GCF_000325575.1 Pteropus alecto | reverse complement strand
ATATATATATATTTTATATATATAATTTTATATATATAATTTTATGTATATATATTTTATATATATATAATTTTCTATGATTAATTTTCTATGATTAGCCATAGAGCTGTCTGGTCCCCCGTGTGATGATTAAGGCCTTGGCTTTGGAGTCAACTAGACATGAGATCAAGTTCTAGTTCTGTGACCAGATGAATGACCTTAGGCAAATAATTAAGCTTCTCAAGTCCTCAACTTTTTCATTAGTACATAGAGATAATGATGCTTCATACATTGTAGAATTGTGGTAGAGATTAAATGAGCTAGTAATACAAAGCATGGAGCACTGTGCTTCTCTCACAGTGTTTGTTATGTAAATGTCAGCATGTCAGCCAGTTTCATTCTTAATGTTGCACAAGGGGTCATATGAGTACATGTCCTTAAAAAGAGCTTTTTTTTTTTTAGTGGTTAACAATGGATGATTCCCAATCCAGCTGAATATAAACAGTGCCAGTGGGTTTTAGCACTTCTTCCTCCACTGATTACACAAAAATATGGATTGATTTTGTAAGGTGCCTCAGTACAACAATTTTATACAGTTTGGGGAAAATAATATCATTTTCAAATATTTAAAGAATTATGCTAAGACGAAGGCAAAACTTTAATGCAATAATGTTTCCTCTTGAGCTTCTATTTTTTAGATTTTACTTTTAGCCATATACCTATTGGCTTTCAGATGGGGACGATTTTTTTGTTTTTCTTATTACAGCCAAATTTAGGGAATGGTCCTTGCAATTTAGGAAGCCTTCATCTGTGATTTTATCAATCACAATGTCAGCCAAAAGAGAAGGAGCTGACATTACCAACTAGAGTGGGCAAAAAATGACTAACATTGAAATACATATAAGTTCATTCCTAGCCTTCCAACTTCCGTCATTAATGTCAATGCCCAATGAAGGCAATTGTCTCTTTTTTAAATAAATAATCCCAGACACCAAACTTTTTCAACTTCCTAAGATGTTAACATCTTCTCCCTTCAACTTGATGAAAAATTGGAGAAGCTGAGATGTGTGCCAGCCTATGCTTCTTCCAACCCTAGTTTTTGCATTTCCCATCAGTAGATTCTATATTGGATGGAAACTTTATTTGATAATGCTTTTGAAGTAAACCTAAGATATGTACTTTTTCATAAACTTTGAAATCTGGTTATGGTGTTTTCTTTCTCCAAAGTGAATTATGATGTCTTTGGATCTAATGTATCTATAACCCAAACTGAATTAAAATAAATAGAGAAGAAATCATCAGAGGGGCAAGATACTGTGGTGACTGATAATGCTAATGAATGACATTGTACATAAAGTGTAATACTTTGTTGATTGTGGGGAAAACCTATTCCAAACATAAGTATTAAACAAATGTCAAAAAAGAGCATACTTATTTCTGGGCACCAGCTATGCTGTCTTAGGTTTTGTTACAGACTTACAAGAAAAGCAAATTAAAGCCAGGGCAGTGAGAAAACATGTAGGAGTTTTATTTTTATACACATATTTTTCTACAAGAAAGAAAATATTTTAAGAATTTTGAAGAACACCTTTAATTTAAGGCTTTTGCCACATGGTGAAAGTCCTAAAAAAAAGTCTAAGGTTGGAAGATTTAGTTCATTACAAATTAAATAGAAGTTTGGCATGAAATTGAAACAAACAAACAAATGAATATATCTTCAAGGCCAATCAAATGTTTAGAAGAGAGTGCTTCTGTGTAGGTGTATGGTCACAGTTTATAACAGCCCCCACATGTTTAAGTCTGGAAATTAAAAATGAAAAAGAATGCTAGGTTGTAGTTATTTGGCTAGAATGTATATTTGGGCATTGAAAAAGACTTTACTGCCTAGTTGATATTTTAAAATATCAGTATAGTTATTTAAAATGCTGGTGGAAATATCAGCTCTCTTTAGGAAAAATAAGCATAATAAGGAAAAATCCTACTTCCTTCTTAGGTTGAAAAAAATCTCAGAAGGATTATTAATTATCATAATCCACAATCACTTATCTTGCTGTGAAATGTCTGTTTAAAATCTCATTAAGAATAAACTATACATTCACCTTCACATAAATTATCCCAAATTATAAGAATTAGAAGCTATAGATTTTAGCCAGCCATGGGAAAGGATGCATTGAAGTACCTGTGTATATACCTGTGATACTCTGGCTGTTTCAGTTCTGTATCTCTGAACAGATACTATGACCCATGACAGCTTTGTGGCAGCTATGCTGTGATATGAATAAGCAACCATTCAGAAATGGATGGAAAGAGCCAAGTTCATTTAGAGTTTGTTTTGTACTACAAAAATTTATTTTCTAGCTTTTAAGTGTAAAAATAGAGTACATAACTAGAAATTCCAGTCGGGAAAGGTAGACAATAAAAAACAAACTTGTGCAAAACTCAAAAATCAACTTTCCAATGTGCCCAACTAAATGCATTAAAGATATGTAAGTATCACACATTTCCATGTATTCGAAATAGTTCAGTTGTTGAGATAGTTTTGTTACCTTCTAAATTTTTGTGTTTATGTTTGGGTTATTTGTGCAATGTCTTGGTGAAAGTCAAAGCACTTGCACTTTGAAAATCTAGAAATAAATCACCATCTTTTAAAAAATAGATAAAATGTAGTTTTATCTATAGTTTAAATCATATAGATATATTCAAAACCATTACCAAAATTGGCTTGGAAAGCTAAAATATCTCTGTACATGGATCTGTGCTGTTCAATACAGCAAGTACTAGCCAATTGTGACTAGCAATTGATACGTGGCTAGTGCGAATTGAGATGTGCTGTAAGTTTAACATTCACAGATTTTAGAAGACTTAGTATAAATAAAAAGAATGTAAACCATCTCATTAGTAATTTCATATTGATGACATATTGGTATGATAATATTTTTGATATATCAAGTTGAATAAAACACACTAGAATTAATTTTACTTGTTTCCTTTTATTTTTTAAACATGGCTACAAGGAAATTTTAAATTATGCTGGTGACTCTCCTGTGTGATTTGTATTATGTTTTTATTGGTCGGCAGTGAAGCAAACAGTGTTTATCTTTAAATGTAAAAGAAAAATCCTGTAATTTAAAGATAAACAATGAGCCAAGTTTATGTATGTTCATTTCTTATTTCTGCTTTCATAAATTATACCAAAACTCAGTGGCTAAAAACAACATAAATATATTATCATACAGTTCTGGAGGCCAGAAGTCCAAAGTGGAACTCACTAGGCTCAAATCCAGATATTAGCAAGTCTTCATTCCTTTTGGAGGCTCTAAGGTCAAATCCTTTTTCTTGCCTTTTCCAGCTTCTAGAGGTCAACCTCCCACATTCCTTCACTAGAGACCCCATTCCTCCATCTTCAAAGCTATATACTTCTAAAGACGTCATCTCTTCAATTCTCTCTTTGCCTCATTCTTCTACTTCTAAGGATACTATGGTTACATTACGTCCATCTGGATAATCCAAGATAATCTTCCCATCTTAAGGTCAAGTGATCTGCCACTTTAATTCTCCTCTTGCCATATAACCTAAGATATTTCCAGGTTCCTGGGATTAAGATATAGATATCTTTGGGTGGCCATGATTCTGCTTACATGATGTGTATACATATATTTATATTTGACGTAACACATAAATATACAAAAATCTATTTATCGATTCATCATCTATCTTTGTCCTGTTTTATAAAAAAAAAAATTAGTGTTTTTCTTCAGACTTTTTTCTTGTTTCCCCTTTCAAAACTAATTATTCTTATCATTACCACTCCTAAAAGCTTCAGGTAGTTTTCGTCTCATCCAAATAGTCATAGCCAAAGTCCAGTAGATGATACCATGGAAAACTAAGTTGTTGATTTTAATTTGATAGTATTAATTAGGGAAGAAAACCTCAGAATTTGAAATTGTTTGCTATGTTCCTCAGGTAGATAATAACTGACACAGTAGCCATATCAGGAAAAAAATTAAAAAGAAATGTGAATTCTAGTGGAAGAGCACATTTTTCAGCATGAATAAAATGAGTAGAACTTTCATGAAAAAGAAAAGGCTTTGAACAAAGTCAAATAAAAGAAAGGAAAAGTGCTTCTCTGCCTCTCCAAGGGATTTTGTTAGTTTAGCACTCCCACTCAGACCTTTTGAGATTATCTTGGGACAGGCTACTGTTACTTCAAAAGTGTGTTCCTAGAGAAACTGTAAAAACATGGCAAAGGGCTGGTAACAACTTTTCGCCTCATCAGATATTGGAAAAATTCAGTCCTATTTTTAAAGTTCAATCAGCTCTTCATATCCACAAGTTTCACATCCAAGGATTCAACCAACTGTGGATAGAAAATAGTTTTTTAAATATTACATTGTTGCTGACAGGTACTATAAAGTTAAACCTAGGATGGTTTCATCTGTACAGAACTTGTACAGACTTTTTTTCCTTGTCATTTTCTCCTAAACAATACAATTTAATAATTATTTACAGAGTATTTATAATGTATTAGGTATTATAATTAATCTAAAGATGAGTTAAAGGATACCAGAAGATATGCGTAGTTATATACAAATAGTGTGCCACTTAATATGAGGGACTTGAGCATCCAAGGATTTGGTATCTGAGCGGGTCCCGAAGCCATTCTCCTGAAGATACAGATAGAAAACTATATAATCGATTAAACAAAGTTTTCACTATTGCTTTTATAATATTGGTGGATAGTGAAGCTTAATTATAAGATAATTGATGAGAGTAGTGCTCAGGAATCAGAATTGGACCATTGCATTTTTACACAAAATGACTTAAGACTTTTTCAAAGGAAATAATCCATAGGTTTAAATTAAACCTATCTTTTGAGATCGTATACCCTGAATTGCAATATTTAAATTGTTTTCTTCTTTTCAGTAATGAAAATGATTTAAGTAGGCTTAGAAAACTGTTAATATATCCTACTTATTGACCTAAAAAAAATTGGCTACTAATTGCCACAGAGGTATAACAATAAAATCAATACTGTAACTTAAACACAGGCAGGATATTTTACTTACTTTCTTTCCTCTTCTTCTTTTTTTTGTTTTGCTTTATACCAGTGTAATTAAAGCAACTTTATTTCTGAAAGTTTTGTATTATTTCTGCATAGGTAATTTTTATGGAAAAATGTACCAGTTAAGATAGATATAATAAAATTAAGTGATTGTGGAAGGCAAAATGCATTTATTCTATAATTCTGTAATTTATATAATTCATTTTAATCCTATATTTATTAAAACTATATAAATAGTTATATCAGTAGTATTAATAAGTCGTGATATTGAAGAAAAAATTTTTGTTATAAATTTAGTCCATAATAAAATTTTAATCCTTGGTTGAAAGAAACTTTTGTTAGGTTTTAAAATGCATTAGCATAGGAGATATGTTTTAATAGATTAGAGTTTAGACTATATCTATATTACTTAGAAAATATAAGTGTGAGTGGTAGTAAATTTCAAACATTCATGCATCAAGTAAAATCCTTAAAAACTCAGTGTGAAGACAGGCCAAATCTTGAGGCATTGATCAAGATAAAATCTGGATATATTTATAGACAGTGACTTAAATCACACAAAAATAACTGTATCAATTTAGATATTTGTATCTCAGAAACACATGCCTACACAAATTGTTTTTCTAAAATCATGCAGATAACATCGAACTCTTTCCTCAGTCACAGCTCGGCATTAACATAGCATGTTGGAGGTGATAATATATGCTGAATGATATATTTGTAATTGAGACGTTTTTAAAGAACACTTAATAAAGTAAAGTCAGCAGGATAGACAAATTATCTGTTTTTTTCTTCTTTATTTTTATTGGGGGATAAAAGACAGAAATCATTATAAAGTTCCCTAAGATTGTTACATTTTTTAAAAATTTAATGGAGAATTGAGAAAATAAAAATAACTCTCTAAAAAGACCAAAAGTGACAGTAAATAAAGTATAATGAGAAATTTAATATAGTTAGTACTAAGCACAATAGGAAATTAGAGTAGGGAATAATGAACTTTGCTAGGGGAAGCCTGGACATATTTTACAAAAACCATGACCTTTGAAATAGACTTTGAAACTTAAACAGAAGTTGGCCAGCATTTATGCAGGGAAAACCGCTTTCAGGCAGTGGCATACCACTGAAGAATTCAAGAGGTATTAATTAATGGAATAACTTTACAGAATTGTGTTTTTAGATATTTAAAATTGTACGAGAAAGATGAGGATGATTGGGTTTTTTTTGCCATTATCTGTCCAAGATATGATGAAAGAACCTGATGCAATAGCTGTTTACAAGAAGTGAGAGAATGCTTAGAACCATGCTTCTCCAAACATGGTTGTCAGATCAGAAGTATTGACATCACCAGGCAACTTGCCAAAAACACCCACTGTCTGGAGCCCCATCCCAGAGCTATTGAATCAAAAATTCTGATAGAGTTCGGCAACTTTTTTTTTTAGTGTAATCGAAGCATAATTAATAACAAAAACTGCTATTTGCAATGTATACATCTTGTTGAGTTTGGATATATGCATATTCCTGTGTCACAAGGTACTAAACATATTTATCACCTCCAGCAACCTCTGTTTTCACAAGTCCTCTGGGGAATCTGAGACACACTAATATTTGAAGTCAATTGCCTTAGTGATACATTCCCAGAGCCGAAGTCCTGGAAACTGAGGAATTGATTGGATTTAGAGAAACCAGGAACAGCTAAAATTTCTGTTTTAGGCAACAAAGTGAAGAGTGATATCACTAAATGAGATAGTATATGTGAAAGGAGAGTTAGGCCAAAAGGGTACTTTTGAAAATATTTAATTGGCAAAGAAGCTGTCATTAGTAACAAAATTATAGGTCTCTGGTCAAATGTCAGGAATTGGTCTTATTAGATCAAATTTTGGTCTTCATTATACCATAGAATTAGTTATTAATTTGTTTGTAGTTTTTATCTACAGCTAAGAAGCTTGGACAGAGGCTGAAACACTATTAGAATATGTGTTGTAGAAGAAAGAGACTTCGGCTTGGGATCAGAGGACCTGAACTATGGCTCTGATGTAGAACATCTATAATACTACCTGGCTATGCACACTAGTTGTGCTCCCTTTGGGAAATTACTTAACTTCTCACATCTTTGTTTTTTTTTTTTATTTTATTTTATTAGATGGACAGGGAGGAGGATGCAGCATCAGCACGGTATGGGGTGGACAGTGCAGTTTTCAGCCAACTGTACAATTAAAGTAACAATAAGTCAATTTTATTTTCATCTTCTTCCCAATCAAGACAATGGAAAATTGCCTTTATAATTATTATAAAAATGTATAAAAACATAAAACGATCTGCAGCAATGGAAGACATTTAATAAATGGTGGGTTTGTTTATCCCTTCTCAGCTGTTTGCTGGTTACACAGCATTTCCTTTTTAACTTCCAAACATTTAGCTGAGAATTGGCAAATTTCAGGGAAGAGGATTGAGGAGAGAAAAAAATATCTTAGGATATTCTCAGACATGCAGAAGAAATCAAGACCAAGTATTTACCTGGAAATTTATTTGAATAGTGCATCCCTAATAAGCCTCACATAGTTAGTTTCCTAGAGAAAATTCTTGAGCAATACATCTGAAAATATTTACTAAGGGATTGTAGAAAAAATGGGCAAGGTTCCTTTGGGGAGACATGTGACCAAAAGATACATTACATTTTAAATATAATATAGCAACGCACTGTAATGTTTGCTATCAGATATACCAATTAATGCAGATGATGCTAATTAAAAGTAAATTTGGAGAGTGATTAGATTCTCTTACCATTGTTAGGGAGAATTGATTCTTCTATAGATCTAATGTGTTAAAATAAGAAGTTAATGATATATTGATGGATTTTAAAGCACCTAATTTAGATAATAATTCTGAGGAAAACATTTGTGTTAATATTGAATATTAAATGACAAACGTTTTCTCTTGGAAAAGGAATGGCACAGTTTGCATAACCTTAGAGACACATACATGTTGATGTTTCAAATAAATTATTGTGTATGGCTGCGTAATCTCAATTTCGGTCTAAAACATACAATACAAGAATTCTATTGCACATGTGCTCATTTATATGGCAGTATACAGCTGTGTGTTGCATAATAACTTTATTGAACAAAATTATGTGCTGTAGAACTTGCAAAAATTCCATGGTCCCATCTGGACTAGCTTTGCAACTGAGAAAGCTAAAGTGGGCAAAGATTTTACAGAATTACAGAAAACAGCAGTAGGTTTCTGCTGTCAGTTTTAATATTTAGAAAATAAGGTCAATAGATGTTCAAACTGGAAGGATGTCTTTTTTATACTCAAAGGGGGTTTTCAATGAGAAACAAAAGGTATTCACAGTGTATGAAAGTCCTCAAATATAGACAGACATCTAGTTCATATCTGCATGTATTGACCCTCATGTACTAGGTTCCTGAAATCTCATATCTTAAATTCAGCAAATCAGTTGATTCTTATATTTCACCAACAAAGACAGTTAAAATATCTATGATCTTAAATAATTGTTTTCTGAGGGCTTAAACTGGTTAATGTTATATCAGATTTAGTTATGCTATTTGCTTTTTTTTTATGGAGAAAAGAGGAAAAGATTAAGATAAGTATGAGGCAGGTTAAATGGCAGGACATTACCATTCATTGCTTTCTTCTAATATCTTCCATCTTATTTTTTTTCTTCTGTCGTTCATTCTCTTTGCCTCCCTTTCTTCCTTTCTCCCAAACAAAACATGTGACCCAAAAGAAAGGAAAAGAAAGAAAGAAAAAAAAATAGTGCAAGATTCATTGGTATAAAATCTAATAAAACTGAGTTTAGAACAAAAAAATGTGTATTTCCAAAAGGTAGTTATTATACCTAGAAAATGGCAACAAAATGGAGGTGCTATTATTATTATCCTTGTATTGACTAATCTTTATACTGTGATGATATATTTTATGTATTTTGGAATATATCTATATGCACACATATTCACTTTTATAAAGATGGTGAAACTTCAGAAAATATATTAGTTAGATGGTAAAACTAGAACTGTAAGTGGTGATAGTGTGGGAAAAGGTATGGTTATGATAAAAATGTGTGCCTAATAATTATTTAACCCCGGTGTAAGCTATTATATTTAAGGATTATAGTAAGGACAAGTTGTCTGGATATTAAATCATTATAACAAAAGCCTATGGGGAAAAAAAAAGTCCATACAATGTCCCACAGTCTGACTTGACTTGTTTATTCTCAATAAAAAATATAATTAGACAAAGCCAGGCAATATATTTTGATTTTAAAAACAAAATAATAAGACAAATATTGTGTACTTGTAGGTACAAGTTCTGAAATTTTTTTCAGAATATATTTTTAAATTGGCCTAAACATTTTTAAATTGGCCTAAACATGTTTAATTGTTCTTTAATAAAACATTAAATATACACTTTTTCATACATAAGATTTATAAAATTACATTTTATATATATATATATATACCATCAGATATAATCAATGTACAATTATATACATATATTTGAGATATAGTTTCACTGAATCAGACCTCAAATTTTGTTATGTGATGGTTTTTATGTATATGCTTACATACTTGATGTGTTTGATGATGTATATATTTTTCAAATATCAAGTATGCTTACATACTTGATGTGTTTGTATGTATATATTTTTCAAATATTTAGGAGCTCACAAACTTCTATTCAACAAAACAGAGCTCATACACATACATTTAGCAGCATGGATTCACGTTTTAAAAGGAAGCTAAAAAACCTACCTACTAACACAGTCATTAAATCATGAGGTGAAGAAAGAATGAGCCAAAACCTGATTATAGGGAAGCTGTCTGGAACAGTACCTTTTGTTGTTATTTTTATTGTTGAGAATAGTTTCATAAACGAAGGGAAAAATTTAGTAATATGTTTATATTTGATGTTGAGAACAGAAATACTTACCCCTACTTTTATGATCAACACAGTAATTATTTTCTTAACAAGTATAATATTGAAGTCCAATTAACCAATCGTACACAACAACAAAACAAAGGCGTCATTTGGACAGTAGTATTAAACAAAAGCATCATTTGAACGGTAGTAATTATAAACTCCTGAAAATAATGATCAAGTATGCTGAGCTAATATGAGAGAATATAGATTCTTTTAATATTTAGAGCAAGCTGTTTTGCTATTATAAACTACCATAGCAAACAACCTCCCTCCTCCACCAACACTCCTACAAATTCTGTTCATAGAGCTTTTTTCATCTAATAGAGAATCACGAACATACTTATAAATGTATGGACTTGAAAAACATCAACATAAAGAAAGAATGATTTTAAAAAAAAAGAGTGATTTTTATTTAACCTATATAGGCAAAGGAAACAAGCAAGATTTGGGTCAAAATTTAATCCTGGGGGTTTATTAGTCTCTCAAGGGAATAGAATGATAAGTATTCAGGCATCGTGTGCATTTCACACCCAGTACATGTTCACACAGTTCTGCATCAGACTATTGTTATTTAAAGCAATGTGCATGATTTAATAGCATTAATGGTCCAGCGGTTTCACTGAACCATTGAAAGTGCTCCAATATTAATGTAGACCTGTTTTTCAAAGTAAATTGGCATAAATAAGCTTGCTAGAGTTATAGGCTCTACTCAGATCAGATGGGTCTTGAGAATAAAGGCCAAGAATTTTGAAATGATGCTAAAAGTAACAAAATTAGTTTCTAATGCATGACTTGAATAGGAATAAAGATATAATCTAAGGAAACTTAAAATATACTATTTTAAGCCAATAAAATTTCACTAAAGTAGAATATTTCTTTAAATAAAATTATGCTTTACTAATTAAAGCAAATTTTACTGCAATTTTGGCACTAAATAATTATTCTTTGAGGCAGTCTCAGCTCAATTTAATAGAAAAATCAAGGGAGAGAATGATGTTTGTGTCTGTTATATTGATTCTGTCTATAGTTATAGCCCCAAATATTTTGACATGTGCATTCCTGTAATACTTGAAGCTCTGTTCCATTTATAATGATAATTCTCCTGCTGAGAGCACAGCTTGTGCTGATACCAGCCTGTGCCTCTCTCCTTGAGGTCAGAAAAAAATGTAATTTATATATTTTAATTAGTCTAAACTTTGGCTCTGAATAGATGACTTTATCTTAAACCATAACACTTCCATAGATAAATGCATCCCTTTAGGAATAATAGCTATTTTCTCATTATTCATTCACATGCAGCTTACTGAAAAGTACAGTTGGTATAGAAAAAATAAATCATTCTTGTTTAAAATTTCTTTAAAAATACCAAGTGTTTATGTGTTTTAAGCCCTTTGATCACCTCCCAACCTCCCTACCAGAAACATACTTTTAATAAAATATGTTACTTTAGATAGTTTCTTCGCAGAATTTCAAAGGGTAGGCTTTTACTTATAAGAACAATGAATACATACGAAGTAAATCTTAAGTAGTAGTATCTTACTAAGACACGTTTCTGTCAGGGATGACACCTGAAAGAATCTTCCACACTGTAATCATTTCACCACAAAAAATGCTAATTTTTTTTTTTTTTTAGAAAGTGTAAATGTCCTCTTTTGGTTCTAACCTTCATTTGCTCATAAAATATACGAAACCAGTTTCTTCACTTTAAGTAACACTAAATGAAATAGGTTTTCATTTATTTTGTACAGATTTGGCACCAGTATTTTGAAAAATATATAGAAAAATAAGGCCATTCATTCTCCTCAAACTCATTTGGGTCCCAGAAGGGTGAATATACAAATCCTGCTAAGGTTTCAAAGAAGAGCTTCTTTCTCATCCTTACAGATTTACATCACGACTATCATGACCACATTTCCTGTTACTTAGTGACTGAAGAAAATCTTTCCCATCTTCAAAAAAAAAAAAAAAAAGGCACATTGGAAAGACACATTTAATTGCATCTTGTCTGTAATTGGTGATTATAGCCTATGTGCTGCATTATACTAAGGTTTGTATATGAGAGAGAGATAGTGGATAGATGATAGATGATAGATAGATAGAAAGATGATAGATAGATAGATAGATAGATAGATAGATAGATAGATAGATAGATGATAGACAGACAGACAGAGGACAGAACCCTGCCCTAAAAGTGCAAGAAAAAGCTCCGCATGCGTTACAACTAAGTTTTAGTACAAGGCAGAGCACCCTTTACTTACTGACTGTAAGGTATAGGCAATACTCAAATAAGAAGTGAGACTGATCAATAAGAATAATAAAAGTTATAATAATATCTAATATTTATTGAACATATGAACATATATTACTATATGCCAGTCACTGTTTGATGTACTTTCTATTAACTCAATATTTTCAGTAATCTTATGAAATACAAACTGTATTATTCCCGTTTTAAAGATCAGAAAACCAAAGCTCAGAGTGATTAATGTATTTGCCTACAAGGTCACAGAGCTAAATGGCTGAAACAACAATAAAAACCAGGCAAGATAGCCTCAGAACACACAGGATGACTTACTGAAAGGAGCAGTCAAAGGGAAACACAAAAAAGCAAAACAAAACAAAAACTCATAAACTCTTCATTGGTGAGTTTACTGTGTGAAATAGTAAGTATTTCTGTGAAAACTGGCAAGTCAAATTTCTGAGATTAACTTCCCCTTTCAAATGAGTGTAGTTCATTGTATTTGGCCTACAGTTTACAGAGCTTCTTGAATTTCAAACAGTTTATCTTGTAAAAAGAACTTGGGAAAATTGCTCTGCAGAAGTTAGTTTTATCTGTTATTGAACTTTTGTTTTGTTTTTTATTCTTTTTTTTTTTTTAAATGAGAAACTAAGTGTTGCTTGAGCTATTTATAATGGGGAGATTTGGGAAGCTGGAAACCACACTTCTTTGCATTTATTTGCTATGAGCCTCTCCCCAGTCACAGAGCTTAGCACAAAAGTGATATGGAAGAAAATGCACATGAATGGAGATGCCACAGGCAAAGTCACTTCTGCAGGTAGGCCCTTAAAGGCAGAAGGAAGCTTCCTTCACTTGGAGAAATGAAAAAAAATTCCACGTAGTCACATCGTATCATTTTCAAAATAGGACCCTCCTTGAAAGGGAAAAAAACAGATTCAAAATAGGTTTTGTATGTGAAAAAAGTTAAACTAGGATAGGAATGACTTGCAAGGACTTTCTCCCTAGTAACGTATTGTTAGGTTAACAGCATAATATGATTTCAAAGTCATACAAGATTTTTCTCACTGTGTTAATATTATTTTGTTGAGAATCAGATGAAAGAATTTAACCATTTTGTATAATAAAACATAGGAAACAGGCAGTGTAGCAACATTATGCAATAGGTAACACTAGCATACATATGGCTCTTAGTTTTTATTAATTAAAATAGAATAAAATGTAAATTCAATTTTCAGTCATACTAGCCATTATTTTATAGCACACTTTTATCACAGCAGAAAGTTCCATTGGATGGCACTGGTAGAGTTGTATTTCACTCGTCAACCTAGACTCTAATTTCCTGCGTTCCAGTCCAGCTTTATCACTTATTAGCAGTGTGACCTTGACAAATTCATCTTGAGCCTCTTTATCTTCAAAATGAGGATTATGATATTACCTAACTTATAGAGTTATTATGAAAATTAAATGAGATAATATTTGTAAAGTGCTTAGATAACTGTCTGGCACAAACAAAGGCTTAATGAATGTTTTTAGGAACTAGACATGTTTTTAGAATCATTAAATTAAAAATCATTATTGCTTAAAAGGCATCAATTGCACATCCTAGGATTAAAATCAATAAGATCATAGGTTCCTAAAAAATTTAATGGTAACATTTAATTTTCGTGTATTCATATATGTTTTGCCCATTTCAAAAAGGATGTGAGGTTACTAACAAATTTTTAAAGGACAGATACAACAGAACTGAAAATTATTAACCTAATTTTAGAAAGATAAAACCAAAATCAATTTTGAGGTGGGGAGGTCATGTGGAAGACCATGGTTAAAAGAAGCTATTGCAACTGAACAACAACAAATCTTAGCTGAAGCCCCTGGTAGCTATGATCAAAGGGAGACATCTATTTGGGCACAGTGTTAGTTGCTGTTATTGTTACTTCTTTCTTTCTTTCTTTCTTTTTAATTCAAGTGAAATCCAGATAGATGTAAGAAAAGTTTCAGAGCTGCATTCACCTCCAATGTGAATCTAATTCATTCTTCTTAAGTAGCAAATTCTTATAGAATTGCTAAAAAATGTCCCATTACACATAGCTATTTTAATAACCTACTATATTTGTGGATTTTTTTAAAGCAGATATAATCAATAGGCTCTAATAATTATCTAGGAGAAAGTTATCAGAAATTATCTTAGGTAAATTCGAACTCCAAGCTTCCAGGTGGAGCACAGGTATGACATAGCGGCTACAGACCTGAAAGTGATGTCTCACTGCATGGACCGACTCTCTCTCCTACATTCCAGGCTGAGTGACTTGGAAAACTTCTTAATCAATTTCTCATTTCTAAAATGGACATAATAGTTGTAAAGTCTCATGAGTTTTTGTGGAAAATAAATTAACTGATGCTTACAAGGTAGACTGCCCGATACTTAGTGAATAGACAGTACATGCAGTCTTTGATATTTATCAACAGCGTTGAATGCTGACTGTGAGTTTGGAGAATTCTACTCGTTCCTCTCTTCTTTCATTTTCCTCCTGCAAATCTGATGTAGGCTTGTCAATGGTCTACATTGCAAAGATTATCATAGTATAAAAGAATACATTACAAAATTTTAATATAAATATAAGAATTTAAGAAGTTCAGTTTTAATTCCCATATTTTTCTTAAAAACTCTATGTAATATTTGTGTGCATTCTGATGCAGTTTCAAGAGGGTATAGCTTTGTTTTGTTTCTGTTTGAAATATGTGGGCCATATTTAATAAATAGTTAATATTTGCAGTTTTTCAACTTCGGAGGAGAAAAAAAGGCTGAGAATATATGCTAATGGAAATTACTTAGTGAAACCTGAGTAAAGCTAGTAATTGCGTGCCATCTGTGGTAAGGAAATTAAATAGTGCACTTAAAGTGATTCAATAATTAAATATGTATTTATTAAATCATTTGTAATAGCTTTTGTATATGACCTCTGGACTCAAAGGCAACCGCATGGTGATTACCCTTGAAGCTTCACTGAAAAGTGAATTACAGAATCAGCTTTCTTTTCTTTTACTGCCTGAACATGCTTTACCTTGAAGCCTCATTGTATAATAAACTTTCCTGTTACTACTTTTGTACACTCCTTAATCTCTGCAGTATGACATCGTGAGGGAGTTGCAGGGTGAGAAGCGAAATGTCATGAAAAGTTGAAAATAAACAGAAACAGTCAGAAAATTACCTGTGGGAGATGGCAGATGATGATATATTAAGACAGAAGGTAGGCACTCTGCACAGCTGCTAGAGAGTGGAAAAGGGATATTAGTCAAATGAATTATGAAAAAAATAAAATAAAATTCCAGTGAGGTGGTAACCATTTTCTTTATTCAATTAAGGTTTTTTTTTTTGTTGTTTTTTTTTTTCAGACTTTGAGATATATAAATTAGTTGGGTTTTTTTGGTAGTGTATTACTTAGGGGGAAAAAAAGTAATTTGAATTTTAGCTTTTGGGGAAGAATATAGAACTTAAGTGACTAACTTAAAAAATTGACATTATGTTTCATAAAATATAGACTGATTTGAACTTGGATAACTTAAATGAATTAACTTTTAAAAATCACATTCTCACAGATCATGTTCAAATGTTTGTTTTAGAAACCCATGAATTAACACTCTGGATGCATTTTCTTACTTTGTAAGCTAGATTTCCTGGGCAATATGGTGAAAATAGAACTACTACACAAATTTTAAATGGATGTTAGTGTTTCTTTTCCTTTCTCTTGTTAATTTACAAATTTTTCTCCTAAAGAATAACAGTTGTAAAATATCCTTTGAAGATCCAATTTACCCTCTTTGTTCTACTTCCTAAAACCAAATGGGCTAGTTTTTATTATTCTAACTCCTCCACATACATATTGCAATGCTAATATGTTCATCTTTCTTTTTATTTTCTACAGTTCAGTAAAGTTTGCATTAAAAAAAATCCTCAAGAAGTAATTTTAAGGAAAAAAGTTTCCCTATGGTAATATAATTCTTATTTCTTGTATTTCCACTTCAGTTCTTAACTTCTTTTCACCACATTCTCAAATTTGCAAAGTAATGTAATTTTAGATAAGTCCCTTGGCTATTACCTACTGTGCCACACTTTACATTTCATCAAATAATATGCCAAATCATTTTGCACCTGTGACACAGTTCAATCTGGGTACTTTGGTACTTTAATAGACAAAATAAAGAGATATTTGGGGAAATCATTATCATGTAAGTGAGAGGCATTGAAAATGAATCTAATTTTCTATAACATTGTTCCTATGCAATTAAAATACAAAATAATATTAACATTGAAATATTGTGTGATGCCTAATATTTTATACATTAAAATGGCAGATTGGCTTTTCTCAAGTAATACATTGTCAAATACACCATTTTCATAGGATAATATTTATTCTAGGCCATTTATTCCACTTGCTTCCACTTTTTGTTGTTGGAAACTTCACTCCACTTGTTGGAAATAGTGAGGCAGCTGTTTGCAATGTCAATAGAAAAATATTTTTATTTTTGTTGAAAGTGAGTAACTGATTCATACAAAGATTAATGGTGCATATTCACATACACACACAGACAAATTACTTATTTTTGTTAGTATGAAAAAACTATAAAATCTGCACAACATCTGCCAGGAGTCATAGCAGAAACCACCACCAATTGGTATCAAATTCTGACAACTTCTAATTGACTAAAATTCCGATCACTAAATTGGATATATTCTGAGAATTAGAGATTTGTCATTAATTTTCAATTAATTATATTGTTGTCAGGATGTGGTTTCCTATGTCTACATATATTCGCCATCTTTATCTCTGGTCTGTACAGCTCCTATGTATTGGGACATTTTTAGAAAATATACTTTGGGCTGACTTTCCTAATAACTAGCCACAAGATTTTTTTTACACTAAAACAAATCCGACCTTTAGTTTTGCCTGAAGTATTTTGCCGTGGATGATAAAGATGGAGCTGAATAGTTGATATTCATTGACTGCTGAGGTGAAGATGAATTTTCTAGTAAAACTACAGAAAACAATTCCTAAGAGGTAGAAATTTTTCAAATTTTATTTATTTATTTTTTTATTGACAGAGGGCCAAAGGTGAATATTTTGGAGAACTTAGATAAAACTAGCTTTGCCACTTTTGAATTATATGCTAGAAAGGAGGGGGGAAATATATTGACGTTTGAACCATAGGACTCCAACAGTTTCTTATGCCTGCAAATTTTAAAAATGCCTTGTGGTATAAAACTCAGACTCGGAACATTGTCCTCCTTATTGTATTGAGCAAAATATATTGAGAGCAAAAGCCATCTACATCCACATGTATAAAGCTGTGAGGGTTTTGAAAATCATTCCTGGATGAGCACCATACAAGCATTTTTCTTGGATTATCTTTCTGTTATGGGACTATATTAAGAATTAGGAACTTAAGGGAAATCAAAGGTTTAATGTAAAATACATGTTTGCTCAAAGTCTCTTTTTTTAGGCCTAATGGGGTTTTTCATTCATTAGTTTCTGTAAATCTTTATCTTTTTCTTCTTTACTTTTTAAAAGTTAAAATAGGTAAATTAAAGCAACATTTTACTCAGTTGCAACAGGTCTAAATAAATTGGAAAATGTAAGGTTATGTGAGGTTTCTTAATAAGAATTAACTTGAACTGGATCTGATTATTTTCACTCTTGGACATGATGAGTTAGCATTTTTAGAAGTACTCTAACTCAGAGCTCATGCTTTTATATTAAAAACATATTCGTATTTCACTTAATATGATAACAATATTCTTAAGCATTCTGACAGAAAAATTGACTATTATAACCTCTCAAATTTTCAACTTTAACTAAATGTAATAGTTTCAAAACCAGGCATCTAGGAGCATGCTTAATCAGACTTCCACCTACAGGAAATAATAAAGAAAACTCTGGCGAAAAGAATTTGATAATTTTGAACCTCATTTTTCTTATCTGTTCTCCCCTGGACCTACACAGAAAATCAAGCCCATTATCTTTTTGTGGGTTCTGATAATATGTATCATATATCTCAGTTAACCATTGTAGTCAAAATAAGTTAATGTAAACAGCATAACTTGCATTGACAAGGGCAACCATAAGTCATGGTTGTATAGCAGGTGTGGAATGTATTGATAGATTATTCATCATAGAAATAAAACGGGAAGATAAAAATGCATTAAGTCGTTTTATAGGAAGATATTAAAGAACTGTGCTGCTCTAAGAAAGTGTATCAAATTGCTTTTTTATTCAGTATGTCAATTGAAATATGGACACTTGGAACTTGGTCTTTTGTAAAATTCAACAGGGATTTTTTATTCCTGATATTTGGTTCCTTTCCAAGCATATAAGTGTCTGGTGCAGTATCTTGAATTACAAGCTTATAACTGATACTTTTAATAGAGTCCTAGGCTTTAAAACCATTTATTTCTCTTCTCTTTTTTCCTTTGTTGCTCCCTTCTGCTCAATTAAGGCACTTTTTAATGTTTGGATGTATTTTAAATCAGAAACTCTACAACCGAATGTGGTAGGAACCATGAAATGATGACCACAGAGAACATAAATTAAGAACATAAATGGATAACTTGAAAAATTTTTTAAAAATGAATAATCAGGTACAGTTTAGTCAGCTCTCAACATTATAGTGATTAGCTATCATAGCTATCAAATAACTATCACATTTCAAAATTATAAATGTGATTTATTTACCTAAAATTAACATTTGAGACTATACTGGTCAAGGAAATTTATAAACCATATGTGGAAAATGGAACGTATTTTCAAAGTTTTTGGAAACGGTATCCCCACTATATACTGGTTTCTTACCTTTCCAATGATACTGTCATTTAAGTTAAGGCAAAGGAAGTATTATTTTTATCATAACATCCTTGCCTTTTGGTTAAATGTTTTAGTTATATAAGCATTTACTAAAAACAACTTACAATTTATTCACACATCAAGTGAATTAGCAATATTTCAGTTATCACCAAACTCTCTTATAGAAACAACAGTTTCATTTGAAGTTGTGATAAGTGGATTAAATGCTAGAGGACATAATCTTTTGTCAGAAAGCCTTTGTTTTTTGTAAAGTATATCTATACCTATATCTATATCTATCTATATATCTAGATATATGTCACGCTCTCTCTGAAAAATGAGACTATAAGGCACATAGAGAGCTATTATGAATTACTTGTCACATAAATTCTATATGTTTATTATATGTTTTACAGTTAACAAAGATATATGATAAGGGAGGGCCCTGCCTTGGAGAAAAGGATTTAATAGTTCTGGAATTTTATGATTTACATGTAAAATACATAATGTTTTTTTATTGGTCTGGTCACATAAAATTCTATTCTGTTCCATTGGTATTCATATTATTTATAACCTCTTGTAAGCGGAACAAGTTTTTTTTCTGGAGATTTTCTGGTTAGGCTGCGATTTGCAAGTAATTACCTCAGGAATTTAGTCTAATATTTATAAAGGAATAATATGGCAAAGAAAACTTTATGAAGTCTTCTGAAAAAATGATATTTAAATTATGATTTGGGGGATAGTAAGTTTGTTTTCAATGTTAAAGTACCTAATCTAGTGTAAACTCATTTAAAATCCTGGTTGACACAGAAATGTTCATTGCTGTAGAAAAGAGAAAGTGGCCTATTTAAAATTTACAGCAAAAATCTAGCCAGAGGGAAAAAAACAAGGGAAAAAAATCATAATTATAAAAATGTTTGGAATGCTGCTATTAAAGAGTAAAATGTAGAACTCCTTCTGACTTTGAAATGTGCAATAAAAGATACCTGTGTTTTAGTTAATGTAGCATATGTGACATTTAAATGATTTAGAATACTATGAAAAAATATGAACATTTCCTTTAGAGAAGCTATAAGAACTTGTATTTCCATTTATTATCTTACTTTTAGCATACACCAGTTGAATACACTTGATTTTTAATCTGGCCATGAAGACTGTTACACTAAAATCTTTTATTACTAAAGGATCCTAAACTTTTCCTCCCCTCTTGTTGAACTTCTTTATAGTAATAGTTCATAAATATTTGGTTATTAATATAAAGAATCATTAAAATGAGACAATAATGATATATATTTAACTTATTCAGAAAGTTACCTGAAATCACTCTGTACTACTCACCAAAAAGGCTTACACTAAAGTATTTTAAAATTGTTTTTTTCTATATCGAACTTATTATAAATGACTTATATTATATCTAGTGAGATTTTTAGATAGGAAAAAAGGAAAGAAAAAAATATACAAAATGCAAAAGAAGGGAAATGAAGAAGAGGATGAAGGGAGAGCCAGGGAGGGCAGAGGAGCAGATGTGGTGACTGATGGGCATAGAAGAATAAGGAAAGAAAAATACAATGGCACATAAGCGACTTGAAGAATCACATGTTTTTTGCAGTTCCTCAATTTACCTTAACAAAAAAAAAATTATGGCCCAAACATTCAATGAGAATATGTTTTTTTCTATCACTTTTCAAGGAAATACAGAAAGCTATAACAGTTGAAATGAATTCCTTAAAACTGCAATAATAAACTTTCCTTAAATGATATCACAGGAAAATTACTTGTTAGTAATTTTGGGAATTGAGATATCATTTAGTTTCTGGATAAATATCTCTTTAAAAAGGCCTCTATGGCCCCTCCTTCACTTGGTATCATGTCACCGTATTTTATTTTTCTGCACTGGATTTATTATTACTTGATAAATACTTGCTTATTTATTTGTCTCATATGTGTGTCCCACTACTAGAACATAAACTATTGAGAGGACAGAAATTATCTTGCATGGCCTAACGAAGACAATATTTATTAAATTAATGAATAAAATAAATATGTATCCTAAATTTGAACAAGTTCCTTTATAATGAAGGTATATTTTGCCACGTCATCAATGACAGCACCTTAGCACCATGTGTGCACCTGAATATACATTGATGGCTGACTTTCCAGATGTGCAATGAGAAAGTTCTTTTAGATTTCATACTTGTTCTTTCTCATAATGGCAACAACTCCACTTTGTGCTCTGTATTCTTCTATCAGAAAATCAGAATGTGTAAACTCAGCAAACTATCAGTTGCTTTATTGTACAAACAAATACAATCTAGCTATTCAGAATTCATATTTGCATTTTGCTACGAAAAGCCAAGTTCTAATACAAATCTACAGAGATGAAATGTGAATACCCAGGTGATGATTTCTGGTGTGTTAAATAAATTTTACTGACATAATAAGTGATATGTCTGTCAAATGAAAATACATAATATAAAACATATAGTACTTTGCCCATATCAATCAAAAATTATCATAAAAATATGTATATGGTAACATATTTTTCAAGTATGACATGGAAAATTCTTATGTCTCCTTTGAGGCTCAGTACAAATTCCATCTCTTCCATTAATTCTTTTAAAATCTCATACTTCCCAGAATACGTCTAACTCTCAACTCCCACATAAGCCTTATCCACGCCATGTTATATCACTCAACACATTCTTTTCTAGCAGAATAAAACGTTTAAGTATATGGACCTTTGATAAAACTAGTCCTCCCACCCTATATTATAAATCTTTAAAGTTACACTGTTCGTTCTAACTTTGTCCTTCTCAACCTACCTAGCATAATGCCTTATCCATAGTAGGATCTTTAGAAATAGTTAATTGAATTGTTAATATGATCATCTGTATAAGAATATACTTAATACATACAATGTCAAAATCTAACAAATTTATTTTAGAATCAAGTATATTAATCATGTTCATATATACATTTATTAATTTTCACTGATTAATTTTGTGGTTAGGTTACAGTTATCAAGATACATAGTTTGTGGCAACAGAAAAGGGTGGGCCTAGAATGATGGGTGTAATATAATCCATTATATTTTATTCAATTAAATTATTCAAAGCCATCATTCCACCTGCCAAATCCAAACAATTATTACAAAAATGTAATGAAGTGGTTTTTAAATGTCCAAAGATATTAAAGTAACACCTATTAAAGGCCGATGTTCAGGTTTTTTTTACAGTTTCAAGTTAATGTGCAAAACATGTTTAAATTCCCAAATGACCCAATGAAAATATATACTTAGATAGCTATAACTGGTGATGCAATAGCCACACATTCATAAATATTAGATTGCAAGGGTGATATGGGTCTTTAAACTGTTTTATAGAGAGAGTGCTTTGTGTGGGGTTTTTTTTGAATAATTCTTTCTGAAAATTGGCTCCTGTTATTTTTACAAGCATGTAATGTACAATAGAAACTTGCAAAGCAACTAAAAAAAATACAGATTTTGCTGACGGACCACCACTATTGATTTTAGTAGCAAGAGGAGAGAAAAAGCCATCATTTGCGCTTAGGTTCAACTGTAGGTTATGCATTGAATAGCTCCAGTGGGTGTCATTTACAGAGAAGACAATGAGACTGGTGTCCTTGGATCCATGCTATGCAGTAGCTTTGGTAGGGACTCTGTAGCTATCATGAGCAGTACTGTCGTAGATGGGGAGGGTTCATTGAAGAAGTTATTATTCTGTGGTCTTTTGTATAAAATAAAATTTAAAAATACTGAGAGTCAGTATAAGGATAATTTAGATAAAAAGACTCTCACATGAACTATCTCAATACAGTGTCTCAAAGCACATACTTGAGTTTAAAGGTTGCTTTGTAATGTGTGGGGAGAAGGTACATGTGTATGCGTGTATGTGTGTATGCATGCTTTGTATTCCTTTGTTTACAACATTGAGTTCTTCTAAAAGAACTCATGTATAACTTGTAGTTTACTTAATTAATGTGAGAGTGTATTTAATAAAAGTGGTTAGAAATGTGGACATATGTAACTGAGGAGGACCAGTTGGTGAACATATAAAAACTATGAAAGAAAGTTATTGTATACCTACTTCTGGGCACAGTATAGATCTTGTTATCTTCCAATATTCTACTTTTAATCCTATCTTTTAGATTATATTTAATATGAGAGATAATTTAAGTGACTAATGAAAAATTGAATTAAGTGATAGTCTTTTGATTTAAATGATTTGAGTGCATTCTGTACATAGAATTATAAGGGCTACCATGTAATCTCAATGAGGGCAAGGACCTCATTAGCTGTTCTCATTCATATACACACAGGTCCCATATACATGGGAACATGCAAACAGCTCCCAGCATACTGCAGAATGCACACTCAGAAACACTAATTGCCTGAATGAGGATATCCTGAACAGAAGAAATTTAGTAGGTCATTTTTACTTTTCTGAAGCTTATAGGATAAAAATTTCATTAACAAATGAAGTAGTAAATTAATTCATTTAATAAAAATTCACTTACACATACACACACATATGTATGTATGTATATGTTTATGTAAATAGTAGATAGTTAGATGATAGATAGATAGATAGACAGACAGACAGATATATAGACTCAATAAAACATGGTGATGGATTTCTATGTAATGTATCTCAACTGACACCCTAGTTTGAAATCTCACACATACACTAAATTTACATAAACGTTTGCATTAAAATGCAGCACTACACACACACACACACACACACACACACACCTCACAAGCACCAAACAACAATTGTACAACAAAAGCAGTGCAGTCTATTTGATTAGTTGTTGTAGTGAAAACAATATAGAGAGGAGAAAATTAAAATTAAAATCATGCTTAGATCAAGATTGGAACAAACAAGAAATTTATTCTATGCTATATAATACTTTAATTCTATCCTTGAATATAGGTACAATGTTGATTGCTATCTAAGAAGCTTGTAAAGATAGCAATACAAAGCTGTACAAGAGACTTTATTTCTTATTCAAAATAAATGCAATGATGTCTCTACCCAAAAGTGTTATAGAAATCAAACTTTCCATTTGCCTGAGTAACTTAAAGCCAATTTTAGCCTTGTTTTAATTAGAAATCAGACAGTTTTAATTGTTCTGAGATTTGTAACATCGAAGCCTAAAATTTTATTTTTCAAACCTTTGGCATTTATGAATATTTGGCAATCTCAATTAACTTGGTGAAAAGGCTGGAAAAGATTATCAGCATGTGGTGATTGACAGGATAATGAAAATTTTCTTCTGCAAAATTCTGATATATTTAGACTGACTTGGGTTTCTTCAGAAATCATCAGTTACCTCATTTATTTTTAGTTCAGCTGAATCAGTAAAAGGAAAATGTTCACTAATGTAATTCGTGGAAAAAAAAAAAAAGATTCTGATTAGCAAACAGAAGTCGCTGAACCTTGACCAAATTACAAGTATAAATGAGCTAAGTTTGTCCAAGACAATGTTCTCGATTCTGTTCAACATTTTTCCTCCCTTTCTACCAGTGTTTTGCCCCTTATCTTTCAACTACACCTTCACCATCATATATCTATCTCCATATCCAACATCATCTTAGCATCTTTCAATTTAGGACCTATATATGATATCTAGCCTTCTCTTTTCTTGTTTTAGTCATTGATAATCTCACAAATACAGGCAAAGCCTTAAATCTGTGTCCCTTGTATTCTGCATCCTTATAAGATTGAAGTAGAGATTTCTAAGTCAGGTATATTTTGGTAAAATAGGAAATTTGAGCCAAAATCTGCAACCACTCAGGACCCTTAAGTGAAGCTCTAAATCCACTGAGAACTTATAGCATCTCATAGATACTATGCAAATTGAGTCATTTATTTCCTCATATATTTGTTTTTGTAATTGACTTCTTCATGATTTCCTTAGATCTCCTACTGAATTCATAAAAGAATCAGGATATATTTCGAACCTAATATCATTTTTTTTAATACATATAAAAATGGCCAAAGTTGTTTTTTTATAAATGAATAACTCTAGTCTTGAATTTTCTCTTGATTTATACTATAGGAATAGTATCCAGTTATGACAAAACTGAAGAAAAATTAGCACTTTATTTGTATATGGTGAGAATATATAAATCTGCACAGACTTTTAATGAGACAATTCAAAAATATGTATCACAGGTAATATGTATGACTATTGACTCAAACAATCCAGTTTAAGGAATTTATCCTAAGAAGGAGTTAAGTACTCAAAATGTGTATAAATTGATGTCTATTACACCATTTGGGGTAATTGGAAAAAAATAAGATAAATGACAAATGAGAGCATTATTAAATAAATTATGATATTTTCCTAATATAAAATATATAAACTTAGAATTTCCTATCATTGTATTTATTAACATAAGAAGAGGTTTTAAACAATTTAAAAAAACATGATCATGTTTTCTTTCTTTAGTCAGTAAAAATATTTAATTTTACTTTGTATGAGGCCATATATTCCATATCGGGAAGTAAAATGAGGAGCCCAGAATGACAGGCTCCTACCTTTGTGAAACGCACAGTCAACTGGAGGGGACATCGTTTGGAAAGGAGAAGTGCAGCTCGGGCCAGCGTTTATTTAGCATCACGCGATAGGAATGCTATGTTTTCTAGGTCCGGACATTTTCGGTGATTGAAATACTAGAAACAGGATGCTACAAATAGAATGATGCCATTTGTTTCCAAAGACTATCGATATACTAGAGTGATGAGAAAATAATAATAAAAGTGAGATATTTTGTACC
The DNA here is from genome assembly GCF_000325575.1 of Pteropus alecto. NCBI lineage: Eukaryota > Metazoa > Chordata > Mammalia > Chiroptera > Pteropodidae > Pteropus > Pteropus alecto. Next base: position 14,596,223 of record NW_006441953.1, on the reverse strand, counting down.
AAACTTTGGGGTAAGTTTAGGACTGCAGCTGCAAGTGCCATTGGTGAGTAATCTCAAGGCAAATGGCAACACACACACACACACACACACACACACACACACACACACACACACGCATTAACATAAAAGCAAAACTTTGATAAGTCCTGGAAAGATAGTGTGTGGTATGCTGTGCTATGAGCAGGGAGCTGTAAGTTCCAATGAGAGAAGGAAAAAAGGTGGAAAAGCATCAAGAGAAAAGGCAAAATAAGGGAGTGGCAGGAGAAATTCTGGAAGAATATTTTCCTTCATTTTCATGGTAGCTCTCTCTGGGGAATGGGATTCATGTTTGAGAATACTTTTCAGTGGTGCTTGATGTTTCAATAGTGAGCACATATATTTATAACCAGATGTAAAATTTTTCATCTTGAAAACAATCTGGCTGACAAAACAGAGTAACCTGTTATTAAAATCAGAGATAACTGCAGCTTAGTGGTAATTTTTTAAAAAAAGAAAGAAATTTAAATGTATCTAAGTGTAAAATCCATATAAATAGACCCCCTAAGTTGCATGGATATTATGCATCTCATAGATGCAAAAATAACCTAATTTCTAATCTACATTTCTATATCAACATTGTAAAAAGTGACCGAAGATCAGCGACAACATTGGCATTCTTCAGAAGACTCAAATACATCTCAGAATGAATGGAATCTCTTAATGAGGATTCTATCATTTAGTGATATACAAAATATATAAAATAGGAAATATTTATTCTATTATTAGGATATTTTTTCAAGCCGTATGACTGTGTGTGTGTGTGTATACGTAGATGTATGTGTGTGTGTGTGTAAGAGAAAGAGAGGACTATCTTAGTATCAGACAACGTAGAACAGGGAGAGAGAGAGAGAGAGAGAGAGAGAGATGGATAGTTTACAGACACTGGTTATTGAAGTAACTTCTAAAGTGTTATGGACAAATCAAGTGCCATTCCAGAGTTTAACAGTAAATTTGGGAGGGACTGTACTGTCAGTAGATTCAGAAGCTAAATCCTTTGTCTGCTATAAAGTGGTGCAAGCTATAACACCCCAGCAGTCTTGGTTTAGTAAATTAACAGTAGGCTTCTGTCTGCTTTAATACAAATGCAATCCAGGCCTCATTACAATTGTTCACAGCAACGCTAACCATTTGTTTGAGTAATGAAAGGCCGTACGTATTCCCACTGACTGTCAGTAGATTCAGAAGCTAAATCCTTTGTCTGCTATAAAGTGGTGCAAGCTATAACACCCCAGCAGTCTTGGTTTAGTAAATTAACAGTAGGCTTCTGTCTGCTTTAATACAAATGCAATCCAGGCCTCATTACAATTGTTCACAGCAACGCTAACCATTTGTTTGAGTAATGAAAGGCCGTACGTATTCCCACTGTGAAATCTATGTTTGACTAGGATTCACATTGATTTCTGCCCCCTGATTGTGTGCAGAGGCTCTTAGCCAAATTGTTTTTTTTTTTTTTTCTCCCTCTCTTTTCCTTTATTTTGCCTTCTGAATGGTAGAGTTCAAGGAAGATGTTGGTTTTCTTTGGAAGACATTTTTCTATGCTACATTTCAAAATAAAATAACCCATTAGGATAGTATTCTGAGGAATGCAGGGAACGAACAAGTATTTCATTCATATTTAATCAGTCTGTATGATAAAATCATGCATGGAAAAAGAAAAAAATCAACATAAATTTGTCAGTTTTGTTTGACAAGTAAGTAATAGGCATGAGCAAGGGGTTTTGAATGGCACAAGGCCCAGAGAATTAGATGTCATTACTTCTAATTCATTAAGATACTTTCGATTGTTTTCCCCAGTGGGCTCAGGCAGTCCCCAGGGAGATGCATAACTAACATATACTAGATCCATCACAGCTCAAACAAAAACTGGTAATTTTCCCTATCCCCTTTCAGTGATAATTCAGGGGGATAATTCAGGATAATTCCTCCGAATTATCAATGATCAAAATGGACTAGGGAAAACACCCTAATCAAATAAAAGGACTACATATCTTTGAAAAAGTACTTCTAAAGTTTTCATGGCCAGTATAGATTGACTGTTTTAATTAATAACCCCAGAATTCTTGTGATGAAACCTGATAGACACTGACTTTTTGCTTATGTAATAATAAACTGGTAATGTTCTGGTGTGGCTTTCCAGTGGAATCAGAGATCCTGGCTCTTTCTATCTAGAAGTTCCAGCCTCTCCCAAGACCTCAGAGTTCTTTCAGTTCCTCAAGGAGATAAGGACTGAGAAAAGGAGCAGCACCCATGCTTTTTTTTTTTTTTTAAAATGAGTCATCTCTGGAAGTGGCACACATCTCTAGGTTCCGCATTAGCCAGTCATAGGACTATGTTTAATTTCAAGGGAGGTGGGGAAATATGGTCTAGTCCAGAGTCCTGGAAGAGTAAAAATATTGTTTGGATGAGCATCTACATAGCTGCTATCGCAGAAGAAAATTCATTGAGGGAGTTATTTATTTTCTTTAGTAAATAAATACAAAATAAAAACAAAAACAATAATGCTCATCTTTGTGACATATAGCTTTAGTTCTTTTGAAATTATAAAGTACATCTATCTCACATGTCTTATTTTGATTAACTGACATTCTGGGGAGAATTATTTTCATACAGAGATGTGAAATACAGAACATTTCCTTTGAAATACCTTATATGAAGTCAATGTTTAAATTGGAAAGGCTCCTTGATAGTTAACAGTAATGAGTCTTTTGATTTTCTATAGCAACAGATTCTGCTTACAGCTGATTATACGCAGGTGCCCTTTGGGTATTAATAATAATTTTTTATAAATCTCTTGTGTTCCACATGGAAAACAACTCCTAGGTTTACTGTTAAAGGTATTCTTAGCACTGCAGAGATTTTGTGATTTTACACAGTTGATGTCTGATTATTTTTAATGGTAGAGTAGGTGATGACTTTAAAAATTACACTATAAGCTCTAAAATTCCTAGTGTTTAGTTTTATTGTACATAATTTTGCTTACTGTATCATTAAATCTATTTAGGTAATGAAGCAAAACATTTTCTGAAGCATGGTGGGAAAGAAGAATACATTAAGAATAATGCATGACTGAATATTTTGTATGATTCTTATGCATTTATTTAATATAAACACATTCTTGGAATGACAGTAGACCACTGAGATATTTAAAGTGATTTCAACCCAGATATTTAAACTGATAATCAGATTTATCAACTTGAGAAGTAAGTGGAACTTTTAAATTCTTTCCCATTCTTAGGCTTAGTTATCCCATAGAAACTAATTTGCAAATACTTAATTTATCCTTATTTTGATGAATATTGCATACAAATTATTATGTGCAAACTATAACATTAAGCCTTGAGAAAAATGCAGTATTGAATCAAACATGGACCTTGCCTTTCAAAATCTTACACATAATAATAGAAATAATATCTAAATACCATAAGCTGAAGTAGAAGATAGATAGGAAAAGTATGACAAAGAAAGTGAAGATAATAGATCAGAAGTTAAGAAGAAAGAAAAAGATGGGGAAAATAATGAAAAACATTAGAGAAAAACATATTTTATTCAGTGACGAGTAGAGTGCTCCAAACAGTTTGAAAAAAGTTTGAGGACAGGAAATAGAATTAAAATAGGAAAATTATGCCAAATATCTTTGCTTAGAACAAGCCACTTGAGTTTGTAAGGTAGAGCAAATGAAAAAGAAAAACTGGAAAATATTTGCAACAGATGTTGAAACAAAACTTAGAAAGTGTTAGCAAGACACTTCTGAGATGATCCAGGTGGTATGATTAAGGTCGAACAGCAGAGAACGAATTGATAAGGCCTACGTGGTAATCTTTCACTTGTACATTCAGACTTGATTATTGGGAAGGCCAGAATTGCTATTTGCATGGAAGCTGGCCATGGCTTAAAATGCTATGGAGGTTGTAAGAAAACAGACTGTGGAACTCAGATGAAGCTCCTGCATGAACTATATATTTCATTATCCCTATTCTTATCCTGACATCTAAACTTCCCTCCTCCTAGAAAATCATCAGGAAAAACAAGAGCTTCAGAGTCAGACCAGCATCAAATTCTAGCTCTATCACAAATTAACAGTATAATTTCGACATTTCTTTTTCTCAACCTAAAATTACTCTTAAGTAAAACTGAGAAGATTTCCTCATTTGCAAACCTAATGTTAGGAGTAAGTGAAATAATATCTGTGTAGGCAAGTAAGATCCCAAAACAAGCACAAAAGAGATCTGGTGTAGTTAACTCATTCCCTTGCTCGCCTGCTTTCATGTAAGGGTTAATTTGTTTCTTCCTTCTCTTTCCTTTTTTCTGAATCACAGAAAATTGGTTATGTATACAACGTATAACATATATGCTACAGGATTTCTCTTTCTTATATTACAATAAAGAAAGCCTGTGAATCCAAAACAAAGCTTCTAGGAATCATATTCAGGATTAAGAATGAGTCAGCTACAGAAATAATGCTCAGAAACATCTAAGAGTGAGAGAGTTCTAAATCCATCAAGAACTATGTTATAGAGATCAAGGTCAGAGAATGTAATGAGGTGTGGCTGAGGAGAAGCACTGTCGGAAGCTTCACAGGCCTTGATGTCCATTTGAGTGGAAGCATGGATGAATGCTTGTCAGTAATAAGAGCATTAAAACTTGAAATGCTAATCTCTGAAATTTGGATGGGTAGTCATTTGACTGAAGAGAGTGCTATGTTTTAGGAAAGATATACTCTAAAAAAGTGCAATGAGATAGAAAATTGTGGAATATTTGAAGAGTATATACCTTTTTTGGAGCACTCTACTAGTCACTGAGTAAAACAGAAAATTTTATAAAAATAAAATCTTGATAAAAAATTTAAATATCTAAATGTTTAAAATTAAAATTCAAATAGCAAAGGAAATTTAATGTTTGAAAAAAACATGTAAGGTAGATATTATTTATATTTAGTTTCCTTTTCTCCCTTGGGTTCAGTTTCTATATCTGTTAAAAACTAGGATAATAATACATATTTAATAGGATTATTGAAAAAAATAATCAGAGTTGATTATGCAAAGCACCTAATAAAGTGCCTGAAACATATTAGGCTCTCATCAATAAATTGTACCTTTTATAATTATTCTCACTATTTTCATTTAAGAAATACAGAAACTGAGGCTCAGAAGAATTTTATACTTCAAGATAATGACAGAAATAAATATCAGAATCAGTACCAGAATCTAAACCTGTTTGTTTGAGTGTAATATCTGCGTTCTTTCCATTTATTTTTCACTTCCTATACTGTCTCAAAGCATTTAGTCCTTCAAACTATCCATTATAGCAATATTATTCAGAGAAAGTACATGTATTTTTACCTAATAATTATTAAGTAAATTCTTGTAGGTACTTTGGATTTCTGTGATTTTTTAAAATCTTAATTATGTAATAAATTACTAAGAAATACAAATCCTATTTATGATGCTGGTAAAGTGTTCTTTTTGTGGGGGCACCTTAATGAAACACATGATTCTATGTAATTTTTCACTCAAGAAGTTTCTAAGTAAAGGAAAGGTTAACATAAATTTCACAGAATTTTCAGAAAATTTGCCTCACATATAGGACACATTGCATTTAACATCTTGCATAGCATCTGCCCTTAATTTTCAGCTATGAAAAGCTAAATAAAATGGCTATTACTGCACAAACAGCGTTAAGAGAGTGACTTGTTTCTTAATGTAGTTCTAATAAGAATTGGAAGAAATCCCAAGTCTGGCAGAGAGTATAAGGGTTTGGAGGAATTTTTGTTTGCTTGTCATTCAGTTGAAATGTTTTGATCCCACTTAACCAGGATTCACAGTGTTACATTGTACTTTAAGTACCAAACAAATCTCAGAGATTGTTTTGAAATAAATGATTTATTTCCTAATTATTATAGGTGGTTAACAGATGAATAAAGAAATGTTTCCATTTTCATTTCATTTTTATTTAATAGAAAATTTCTCTAAAATCTATGTATTCACACTACAATTATAGCCCCAAATATATATATTTTTATGTTCTTTCTCAAATATATCAAGATCCAGTTCCTCCATCGTTTCATAGCTTCTAAATCTAATGAATTTGAATTAAGCTGGATTCTGAAACTTAGTCTTTATAAGGGTAAAACTTAACAGAATAGATTTCATGGCACCCTCTGAAAATATGAATATTACAAAAATCCTTTGTTTACTAAAATCTTTGTGGAAATCTTGGAAGTTTTCAGGACATACAGACAAAAAATTAATGGTGTTAATAGGTAAGATTCAAATATTTTTAGATAACCACTCATGAGGTATACATGTTTCTAGAATTTCACACAGTTGCAGTTACTAGTATATATCAATTTACCAAATGCTATTATTATGTGGCATATCTTAGGCTGCTGCCGTTACTGAAATTCCAAATAGTGTTGAGATTTCACTGACTTTAATATACCTAAATGTTTGCTAGGAATAGACTTGTATTATAACTCATTAAACAACTTATATTTTCTCCCTTTATGCCTAGTCATCTGTAAGATTGTTTCTGAGTGTCCTCCAATCTTAGAATTTTATTTGAATTCTCTCAATACAGTTTTATTTTGATCTACTTTTGTGCCACAAGTTGTGCCTTTGATATATTTAAATGTAAACTTCTCATTTTAATGGAGAAGTGAAGTAACAAGAATTCCTGAGGCTATGATCTGAAAGACAACAGCCCCACTAGCAGCTCAAAAAGTTAAGATAACAATAGTGAGTATACCCAAATGAGCATGCTGTTAAGACACGTGTTCCTAGTTTTATGAACATATTATGGAACTGACAGATGCTATGATAAATTCGCATAAAGATATTGTCTGCAGCATAATTTTTATGTATTCCCTTTAAAGCTGTAAGTGTATGTGTCTGTGAGCAAATATGTATTAGCATACGTGCCGTTCTGCCTGCTTCGTTTTCTTTCTTTGGGACACAACATTCTGCCACCTTGGCATCCTACAGAATTAAAACGTTTCTACACATCGTTGATATTTGTAACATCTCTTATTTTTGCCATCAAAACATACATTGCATTATTTAGTTTCCCTTTGGTGGCGGGGGTGGGGGGCGGGGAGAAAAAGTAAAGCATACACACGCATGCACGCACACACGCATGCGCACACACACGTAGGGCTTAAACTTAGATCTTGGATTTGTGCTCTTAGTGTTGCTTGTCTACAACATTAAAAGAAATGCATTCAATGGTGTCACAGAGCTGATTGGTTCAAATTGAATTAACAATTTGGTTAATTAATGTAAGTAATCTGATAGTCTTCTCAAAAAGCTTCAAGTTATTGCATTTTAAGTAAAAGTAAGAGCAGTTATCCATTTGTAAATATTTTTAAAATGCTAATCTAATACAATTATTGCACTAGAATCTTTTACCAAAGTCCCACAGAACATTCATGATTTGCCATGAGGAAACCCGGATACAGCTTTGCTGACTGTTAAGATAAATTTGCCTTTTCCAGACTCAACTCTTAGTGCCTTTCTGCTACATCTTGATGAAGTAACTAAATTAATCTCACCAAGGACTCTTTAAATTGCCAGCTGAGCTTCCTTAGAACCTTCTTAAAAACAGGCATTAAGAAATTTTGTGTGAAGAAAATTTCGCTTTGTATTTGATCAAACACCTCGGTTGTTTGAATGTTGATGAGAGTATCCTACACTATCCTTTATTGTATTCTACCTTACCAGTATTATTTTTTAAAATTCTGAAAAAAAATATCCTAGATTTACATTTAGATGTATGTGTATATATGTTCCTTTATACATGCATAATATTCACATATGTATTCATACATATGTAAGTCTTTAATAAAATATCATTACTAAAATGTATTATTAAGGGAAGCATGGCTCTAATTATAGGATCCATTGAAACTACTGTATGTAAGAATTTACAGTGTAAGCAAACCTGCTTTGTATAAATCTTGCTTATTCTTTATTGGTATTTTATCAACTTCATTCAATTTAACTGTGGAAATGTTTAAATTTCCGGTGGAAATTAAATTGGCCAATATAATTTTAGGTATAGCATCTCTTTTTGTATTTAGATGACTTATTATTAATGTCCAGGATCATTTTAAGCCTTTTATAACTTTTAGATTTTTTTTTTTTTAAGTATAAGGGAAGTATTCTAGAAAGTATTTTTAGTCCAGCCAAATTATTTACTTTGTGTGATACTGACTTTAGTAGCTTAACATAATGTCCACTAACATGGCTTTAGTATACTAAGAAACATAAAAAAATTGATCTGATACGTAGTGTTATGCATAGAAATATTCTTAGAGTAAAAGGCGTTTAAGTATCATTTTTAAAAGCCCTGTTTCTTTCCTATTTTGATGCTCATGCAGTGCACTCCACTCATATTTATTTAAATGGGAAAATCTCTTTTAAAACAGAAGAGAAGAAGATAAATATGTCATTTCAAAATTACCCAAAATTCAAGATTAATATTAGAATTAACTAGATTTTTTAATTTTAGCCTTATGTCAACTGTTTTGCATGATGGATAACACATGAGATGAATAACATTGAGAAAGATGCTAATATTGTAAAAATAATCCAAGGCAGCTCATTGTAGAATAATCTGAAGATTTGGAAAGTATAATAGGTATGGAAAAGATAGAAAAATTGTTATGTCACAAAACATAACTACCCTAATGATTAGAAGCAACCCCAAACTGGCTGTGCAGCTTCAATTTATTTTGATAATTGACTATGCCCAGAACAGCTAATAAAGCAAGTCTATAAAAATGTTGTAATTTCGTCCAGGTGGCAGTAATTTTCATAGATGATTACAACATTTTATCTTCTATCCACTGAAATGTAGCAAATATGATATATATTTTTGATTTCAAAGTCCTGGTTAATTCATTTTGTTATTAATCATTGATATGTTTTTGTGACCAGGAGAAAACAACTTAACCTAAATTAAAAGCATGATAGCTTTACTTTTTGGTGTGGAGATGCCATGACTATTTTAATTAATGCACCAAAACTAATCATAAAATTAAAATGACAGTCTTCTTCTGAAAATTGTGTGTCTCAAATATCAAAACAGGATCAGAAATGTCCCAGATATTCAGACATCTAGATTAGGTATCCCCAGATGGGAGCCAATGGAATCTAGAGCAAGGTCCTTTATTTACGGTGGATCCTGAGTAGAGAGAAGATATATTTTTAGGCAGAGCTGAGGTTCTTGAGGGAACACTACTCCAGCATTATTGGAGGAACATAGCAGCACCTAGCTGTGGCACTAGCAAGCTTTTGCTCTTTGCTCTAGCAAGAAAGTTGATGGAAAACTTTGAATTCAGACATACTTGGATTTGCACATTAGATCTGCCACTCTTCAATCATTATATCCCAGATGAAGTTGTTCAAACTTCCAAGCCAGTATAATGCGGGATGGAAAATTTGGACAAAATTTGGAAACCCCTAGCAGGCAGATAGGCCTCACAATTAGGGTCTGTTATCAAATAACAGGGCCCTAAGCACTGGGCTGAAGTCCAAGCATAAGAACTGATTTCCTAAGGGTCGTACTGTAGTCTAGGTGTACCTTGGCCTCCAGGTAGTTTATAAGAATAAAGAAGGAGTAACTAAAACTAATGCAAGAGTAGTTTTGAACAAAACAAAGCAAAACAAAAAACTTATTACAATGGGGGCTAGGCCTTGAAAAAATACCCAGTTTTCATGAATGAATCATCACCCCCAAGGAACTCAGTGCTGAGCTGCAAACTATAAATTCAGTACCTCTGACTATGAAAGAGAATAAGATGAGTTTCGGTTGGATGCATGTGTGGTGAGATGTTCACTGCCAAGGTTGTTGATTGTTTTCACTTGTACTATAAGCCCTACCTTGTCACATCATCTCCGCAATCCTTCATTGTACCCTCAGATGGCTTTGTCTTCCTTAGGACTTTACCCTGCAGTAGAGAACTCATCCTTCACATGTTGTAATTTCAGCAGAGGGAGAGGGCTGATAACATCATTCTGCCAGGCTGCTTCATTTTTAAAAAGATTTGCCTGTTCATTCACTTTCCATTTAATTCAAAATTTCATTCTGTTTAATTCAAAATTTCATTCATTCTGTTTGCCTTTCCTTTTACACCTTAATTCAGCAATTTAGCTCGAGGATGTTGTACATTCTCACATATTATAGAGCAAGGCATGTAGTTATTGCTCCATTATTTATAATAACCCAAAGTTTTGCATTTAAGAATTCCATCCAAATACCCACCAGGCTTAACTGTAGACCTAGTAGGATAAAGGAGAGTAAGATAGAAAGAAAAATAAGTTGATGTTTGTTATTCAAATTATCTGTCTTCAGACTGAGAGCCAAGTTACATTTTTATTCATATATTTTTTAATCATGAGCAGCATAATTTCATCTTATTTTAAATTGTTGATGCTTAGAAAAGAACAACTAAGGAAAAAAAAAAGACTGAAAGTTTCAGTGAATTCTAATTACTTATGACTTAGCAGCAGTAATTGAAAAGCTAATTTGTTCAATAATGAACTTTGTCTGCAGAGAGAAAAGACAAGACCATAACCGAATTCAGCAGCAATGACTTACTCTCCAGTTTTAAGCTAAAAGAAAAATAAAAAACTTGCCTGTCTCATTTTTCGGTTTGGATAATATTAATCTTTTTTTTTTTTTCAAAATCTATACTAAAGACAGTGATGTAAAGGATAAGAACACAATGATGATAATATTGAATGTTAAATAAATTTTTGACAATTTTTGAGCAAATAAGAAGCCTAGGTTCTTACTGCAAGAAAGCTGTCTTGAAGATACCAAGGAAGAAAATGCATGATCCTAGTGTTCAACCAGATTTTGTTTTAGTGATATAGATAAGATTTTAACATAAATATTTGTAATATAAGAAATAATGGGATTATATGAATAAGATACAAGGAGATAGTAGTATGAGGAGATGGAAGATCATATTTGCTCTAGATCTGGAAGGGGAAGGATGGTTATGATTTAACCAAGTATGTATGAAGGGATTTAACAGTGATTCTTAAGAAGGAGCAATTTTGACCCTCATTCCTCTCTCCTCCAAGGGACATTTGGCAATGTCTGGAGACATATTTGTCATAAACAACGAAATGAAACTAGCATTTAGTAGTAGAAGTCAAGGATGCTGCTAAACATCCTACAATCCACAAAATAAGATCCACGGGAGAAGTAGGCTAAGAGACAGCCAGAAGGGTGTAGTGAAGATATTCATTTTGCTGTTTCGTCATAATCTATTTTCACTGCATAAATGGAATCATATTTTTAATAAATAGAAGTAGCTCTCCGAAGATGTAAATTTGTGTAGAGGGAGAATGCAACCCCAGTCTAGGCATAAGTAAGGAAAATAAAATCCTTCTCTTTGGAATTAGAACTATCAGAGAAGAAGAAACTTTACCAGTGGACAATGAAAAACAAAAAGCTGATTGTGAGTCAAAAAACTAAAGGATGAAGAGTTAAGAGACTAGACACAGAAATCCAAAAGTCATAGATTGATGAGTGATAGGATGATATCTGCTGTCTTGTCTAAATGGATATAACTCTGAAACACCCAGCCTTTTTCAATAGTTAGCATCATTCTTAGATATATCTAGAGAACCCGCAGAGATGAAGAAAATACAACATTTTTAGGACTTAGATTCAGAAGGAAGATAAACTATTTCTTATAGAATTATTTTATTTGAAATAAGTTGATTTCTTACGTGTTTTAATGAATACTTGCTAAGTTACTATATGCTAACACTGATACGTAATATTAAATACATTCAGACCTTGTGTCAGAAATCTAATTACACTTTCCTGAATCTGTTTCCATAATCATTCATATCAACTTAGCTCTGGTCAGCCAAGTAGGATGAGCATACTCTGACGAGTCTTTTTAGGACTGGCCTCAATCTACAGAACGTGATGTGAAGACGACATTAAGTTTCTTCTTCGAATGCCATTCTCTCATCTTTCTGCTCTTTCTCTTTTCCCAAGTATGAAAGCAAAGCTGCCATAGAGTTAAATTATTTTATAATCCTCAGATGTAGCCCCTCTGTGTCCATTTTCTTCCTTGTGTTTTTATCTCCAAGATGCACATGTAGCTCACTTTTTGCAAATAACACACACAATATAGTTTAATGAGTTTCAAGTTATGTATTTCAAGTTAAGCTGAAAATAAAACTAAAATAAGTTTGAAAATAAAGACAAAAGAAATATTTTCTCAATACCACTATGAAAACGGAAATGGTTATTGGGATAAAGAGAAAAAAAAGACAGCCTGCACAAACTGTCAATAGTGCCAAGGTTGAGAAACTCTGGGGTAAAGACCATTCCAGGTGGAAAGAAGAATACTCACAAAAGCCAGGCTTTTGTGGGAAATCACAAATGGCACGATTTGCCTGAGGTATGAATTATGTGAAGGAGCATAAAGGAAGCTGAGGCTGGAAAGATAGTCTACAACAAACTTTAATGCCAGATTAAAGTATTTTAATTTTTTAGTTGTTAGCTTTCCTTATAGCACCTGTTAAAAATGTTTCATATCTGATAGAATGTAAAAAAAAAAAGCAACAACAAAAAACTTTCATTAATCAAGCAATATTATTTCAAATCTTCAAGAGGCTTCTTCATTTTTGTCAAAGAGTTCTTTCCTTCTTAGTGTAAAGAATGAAGAAAACATATAGGAACATAGTCAAAAACTCCTTGAAAAAAATGTTCTCATAATGTGCCAGTTTCCTGCAAACTTATTTACAAAAAGCAAGAGATTGTTTCCTCAGATAAGTGCTAGAACTCTAACTTAAGACTTTCATCATTCTGGATGACTTTTCTCTATTAAATATTTAATTATTTTTACAGCATTTTCATGATTATTTTAATTATACATAAGTAGCGTGTAATATCTATACAGGGCTAACTCGCTTAGTTGCTCAACCTCAAAAAGAATAAACATAAAAAGTATAGTTACTTATTTCAATTAACTTTTTTAAAAGCTTTGCTATATCTTTGCCCTAGTAAAATTATTTGTTTGTAATTATTTATATGTGTCAAGTCATGATAAACTCTTAAGATCAAAGGAACATTTTATGACACATCCTTCTTAAAAGGTTTGTCCTCTAATTATAAAATTATGCATGTGTAGATTATATATAATACCAAATTTCTGGAGAGTTCTTAAATGACCTATATCCCCTTTCAAAAACCAATAAAACTTCTATGAACATATAAATATTATTGGATTTAGGAAACAATACATGTCATGTTGAACATTGGACCTTTACATATAATATTAAATCAAAATAAATTATTTTAAAACTTAAATGAAAATGTGAAGCAACCCATTTTTTGTATAAGATCAAAAGATCAGAATTTTGCCATAAACTATTTTATCTTAGAATCTATTTAATGAACAGTAATAAATAAAAAAATAGATTTTATGTGACAGTTGTTTCCTTATTATTAAGACTGTGCCTTTTTTTGTATTCGTTGATGTAATAGTGTTTATAATTTTCTTTTGCAATTCTTCTCTCTTGTCTTCCATTGAAGGTTACTTTTAGATAGGGAACATGGTTAACTCAAAGCCTATTATGCTGGTAGGCATTCAGAAAATGTTCATAGAAGGAGTAACTTTAAAGTAATATTATCTGAGTTTTTCAAAAGACAGTTTCCCAAAAATACAAACTATAAATATCAAATGCAGAATGACAATATTTGTTTCATTAGTCTACTGTTATTTTTTTTTAACTTGATGCCATGTAAAGCCAATAGAAATGTTATTTTTTTTAACTTGATGCCTTGTAAAGCTTCAACATGTAACCCACTAATAAATATTATTGGATTTAGTCCATTAGTAGTGGACCCCAGAGATATAACTTACAATGTGTACCATTAATAGACCCAACAGATTATGTTCAGCAGTCTAAAGAACTTTAAAGTACTGCTTGAAATTATAATATGTCTTTTCAAACTTTGCTGAGAAAAAATGCTAAGATTGGGGAATCTTTACTCAGATAACGAAAGGAGTATTACAATACATTTTATAAAAAAAAAAGTAGAAATTTAGCAAAGAGGAATATAGAAGCATCAGGGAGGTCTATTCTTGCTGCAGAATTTGCCTCTAGATGCTAACTCCAATTTCATTATTTTACACATCTGGAATCTACATCTGCTTCAAAAACTCAATTCATTAAAATAAACCTACAATTCTTTTGATTCAGACATTGCCCCTTAACTTGCATAGTCAGTTTAATATCAAAGGATTTAAATTTTGTCTTTTTTATATTTTTTTTTATCCAAACTTGTTTCCATTTCTTTTGTTTTCTAAAGCTCACATTTCCTCTTTCATATTCATTCTCATCTTCAGTTGCTAGCTTTACTGTAGCTTTTTCTTTTATATTAAAACTGACCTGGACTTTTTCCACCTAGAAAAATAACCAACTCAACTGCCTGGATAGTTCTCATTCTGATCAATTTCTCCCTCCTCTATCTCTGACTTTTAAGTCTCTGTTCTACTTCAACCGAGGTTTCAATTCTTTCTCCTAGAAGCTTATTGAATGTATTTTTATTTTTTGTAAATGGCATCTTTAGAGTTTAAGGAAATATTTCTTTTTCACCAGTTGTCCTATTTATCATTATGCTCTGTCATCTTCTGTTTCTCTTCCTATTTCTTCTCCTGCTTTACCCCAGATTGGACCTGGGCTTCAAAGTCACTGCATTAAAATACTTCTCTTCACAGAAAATTACCTCCTCCCACATAGAACTTCAGAAACTAAGCACAGTTATTTAATTTAAAAATGACATAATTATTCACTGTTAGTAATATATTTTAACAATAATTGTGATATAAACAACCACTGTGTGCATTAAAATACTTAGGTATTTAATTTTCACATTTGATTGTAAATATTAGCATAAGTTGAAGATGCCTATTTTAAAAACATATTTTTAGAATGAAGACCATTGAAGCCAAAGCTGCTCGGTGTCTTTTCAAAAATTCAGATAAACATTTGAATTGTGGAACTGCCATTATCTAAGTCTCATTTACCTACTGGTAAGGCTATTCTAGAACTTTCTTAGGGTTGTGAAAATCTATCTTCATTTCCCTGCCCATTGCTTCCACATTCATTCTGCAATCTCGCCATCTGTTTCACTGAAATGGCAGCCCCAGAGGGCAGGGAGCATATCTTATCTGTAAGTAAGTGTGGATTCTCTGTCAGCATTTAAAAAATAATAGAATTTCAAATAGGGTTGATTTAAGCCTCCCTAGTCAGCAGTTAGTCTTGATGACATGAATCACTCTTTCAAATGGTAATTTGCACCTGTTACCTTCATCTACAGGTTGGAAAACACTTACATCTTAATTAATTACACCCTTGCAACGTGGGAGATTGTATCCTCAATCCTGAGACAGGGAGACTGGGGCATAGAGAATCAACAGCTTTTCTGATATATCAAAGCAGGTATTTGGAGGAGAAAATTAGAATTCAGGTCACTTTCATTGAGTGATCGATGGGGCTCTTTAGGAATCTGTGTCTCTTGGGGCAGAAAACATGGTGATGGCATCCCTTCCAGTAAGAAATGTACTTGTCCTTAGCTTATTCTGTAGCATCAATTCAATATGACCTCGGAGAACATCTAATGCTTCTTAATAACACTTTCCCTCTCTGCTTTGGCAGTGGCTGATGTCATCTATGGAACCAAAGAGCAGGTTGCATGCAAATTACTTTTAGGTAAGCGTAGCATTAGAATATAATTCTCCAAATGGTGTGCTGCCATGTAATTAAGTGGCAACTAAGTGACCAGTATCTGACATCAGATAATCATTTAATAAAAGAAAATGGGAGACAGTCTATTATTTTAAAATGTATTTTCTTTAAAGTACTTTGAAGATGAGGAAAGATTTTCTTGGCATACAAATGATCTTAAAATGTTTGTGTGTAATTTTTTTTGGCACACTTAGTAAAATGTTTATGATAGTGACAGGTGTTTCCTTGGCATACATCATTAGATGTACATAAGAATTAAGTAGACTTTCACCTTTGATTTTTCACTATCAGGGAAAATGTTGTCTGGATGCACATGTGTTTTTCCTTGAAGTCGAACAAGTCTTTAGGAAAAGCTAAGATAGAAACTTTATAAGGTACTATATATATCTTTTGCATCAAATATGAAGTGTGTACTTATTATTTTAATTAATAGCTCAGCCAGCATTTTGCTCAGTATTACTTTATCTTTTTCACTGAAAATAGAAGCTACGAAATTATAGTTCTTGGAGTGTAGTAATAATAGATTCCACCTCCAAAAGACTTTGAAAGCAACATTTTAATGTAGATAGATAGATAGACAGATAGATAGATAGATAAACTTTGTTAAATTGTGAAGTAGAAAATAGAATTAGAGAGTAAACCTTGTAATAATCATTCTTTCATTAAAATATTTTTTCATAATCTATTACATGCAAGGCAGTCTACTGTGCTGGTAACTCTAAATTAGTAAAACATTTAAAATTTCATACCTTATTACCAACTTTATCTTTCCAATGCCATCCCCTTTCTTTTGAAAGAACTTTATTTAATCCATAATTATCTCGTCATTTTTTTCCACGTCTGAACCCCATCTCTGCCTCGTTCCATGCCCTGTTTTCCATCGTTGAAATCCTTTACTTGATCTCTCGAAATTCAGTTTCTTCTGCTGTATATTGGGAATAACAATGCCACCTAGCAATTGTTTGAGAATTAAATTAAAATTCTTAGAAGACATTTCACTCAATTGTTGGCAAATACCAGCTAAAAGGTAATTATTTGTTGATGTTATTGCGTCATTGATATGACTCAAGTTTCAGCTTAGATATCGAGAGCTCTCTTGGAAGGGCTCTCCCATAGGGTGACCACACTGTTGTCCACGCTTCTATTTCAGTTCTAGCCACATTCTATGTTATTCTTCTCATATAACAATTAGTAAACACTTTGAGAGAATGTGTTGTGAATGGGCCATGGGTTATTCATCTCTGTGTTTCGAATAAGTAAAACACATAAGAGTTTCTAAATGTTGGTCAACTAAATGACTGAAGAAATGTTCTGGGAAGTATAAGTATAGCTGACATTAGTTGGGGATATTTCACTTTCTCCTACTGAACACATTCATTCTTTCTTGCTTATTGCTTCTTTTCTAGAAAAAAAAAAAAGAAAACATGCTGAAGAGTATTTAGGCAGCTCTCATTTCTCCCATTACTTCCCTGCTGTGAGGCTGACATTTGTGCTGTGGATTTTGCTTTAAATGGTAGAAACCCAGGTGAACTATAATAGGATAGTAAGTTGATAGAAAGTGACAATGGTTCAATCAGACAGGTAGATGACAGGTGACATGTATGTTTCCTGGCTGATGATCAGAGTTTATTGACAGAGGAAGATAGCAACAAGCAATTCTCAGAATTTGGGCAGGCAAGTAAATGGATTCAATAATGTCTGGGAGCAGATGATTGGGGCCAAGGCCAAGACTTCTGAGAATAAGACTGGCCTGCGATTCTAGAAGTATGGTCAAAGCAGAAATCTAATTGTAGAGAATAAATGATAAGATATTGAAAAGAAAAGTATTCTCAAGAGTTTAGCCAAGCTACTTGACCTTAGAGAAAAATTTAGAGTGAACTGATGTTTAGTAAGTCATTCTAGGTCAGGCTTTGATTGACATTTATCAGTAGCAAAGGAACCGGGAAATACTTTTATTGAACATTGTTCTATATGATTGGTTTCTGATAGTTGGTGTAAAATTTTATTGTAATTATTACTACATTACTTATTATAAATCTGAACATTTATTAAATTACGCTATTATAATCATAAAGTACAAGATGAAAACAACAAATGATATTTCTTCCTTGGCAAGAAGCTTAAATATAATAAAATAAAAACCAAGCTAACTAGCTAGGGCATTATTAGAGATGAAATTTTTAAAAATGCTGAAAATAAATAAAGTTTATTGATATCTTATTTTTCATTATAATTTAAAAAATAGTACACATCTTCACAAACCATATTGTTTTATGTTTTCCATTTAGTAATTGTATACAAATTTTAGCATACTTTATATATTCTTCTGTAACTTGATTTAGTCACCAGAAATTTTGTTCGTAAGGTTAATCCACATTGATGTGAAGAGCTGTGGTTCACTGATTTGCAGTTATATGAAGTAGATCACTGAAGGCCTACAAAGAGTTTATTTATCATTTCTTCTACTAATAAACGTTGAATTAGTTCCAGTTTTTTGCTATAACTAACAATGCCCCTATGTATACTTTTCTGCAGTGTTCTACAATCTATGTATTTTAAAATCCCAGCTCCACCACAAATCTGCTGTTAAACCTGGGATAAGCTCCTTAATTTCTCTGAGTTGAAGACTCCTTGTATGTAATTTGGGAATGACCACTGTAACTCACTACATAAGGGGTTTGCAAACAGAAAAATTAGATAACACATTCCAAGTACTTACAACAGCGCCTGCTCATAAGTGCAAAACAAACATTATCTATCATTATTAATATTACCCCAAAGCAGTGAAAAAGTATTTCCATGTGGATTATTGAGCCTATAAATCAGAAAATACTGGCTTTTTAACTCAGTTAGTGTGATTTGAAACACTAAAATTATAGGTTCAATTAGGCATGTGTCTTTAGTATCATCGAGTTCACTGTACTTTCGTGAAAGTGTGAGGATATGTGAGTGTTCATCACAAATCCCTCCGCCATCAGATGTGACAAGGAGAGTCTCTGAAGACTGAAAGCCAGTTGAAGGCTCTTTCTCCTCAAGAAGAGGAGACACATGTCTCGAAGTAAAATAGTCTGTTGTCCACAGTTTATGATTTTGATGTCTCCTCTGCAGATCCAAATCTACTTCCTAATACTCTCTGATTCTTGATCCTTATTCTTATCTCTGGAACAATGTAGAAGTTCTTGATGCTACACATTCTAACTTTGTTAGAAGAGCAATTAAAAGCCTTATTTTTTTCTACATGTTTTATTGGTTGGTGTGTGTGTAAGCACACTTCATAACTGAAAGAAAAAAAATTAAACACATTTCCTCTTAAGTGAAGAGAGTAAATTAGAAGCAACAGTCAGATGATTACATATCCTCAAAGCAGGATGGGTAAATTTCAATAATTCCAAGACAATAGACAGAATTGCTAGGGCTTACAGACTAAGATTGAGCTAACCTGGAATCTGCACTTAGCTCAAAAATCATAGGATTAGATATAAGCAGAGCTTCTGAATGTAGTTCCAGGATTATATGGTGTTGCCTTCTGTATCAAGAGAGCAAATGCCCAGGACTGAATGGTTGGTTCTTCAATCAGTCAGCTTTATTGAGATATAATTTGTGTAATTCACATGCAACGACAAGCACAGAATTTTTCCAGTGTATATTTCAATGAGTTTTGATAAATATATACACCCATATAACTAGCACCCCAATCAAGATGTAGAATATTTTCATCGCCTCAGGAAATTTTCTTGTGTCTCTTTATAGTCTCCTCTCAACCCTCTTCATAGCTCCCTGACCCATCTTGGTAATCACTGCTGCAATTTTTACTATTAGTTGTACCTGTTTTAGAACTTTATGTAAATGAAACATACTAATGTAAACTTTCATGTGTTTTTTAAAATTTTTCCCAACAAATTGTGTGACATTCATGAAAAGAAAGAATGTTTTAAAAATTTTTTTTGCTGTAAAATTCACTTGAAATTTGTACATGCATTTTGATTTAAATCACTTTAGTATATTGAATTAGATGAAATGAATGATAAAGTGTTTCACTTGAATGCATAGAGCATATCCACAATTAATCAGAAATTGGAAACATTTCTTGAGTTTGAGTTAGGTTGGCCAAACCAAGACAAGGCAAAAATTTAGTCATTCAGCGATTCCGTACATAGGTCTTCACTCATTGGAAGCTTAACCAGGCTCAGAATTTAGAAATGTTCTTATAATTTGAATCATTTAAGCTAAACATACTGTTATTAAAAACAAGAATTACCCAGAATAATGGTCTGGTGTGTGTGTGTGTGTGTGTGTGTGTGTGTGTGTGTGTGTGTGTGTGGTTTGAACACTAAAAGTCAAATTAAGAAAAACAAAATCATATGTCATTTAGTAATGAAGAGTTTTCCCCTGAGTCACCATTCAAATGACATGTGTGATGAGAAAATACCTAGACAAGAAAAACACTTGTGGATAGAGTTGGAGAGAGAGGTTGGAAACATTTCCTAGATTTCTGAGAAAAGTTCAAGTGATTTTTGATAGTATTGACTCCCTTTAACAGGGCTTGCAGAAAAATATTAATCCTTTAACTTTTAAATTTCTATAATGCTAGCTTAATTGAGAACAACAACTCTGTAGGGATTTTGTTTTGTGGATGCTCATGCATTTACATGAATCTTAAGATGAGATTTTACAGCTAAGTGCTGATGAAAGAGGGTGCAATGTACATTTTCTTCTGAAATTTGTCTCTTCACAAGAGAATTATCTAGTTAATGATGCTATCTATCTACTATTAGAATTGTTTGCTTGGTGATTCTTCTGGGGATGCTTTATGAGTGATGAAAATGTTCTGGCAGAGCACTGACTTCAGATAGTGGTCCTTTATTTTTTTCACCTGTCTTCTACTCAGTACATTTTAAAGAGCAAACTGTTTACCATGTTGAAATCCAGTCACTGCTGATTATCGTGGCTGCAATTCTCAACCTCACAAATGAAAATCAACTCAGGGGTTCTTGAGGGCTGGAGACCATGAACAATCTAGAAAAATCCCTGAAGGAGCACAGCGTAGCAGGTAAGTTCAAGTCCAGTGGGCCCTTGCATTGAGCAGTCCTATTAAAAAGGGGAACTGCCCGCAAGCGGCCAGGGCTTCAGTTGGCATTATTCCTTTGCTAGTTACTCGCATTTTCATTAGGTCAGGGCAGTCTCCCCTCAAACAAGCTGTTCTGATTTGCTTATGTAGCTGTTTAGTCCAATCGATATGCTTCCTCCTCATGTTGAAGAAAATATAGAAATGACATTGAATGTTTTGAAATATTTTTAAAAAGATAATTCTGCTTGATAAAAACTTGTTTTACTATTTCTAAGCAACGAATACATGTTATCTAAGGGGCATAAAAGAAAACCAAGCATAAACAACAACAACAACAACAACAACAACAAAAACCTACCAGCTTTCTGTTCTTAGTATTGAATATTTCCTTCCAGAGAGTTGTGTGCAACAAGGGACAAATGATATCAATGGGAATAGGAAAGTTAATCAAAAAGGTAATCATGTGAATCCAGGCGGCATTCCCTCTGCAACTAGATACTAGTGTTTCTGATCAACAGACTGTTCAACGAGTTAGGGCACTAAGGTTTCCATCAGCTGAGAGTGTAGCCCGGCTCTCAGTGATGTGGAAATACAGACCACCCAGTCACTGGGTATCGTGAACATGTGCGTGTGACTCACGGCTTGATTTCTATTCATATGTTTGAGTCACTGTGATTCTCTTTTTTTAATTTAATTTATTTTTTATAATTTTAGGTAAGATCAGAAGAATGGCAAAGCCTAGCATTGCTTTCCCTGGTAATCATCAAAATATTAGAGTAACAGCAGTGAGTCAGATATTCTTGTAACTAAGACACTTTTCCCAACAGAAGTGTCTAATTTCCTTTTGATCTTTGCATGTTGAGTTGATGATTGTTAATTACACTGACATGAAGAACATTCGACTTTTTTAATGAATAGCGTTGTAGTAATTCATCAAAGCCATTGTATGTATTTACGTATATATGTATATATACACATAGGTTTGGGTTTATATATATATATGTATTATATATGTATATGTGTATCATATTTATAAATAGTTTATGCTTCAAGTAAAAAGAGACTCCTAGCTTATTTTCTTTGGAGCATTATGCCAGGCATTGGGGAAAGATCATATATGGATTTTGACCTCAAGGATTTTACTCTTTGGGGGGAGAAAACTACACAAAAATAAATGTGATGCTCAGCAAAGTGTAATAACTGCCATAAAAAAGTACAGATAATTTCAGTGATGAATAACAGAGAAAAAGCGATTGCTTTTAGCAAAATAATGTACATGAAGAACTTAGGTTGTGTGAATTACTTCTGTTGTGTTTATGTCAGAGAATTAAACAGGTTTTCATAGTGTAAGTGGCATTCAGCTACAGAAAAAAAAGAATTTGGATATATGAACATTGAGAAACAGCAGGTATAGCTTAGAAAGATGAATAACAGTGAAAAAAAAATTAAACTCAAGTCAAGTAATATTACAATTGAATGACCATTGAGGACACAAACATACAGAAGGTAAAATGGGGCCAGATTATACAAGGTCTTTTATAATTAACAGGAAGTTATGCATAAGAAAGAGAGTAAAGAAATCAAATGTATAAAATGTGATAGCTAATATGATGAGAAGACAAATTAAAGGAAGGCTTCCAATAAAATAGCCATTAAAACATTAGAGAACAGAATATAGAGAATGACTTATGGAGGCATTGGTGTGTTCAAGTTTTGACAAAATATTTGAGGTAGTTAAAATATTTTAAACCTAGAAGATGACCAGGAATATAGAGAGAAAAGGGAGAATAAAGAATTGCAATCTAAGACAAAGAATCTCTAAGTTATTTAATTGGTTATTAGTAGTAATATAGATACACAAACCGTCCTCATCGGAGTCATTTTTAAAGCCATGACATTTCTGAAACAACTATCATAGAGAAAAACAGAAAAATATTGTGGAGAACAGTTAAACTCAGGGATGTGTGTGTTGGTGGATGGACATAAGGTCCAACATAACAGAGACATTCAGAGAAGGAAAACCAAGACTATAGAATATAGTTTACATTTCTCTAAGGATGTCTAATAATAAGAGAAAGGCAGCTTCAAACGGAATTCATGCCTGAGAGTAATACTCTCTAATAGATAATTTCTGCCTATTTCAATAAAGAAATAAATAGGTAAGTGAGTAAATAAATAATAGTGGTGCTTGCCATTGAGACAATATAATGAGAGGATTCATGGAATATAATTTTGGAAGGGGTAGGTGGCAAGAAATTAGCAAATTGTGCAGAAGGCCAGGTGTTCTCAGCATTAGCAAAGTGGATTTCAGAATTTGTTTTCAAGGCTGTGCAGAGAAAAGCCAAAACATGTAAACACTATTGGTACATATTTTAAGAGAATATTTTTTTACATCAATATTTTGTTAATTTTATGTACCATATTTCTATAAAAATAGAGATTATGTAACAAAAATATATTTTGCCTCCTCCCTTCTAATTTTCTTTCTTAATTTAATTATCAGCAGTATGAACACATAAAACAGACTGACAAGACCCCGGTTTTATATTTTATTGATTGTTATTTCTGTTTCCTCATTCCAGGCAGCCAAAGACTCTCAATTTTATGTATTTTATCTGGATTTTAAAAAGATAATAACCATTTATTATATCTTGAATAATAAATTAGAACCTTACTTGTACACTACTGAGTAATTACTAACTACTAAGTGGTGAAACAATGTTAGTGTTCTTAGTGATATAATTTGGTATTTTAGTAAACAAATTATAAAAGAATCTCTAAGTTATTTAATTGGTTATTTTTAATAAGTTTGGAGAAGTTTCTTGGGAAAATAAATATAATTATAAGATTCATTGTAGCTTTCTTTCTTTTTTTTATTTTTGGTAAAGTTAGTTCCTTTTACACGTTTCTCCATTTTTCAGAGCTGGAACACTAATGAACAGTGGCATTTTGGCCCCTTACCCCTTTGCCTCAGTTTTAGCATCCAGCTACCAAGGTTTGGAGAGTTACTCCCAAGCATATTATTTTACTTTTTTTCACCTCTTTCATGTCTCTTCTATGGCCAAGAAGAAATCTAAATGACTAGTTAGATTTTTTAGGAAGTAAGGCAGTCTGTATATGAATGACTTGTAATTTCCTGAATGGCTTGTAATTTCCAAGCATTTTATGGATTCGTTCTAGTACAGGGTGACACATAGGAATTGTTATGACTTGAAGAAAGAAAACCCATCTGAGTTTTAGACTGTTTTCTTGCTTTCTTAATTTTTGATACTTTTCTCCAAATAAAAACTCTGAATCTGGTTTTTTTTTTTTTGATAAAACTTAGACAGCTTTTCATTTTAATTTTTTTGTCTTCTCTTTTTTCCTTGCTTTTTATTTTTTAGATTAGTCCAAAGTTAGTTCATGGATTTTGTATTTTGACTGCAAACATTTTATAATGTCAGATTTAAGGAAGGAACTATACATTGTGAATATGTGTGTGTGTGACAATATGAGGAGCCAGAGGGCACTCTTACTCACGTGGGAGCATAAATGTTCGAGACTAAAGAATTAGATCAAGAGTTTCACAAAACATTCAGATGGGCTATTACATTCTATCTGATAGAAGTCATGGCATGATAAGCAGAATGGCAGACTAAGAAAAAATATGGTAGCGCATTTAGACTCTTTTGTTAAATACGATCTCTGATTTCCTAGTTTGGCATGGATATATTTTAGTAAAACATTTTTGGTTGAAACTTTGATACTAACCCATAATGCTGTCTATATATTCATTATTGCAACATATTTTTCCTATAGTTATAAAAACAAAAAACTATACCATCTGTATCTTTGCATTAAATTTGATAGTATTACAAAAGCTTTCTTTTGGGGAAAAGTTTGAAGAATCAATTTGAATAGCTCTCTAACTGCATTGTGTATTTCTTAAAACTGTAAACATGAAAGGCAGTGTGAGTCCATGATACAGAAAAGAACATCAATTTACCTGTTGAATTCTCAGATAGGTAGCCAGTGTCAAATTTCAGTAGCATCCTCAAGAGGGCACTGTTTTATATAATTTATAATTTGTATCTTTTATTGATAAGACCTCTCGCAATATTTGAAGAATGATTTTAAACTATTTCTGTCTGAAATGCAATGTTTCATTCTTTACATCACATACAGTCTTGTTCCATATAACTCCCACCTGTCTATTGTTACAGAACATCAGTTGACTTGTATATCAGTAAGTTAGCAATATTTGACTGATTTTATACCAATAGCATTTTGTAGATTGTTCCACCTATTAAGACAGTTAAGACTATTTAAATCTTAGCTATAAATGAATCAAAGAGTATTACTGAGCACCCCCTTTATGTTTATTTTTTATGAAATAGTTATGTGTAGGTAGTTAAATTTCGGCTATGAAATTAGCTTAGATAAATTAGCTTAGCTTGGATAAATAATCTAGTCTATGCCTGCTTAGTAAGTCACTTTTGCAACATTGCACTTGACATTAATTCTTTCCACTTTTATATTAAGATATAGCTTATAAATGACTTTATTATTCATAATAAGTATACACACATCACGCTTAACTCGAGTTATATCTTTTGGATTTTAATAGCGGTTTCACTGTTTATAGAGGATGTGAATATAGACAAATGACTTCTTGGGTTGTTATGAGGATTTCATGTTATGAGAATTATATTGAACTAATTTTATTCATAATATATTTCAAAAGTTCTCCATTGCACTTGCCATAATTCAAATTATCTAGCTTTTAGTTTGTGCAAAGTATGGTTGTTTTCCAATGTTTAAAAATGTTTAATTTTTTTTCAAAGTATACATATGCTTTTATTACTTAAGCATAGATAGGCTAAAAATCTCTCAAATTTTGAAGACATTTATAAAAGCATGTATACACATGCATACACAATTTTTTTTTGTGTGGAGATTCTGTTCTAAAGTGACAGATTTAATTATTTAAAGAGGACAAATTCTTTTGAATTAAGTATTCTAAAGTAAAACAAGTTAAACGTTTTAAATAAATTGTTTTTGTTTAAATGGTATTTACATTCATCATATTAAAGTATTTCCTTTGCAAATGCTGTATAAAAGAAATAATTCTGACACATTTTGTATTTTTGCACAGAACTAGTTATAAATTTATACATTACAAATCCAACATAAGAATTTAAAAGTACACAAATTGTTTATTTATTAATTGGCATAAAGAGATAAAAAAGAATGAAAGTTACTATAACTTTTTGAACACATTAGTGCTTATTTATATTTGAATTTGACAGTATGTGGGTAGTTAAATTTGACAGTAGATGATTTCAAGTTAAGTAAAATACTCACAATTTTAAAAAACGGGTTTAATTTTCAAATAGATGAAACTTTGTTTTTCCTGCGGTTATATGGATACTACATAAAAGCAATTTAAAACGAACAGATAAAATGCACTCTAAATGTTCTCGAAGATTAAACTGATGAATAACTTCCTGTGGCCTTCTCCTCAGCTGTCACTGAGGGCAGATATTCAAAAACAAATCCCCCTGCATTTGTCCACTATCTGATAACATGATTGCCAATTTATAATCTTCAAAGTACATAGCAGTACTCTCAAACTTGGTAATCCTTACTTTTTTTCTTTTTCTTTTTTTGTAATTCCAGGATTACAAACAGTAGGGAATGGACAGCTGCATCTTTAGGACAAAATGCTCACTGTAATAAGAGCTACTGTCTCTGACTTTCTCTGATTATTTAATTACTATTACTCCATAGGAGTCAAACAATTGTCATTTCTCTATTCTCAAACTTACTTCTCAAAATGCACTCATCTATAACAAAAGAGAAATACAGTAGGGGCAAAACGAGAAATTCTTCAGTCAATTTATTGATTGATTGGATGGCTGATTGATTTTAGAGCTTCCTTTATGAATTCATTATTTCTACATTTTGAAACCAATGTTGCTTTATCAAGTTCTGAATGGTCTTATTTAATTAGGCGAGTATGTTAGATGTTTTTACCTCTACTTCATTCATTTTGATCATTTCCTTCCTTGAGGCTAGTATTTGTTTCTAAACTCAGAACTAACTTGAGAGTCATAAGAAAGTGGTAAGTTCCCATTTGACAGAAAATCTCTTTTATTTAATCTGTGTAGTGAATGCTTCAATTGACATTTCAATTTACTTTATTTTAGTTTTTTAACACTAAAAAACTAAATTCTGATCCATGTTTTACATTTCAACAGTCAATTCATATTTTAGAAGAATACTGTAAAGAAGCAGTGACACAGTTGTTTGTTTTACATTTTCTTCCAGGTTTTCTAAAGTCTTACATATGGTCAGCACTTTGAGAGAAAGGAAAATAGAATTGTCTTTCTCTGCTTCTAACTATCCTTTTTGCTGGCTTACTTTGATGCTTTGGAATTCTTACTGCATGCCTGATTAGAACTATCAATCATGCAATAAAGATGTAATGAAAGCAGCACTTATTCTATCTCATTAAAAAACATTCAGATAACTCCCTCCAGTTTACTGAGGTATAATTGATTGAC
Source organism: Pteropus alecto (assembly GCF_000325575.1). Classification (NCBI taxonomy): domain Eukaryota; kingdom Metazoa; phylum Chordata; class Mammalia; order Chiroptera; family Pteropodidae; genus Pteropus; species Pteropus alecto. Next base: position 14,568,789 of record NW_006441953.1, on the reverse strand, counting down.
AATTCAAATTGTGAGATATTTAAAGTGATGCACATGCATAGGTAATGTGTGACTTAGTTATATACATATACATATATATGTATATATATACATAAATAACATAAGAAGAGAGTTTTTCTAGTTTTATGGGGATATAATTGACATATAACATTGTGTTAGTTTAAAGTATATAACATGATTTGATATATGTTACTACTTCCACAGTAAGTTTAGTTAACAATCATTACCTCACATAGTTAAAATTGTTTTGGTTATATATTTTAATGATAATAAATATGTCACATAGTATTTGCACGCCTCTAAACTTTAAGTGATTATCTGCGTGAGGACTTGTTAGAATATGAATTCCATAAGGAGAGGGACCTCTACTTCCTCTCACATAATTGCATTACTACTCTTCTGTTCAAGATTGGTACAGTTATGGATCCCCAATGAATACTTTTTTGAATAAATGTATAAAATAAAGCTACTGCTAATTACTAAACACTATTAAATGACAGGTAAATGAATAAGACAATTTCAGGAGTTTTGAAAACTGAGAGATTTTTCTGGATTTCTTAACTATGGCTGTCCTCGGTTTCTAGACAAGGTGTATATTTACCAATTCAAAAGCACGTTAGTAATCAGAGTATTTCAATATTAGGTAAAACTTAATTCTTCAGTTTTTTAATAAAGATTACATCATACTGAGGGATATAAATATTGACGCTTTCAAATCCATGGTAATATAATTATTACTGGTCCTTAGGCTTGATGCCAGTTAGAATCTTTCCATGTCAGTAGAATCCAAGACTAATTTGCTCTGATTAGCAAAGAATTACTTTGCAGACTTTCTCTTCCTTTATGCAAGGGCAGACCAGTTAATTCCAACCCAGTGAACTTATATGGGATGCCCACAAAAGTCATCAGAAGCCTCAAGCTTTTACTACAAATAGTTGATTTTTCCATATGTCAGACACTCAGATTTTCATAAGAAAACATCCCACTGGTGCTGTCGAAGAGAAAAAGGAAAAGCCTAATTCCTTAAGTAAAGTTGCTGTTCCCACTAAATAAAGGAGATGTACTTAACGCAGTGCCCTGTAAGTTCTTCCAAAGGATTTTGTAAGAATGTTATATCACATTCTTGTGTTGTCCTAACAGAGCCCCACAATGTGTAAGAACAAAATATCTTTTGAGGAAAAAAAAAAGTAGTAGTAAGGAAAAAGACAATTATGATGGCATAGTATAATTCAACCGTGAAACAGAAACGGAAAAGCATGCTGTGGGTATAACATATTTTTATATTGCTACTTGAAAGAGGTTTCAAGGAAGGTAAGCTGAAATGAGAACAGAGTGATTATGAGCGTCAGGTCACATGAAAGACCATTTAGTATGGATAAGCATAACTCATTCCTTACAAAGTCACTGATGGCATAGGACTTAGCAGTTTGGAGATGTAGGTTGTATCAACTTAGAGTGAGGGGAGCCAGGTATGGATATGTGAGAGGAACGCAGACAATGAAGGGTAGCTGCAGAAGCAATAGTCAAGAAATAAGCTACAGATATTTTTTTTCTTGCTAGTAACAGGGATAAAGCATAAATTGTTAATATTGATTGTGCCTGTTAACTACATTTCAAGTGACGGAAAACTTGACCCAAATTAGGTTTAATCACAGGGAAGTTCGTCTGTTAAGATATTTGAAAGTTTGGAATTTGACCTGGCATAGCTGGACACAAGGTCAAATGTGGTCACCAAGGCCCTGTTTTACTTTCTCCATATCTTGATCTCTGTTCACATACTAAGACAAATCATTCTCTTCTGCGATTAAAATATAGCCGCTGTCAGCCATTCCCATGTAGTCTCAAGGTCTCCCAAGGGTCATGTGGATAGGAGAAAGTGACATTTTGATTGGCTTAGGCCGCATTCACGTGTCTACCTTAGAACTAGGGATGGGACTCACTGCATAGAAAACATGGGCTAAAAGCTGAAAGGAGATAATATTTCAAATCAAAACTAAAAATAGGGCAAACGGATGCTGGCAGCAAAAACACAACAAATGTTTCCTACGTAGGTCCATATATCAGTAGTTACAGTGAGGACCCATTTCAGGCTGTGACACTGGGTGCTCCTCACTTCCTTTTAAGGTCCCTGTGTTTAGTCTACAATTTTGGCTTCAAGAATATGGTTCAGGAAGTGTGCCCTAAGGCAGGCTTTTGCGAATGTTAGATTTCTATTAGATTCATTGCACATCAATTTCAAGAAACAGTTTAAAAAATATTCTTACTTTGGAATCGGGTGTTGATTTTATACCCACTGAATTGGGTATAAGACTACAGAAGTATTATTTATTATACTAACTATGTGTGGGTGGGGGTAAGTATGAAAAAATAATTTTACATGATAAAATAAATAATTGTGCTTGCAATTATACGGAGCTCAAAAATAAAAAGAAATTGAGAAAAATAAAAATATATGTCAATGAGATTGCAAGGACAATAATTTATTCAGCTGCCATTTGGTTGTAAATTATGTCTCCTAAATACGACCCTTGCTTTATTATGGATGCCATGGTTCAATAATTAATTAGCTTTGTGGGCATTAATGACAATGAAGTAATATGAATTGTCCCCAGTTTTACTGAAATAATATTGATATTAAAGGGAAATATGCAATTTGCCTCTTGGCCTTTCTCCTTGCTGTTTCTAAGAAGCACATCTTTATAATGATGTAACTTCTCCTTCTATACTCTCTGGACACAAATTGGTGTAATTAGGTAAATAATCTTTGTAAAGTACTTTAGAACTCACAGAACAAATTCACATATTTTCCTCAACAAGTCTGTTAATCTATTTTTTAAATCTGTATTTTAGAGATTGAAAATGAGGCTACATACATTTTCTAGGAACACTTCACCGTTTTGCATTTATAGTCAGGTCCTCTCCCTTTACATTGTTTGTCCTCTGCTACACTAATATATTTTGAGCTGGGTATTATTTGTGAATAGCATCTGAATCTTAGTCACTTGATTCACATGGCTATTTATCATTTTCATTCATTGATTTTTATCGAAACTGCCTTAGAAACTCCAATTCTTTTTTCAAAATATTGCTCACACACTACTTTCTGTTTAAGGCCTTCTTGAATCTCTAAGCAAATATGCCTTGTCTATCATCACAGCCCCATTGTACAAGCATCTGTTAGCACATCTCACTCTATTATAATGATTTGTTTACATCACTGTCTCGCCAACTGAACTGTGAGTTTCTTGAAGACAGAGATAGTGTGTTATGCATCTGTGTATTTCTACTTACTAGTATTGCAGGAGGTTGGCTCCTGAGATTTAAGTAATCAATGTGTGATGAATTAATGAATGAACCATAGATACTGAAAACAAAGCAGCAAAGCTGTATGGATAGAGTGCCTTGCTAGAGAATATTGAAGTTAGAGATAAGTAATTTATAGCCAATAGTAAAATAATCCCTGGATTTTATATATGGTTTAATTTTTTTTCTCATATCGTTAAGTTGCCATCCTTATAGTTGAGTTTGATTCTATTTCTTAATGTACCTATTAAAGCCTTTAAATAATCCCCTTTGTTTTAAATTTAATTCTTAACAAGTACAATAAAATAGCACTAAATCACATGTTTTTCATGGATAGCAGCAGAATTTAAACCGTCACAGCATAAAAATAGCAACCTTGAGTTGACACCTCATCAGATATGCACTCTTCTGAAGAAAAATCTTACACTTTGTCTTAAATAGAAGCAGACTTGATCTTTTTAAAACTAAAGTATTATATGTGTAGTGTGTGTGTGTATGTGTGAGTGTGTTTGGGGATGGGGGAAGTAGTTCATGATACTTCATTTAATATATCTTCAGCAGAAAATAGATGACATCTAGTTCTGTGATGCTTGTATTAGAATATTATAACATTAATTTGCTTTTCAGTAGTATTCTAATAAACTACTTTTTTCTATGGTTTCCTAGAAAGAAGTGATTGTTAATTTGGCAAATATCTAAACTAAGTGTTAAGGTTATTTCTTTACATATTAGAAGAAATCTAATGGAATTTTGTGTCTTGGTACTGAATATAACTGCCAATTTTGTGTTTAAAACATTAGAGAAGTGTTGAATTGATGTAGGAAAAGATGAGTTCTCACAGCAGTTCCTTATTAACCTTTGCTTAGCCAAAAGTATCCTCTACATACCATAATCTCAGGACCAATGTTTTGAGTTTTTGTTAAACCGATAACAGAATTCTGACTACTTTTAATATCATTAACCTTTAAGCGGTACTATTATCTTCACCAGTAAACATTTGGAACTGCACAAAGGAATTTATCACTGTCCTATTGAAGATCAACAACTTACAGATTTTTGACTTAGAGTTTTCAAAGATCATTTTGTGAAGAAAGATTTAAACTATATGTTTTCTTGAGGAACATGAGTTCCAGTTATCTAGTCTTCGACCTCAAATCACCCTCCCAAAATTTTTTAAAAAAAGGCTTTTTTGGAAGTAAAAATATAATAAATGGCCAAGAATCAGAAAAATATAAGCATGAGTCATTATGAAAAATCTGTCTGCATATGCAATTATAAAATGACCTTTGTTTCCGACACACTGTAAACTTTGTCAAATATGATGAGATGCTTATTATCTCAACATCTGACTGCTAGCTTATCATAGGAATCACTTGTGTTAGAAAGAACAAATTAAAATAATATAATCAAGCCTTGTCCCTTCAGAATAAAGACACATTTTCATGCTTTTGTTTTTGTTTTTACTTCAGGGGTTTTCTCCTCTTCTTATTTTATTTTTCTTTTAAGTAATTAAATGCTATGTCGTGATGGCTATCTATCCTTCAGGAATTAAATTGCTTTTTTTTTACTGGAGTTTTGATTACTTTTGTTTTTAGAAATCATTTTCCAGATTCCTCTCTTTGCAACCGTTAGGATAACTTTTCTGTTGGCAGGCAATTCATGGTTTTTTTTATAGATGCTGAAAATTAGATATGATTTTAAAAAGTCAGAACAAAGTCATATACTCCATTTTATTCTCATTCCCCTCCATACCCACATATTTTTTTTTCAGAGACACTCCATGAAGTCTTCCTACTTCTGTCTCTTCTCACTTCCCCATCACCAGGCTAATCCTGTGAAAACACCATTTTCGTAATGCCACCCTTGACTCAAAGCCCTGATCCTGCACAAAATTTCAACTTTGTTACCCAGTCATTCAGACTTCCCAGCGTATCCTTCCAAACTTTATATCCTGTCCTCCAAATGCAACTTAGTCTTCTTTTGTTTCTGTACATTCGTTCCAGCTGTTTCCTCAGTCTACATCATCCTTGTCTCAATGTCACTGACTTAGATCCTCGGCATATGAAAAAACTCAGTTTGATTCAGTTTGATTTCTTAATCTTCTGGTGAGATTTCTCTGCTCTTCTCACATCATTGCATGTACTGTCTTTTACTGGAACATTATGACACTCTGAATGTTAACATTCTCTTGCTATTTGTCACCTACCAACTATTATTGTCCTGCTATGTATGTATGCTCTGTCCTTACAGCTAAATTTTACTTCCTAGGAGTTGGTAGCTTCATTTTATAATTCTTTAAATTTCCTCATACCATCAACCAAATGATGTCTTAAAAATAATAAGTCATCCAACTGAAACCTACTAGTTATTTAAAATTACTTTCAGCAGTAATGATAAGAAAATGTTCACCTGAAACGTCGAACACATGGAACCTAGAACAACTTTTGATCCAACATTTAAAGTAGAATTTCTTGGGAGCAACATATAAATTTAAAACAGCCCAAACTAATTTAACATCAAAAAGAAAGATTGAAGATTATTAATGTCTAAGTTAATGTCCAAAAAGGGTTGATGATCATTATTAATCTTATAGCTGGAAAAATAATCAGCAAGTTAATAGAGCCTGACCTCTTACAATGGGTAGGAATTTGGAAGAGCAAGAGATACTTCGTTAAAACCACACCAACCTTGTAAAGAGCTGCCTTGCTTTAAAAATATCTAGGTCCGGTGCTTCCAACATACTTAAAATTTCTTTCAGAACCTTCCTTCTGTGTGAAGAGACGAGAAAGTAACTGAAAAATTTAGCTTGATTAACTTAAAGGAAGTAATCTGAATGCCATTAAATTAGCGAAGCTAAAGATTCTGGTTCCTCTTGATGGTGCCATTACGTGGGAAAGGCAGAATGGGTAAAGTTGCCAGATGTGTGCATCTGGCTTGATACATCCTCAGTGCCATACTGTTGATTCCACTTAGGTTAATTTATCTGAACATTTCTCCTTAGAACTGCAATTTGTTTGAACCTTTCTCCTTTTTATGTTTATTATCTAATATATTTTTTTAATGCAGTGTATAGGGTATTTATCAAATGCCTGTATCAGCCTGCGATAATTTTAGTTCTATCCCATTTCGTATTATTTTCTAACTGCTGTTAATGTCTTATTTTGGCTTTCTTACAATTACTATTCTAAATTCTATTATCACTATTTGCTATTATATTTCTTTATTACTATCATGAATAACATTATCTCTACATGTTTGTCTCTAGATTTTATAGGATCCTATGAATAACAAAGCATTTATGTTTCACAGTAGCATATACGGATTTGACATAGAAACTCATTATTCAACTTTACAAATACCTTTGCTTCTTTTCTCTTTTACCGAGATTTTTATTTTTTCCTTTTTGTGATTAATTTTCAAGTGGAATATTATCTTTTAATGCCTCCCACCAAAAAAAAAAAAAAAAAAAAAAAAGAAACCTTTAAAAAAAAATTAACTTTTTTTAATGCCTCCCACCAAAAAAAAAAAAAAAAAAAAGAAACCTTTAAAAAAATATGTTAACTTTGTTTTAAGAGACCATATTTCCAGGATATAAAGCATTTTATTTCTTAAAGTTTTGGGATTTTAGAGAAGTTTAGTATATTCTAATTGTTAAACTAAATAAAAATTTATAAATACTAATTTTTAAAAATCTCTCCTGTAGAGATGTGTATTTGAAGTTTGGCTGTTAATAGGTTTTAAAAATGTAATTGTGGACTCTAATGGCTTTGAGCAGTATCTGGCTTTTGAAAATCTCAAATAACAACTATTTCATTTACCTCAGTAAACATCTACCATCCTAGTAAGCCCTAGGGTTGAGACTTATAATATAAATATAATTTCTTTCAGTATTTTTACAGGAGACACTTCATCTTTGTCGAAGAGGAAATGCTAGATAAATTATTGGCATTACATCATAATGCAGTTTTCAAATTTTAGAACAAAGTCAGTTGTAGTTAGTAATGTTTTTTCCTTTGAGGCTAAAAATTCGTCCTGGAAGTGACTAAGAAAATGAGAATCAAAAGGATGTGTTTAATTGCAAATTTCACCTTATTTTTAAAGTGTATGAATCTGAGATAAAGAGAACATTCAGTGCTTTTTCTGTTTCTTGCTTGTAAAGGAACATTAAATTTACACCTAATTTTTAATATTATTGATCACTAGGACTCTAGTTGAAGACATTTCACCCACCTGGAACATCGCTGAACTCCACTGTGAGGAGAAATGTGTTTTATGCAAATGGATTCCACGTGCCATTTTCATCTTTATAAACACTAAGTGTTTATATTTTTTCTCTATGACATTTTTTAAAATTTTCATCCATTAACCAGATATTCAAATGAGACAAACTTTATAAATATGTACATGTGCCAATGAATGTCCCAATTTCTTTATTTACATATTAAGAATGGTTTATTTTTAGAAAATTCAGTGTTTAGGATAAAAATGTCATTATTTAATAATAAGTTTGGTCTTTGGTTAAGTCCATTCATAAAAGCACACTCAAATGTGCTTTATATAAAATATTTTTAAACATATGAGACTTTTTCTTTCTTACTCTGTTTTGCCAATTTTCAAAGAGATTTTAGCTTTTATAAGTAGAAAAGCCTAGTCACATTACCTTTTTCTGTTATTCTTCTGCATCTACCAGAACTTGACACTATTTTTGATTCTACTTAAGTAGTCATCTCTTCTCCAATTTTCTTCAAAACAGAATCATCATGCAAAATAGAAAAACACAAGCGTGGTCCTAAACACAATCTATTAAGTAGAATAAACATTATCACTTTCAACAGTAGTGATTCAGAGAGAACAACCTAGGCATTCAGGGGCTAATTGCATGAATTTCTATACAAACAAAACAAAACAAAACATATATTAGCTTTGCTGTACTAGTGATTTTAGAAGAAAATAAAACTTTGTTGATGTGTCTGTGAATGAGTTGGACTCTGATGATACACCTGATAATAAAGATTGCATGCCGCTTAGCACAATAGGAATCTGATGCTGTCATTGAATTAAACTATCAAAGTATCACTATATACTCCATGATGGATATATATTTATAATCTCCATTACTAAAACCAGTTACTTATCTATTCATTTTTTTTTTAGGAAAGGCCTTTTTAACACCTAAATACACATAACATAATCAGAATGGTAAGCTATATGATATATCTTTACAAGTTCTTTACAATCTTGAAGAGGAGACAAAATATGTACTTAAAAAATGTAAATTTTTTAAGTGTCTTATGAATCATACAAAGTATATAGGAGTTTAAAGAGAGAAATCTAGTAGATACAGGAGATTCTCGGGATTTAAATATCTAATTAAGTTAAAATGGCCTTTGACAATTGAAAGCAGTAAGATTCTGAACAAAAATATGCTATAAAATAAGGAATTGCAGCATTGAAAATTTTTATATAGCAGCACATGGGGAAATTTGGCTTGCTATGACACAGTCAAACACACACACACACACACACACACTCACACAGAAAACAAAGACAAAAAAACTTCTACCAATTCATTTCAATTAATTTCTGTACTAAAAATAATGTGATGCATATTTTCACTTAAAGACTTATTACTGTATTTTTTGTTTTAATCTGTTCTGTTTAACAGAGTATTCCCAATGGCAAGGTTGTTTGGAATTCATCTTAAATATTGTTGATGGTTGTGTAATCAATTTTAATTTATTTATTAAATATCCATTTACCTATGCCAGTCCATCAAAGCAAATTTAACCCAAAACATAAAACCCTCCATACAAATGGATAGTAATCTAGTTAAGTAGAGTGCATTTACCTGAGAAATAAATGATATATAAGACACTTATAAAGATGATTTTCTAAACTTTTATTACTTTTAATGAGCTTCCTAAGGACAAATATAATTTGACAAGTGATTTCATTAAAAGAGTAAAAGACCACCTTAAAATATAGGTAAGATTTTTGGAAATTACTGAATGAAAAATTTAATTGCCTAGCAGCCTTTCACACCAACCGTGCTGGCAATCTAGTGGCAAACCTAATAAATATTCTCTTATGTACACAAATATGCTTCGGATAATGATAGAGTCTTTGAGTAAGGGATTCTAGATACAGTCATTCAAAAGGGGAACAATAGAATACACGGAATCAAGTAGAAGAATCAACAGAGGCAGTGATGCACAGAACTGTGAAGCTATTTACAGGCTGTCACTTACTGCCACATGTAACTGACTGTGGACCTAAAATCTATTGTTCCATTTTCATGGGGGAAAAAACATAAGCCCTAGTACAAGACTCAATAGAAACTAAAGCAACTTTTTTTTCTCTATACAGAGAAGTCCAATTAATAGAAAACATTTCAAGTTTCACTCAGAATTTATTTCTGAAAATTACGATATTGGTCTTGACTTTATATATCATATTATTATTTCTTCCGGTCATTTTTGTATTTGCATGCTTTTATTTTTGTTCTAGAAGTCTGTGATTATTTATATTTGAATTAACTTGGAATGACAACCAATTTTGAAGCCAATCTGCATTCTGAGAACAAATTTTCCATGAGTCCTTGAGGACAGTAAGCATCTATCTATATGACTTTCATACCTTCTCAGACAATGTGTTTTAAAATAATACAAATCAAAACACTTTTCTACCCAATGACATGTTTAACAACATTGTGTAATTATTGTTTTTAAAAATTATTTTGGTTAAAGTCCTTCAGCCTTATTTTGACTCATTAAAAACATGATGGTAGAATTGTCTAGAGAAAAATTATATTTTTATTCATAATATTCATAATTTATTTAAATATTTTTCTACTAATTAAGCTTCATGTCACTTTGATGTCATTTTATTTGACCTCCAAATGCTATAAGTCAAATAGTTTTAAATATATAATAGAATAATATAATTCTATTACATTATTATAATAAATGCATGACATTTGACATTGAGTTAGATGCATGACATTTTCATTTTCACAATATTTTAAGGTAAACAATAATTTTAGTACAAGGTAGTTGAATTAAATATCTCTGAATTCAATTCTGTTTCTATTAAGTTAAAGATAATATTTTCTTATTTATTAAATATTATCTTTATTATTTGTGTAAATATAACAAATGTTCTGCCTATTTACTGTATAAACTATTATTTTCTTACATGTATAAACTATTAAGCTAAAAGAAACTTTAGAGATCATCTACTCTAGGTTCCTTCTACAAGGTGAAGAGATTGAGCAATAGTGAAGCAAGATGGCTTAAAAAATCGCTCATTTATTCGGGCATAATGAAAGCTAGAATTGTGGTAATGACAGCACATGTGCTTGTTCAGGCATATTGGACCAAAAAATAATGTAGAGATTGTATTGACTTCCATTAAAAATGTGTCTTTATCTTTACACACAAGTTTATACAGTTTAGCTAAATCCTAAAAAGAATAAATCAACTGTAATAATAAATTATCTGGTAGTAAGCTCATTTCCTCTTTACTTGCATATACAGATAAAATATAGACTTTTTGTGGATGCATAGTTCCCAGTCTTGATTATGGAACTAGATAGCTTTCTATAATAATAAATTATTCCCCTTAATGTTTAAATAACCAAGAGCCCACCCAAAGAGAGTTGATTTACTTGAAGTCACTTAATGATACTTTTGCTAGCATTTAATTTTTAAAAAACTCTCTATTTTTTGCATCTCCAAAAGGCTCCCAGTACCATTAGGTTCTTAAATAGGTTTGTCTTGTGTATTGCCATATTGTTTGAATGGCCTTAAGTGGCCAAACATTTAATTAAAGTCCCTTGAGGGGACAGTTTTCATATTGTGTTATTGGACATCTGCCAAAGATCATTTTATCAAACCTTTTTCATCTACTTAGACTACTTCTGAGTATATTTTTAATACTGTCTATATGCCTTAAGTTTTAAATACTTTTTAAGAGCAATCATTTCTTACCATTCCCATAGTCTGAGAATGTTCAATTTCAGTATATCGATAAATTAGGGTATAATTTATTCTTGTAATCTGATTGTAATTTTTTAATTAGTAGCATTTTCTTAGAACATGAACTCTTCACCATGTTGATGAAATTATTGATTTATTTAATATGTAATGTATCAATGCTGATAATGACTATAATTTACTGAATGCAAATTTTTAATATCTTTTCATAAGCACAGGACACATTATTTATTTTGATTAAAGATCATTATAAATTTGGGGAAAGTTTTCATTACTCTTAAGAAAACAAGATTCAGGCTAAGCGACTTGAGCAAGTTTATGTCTCTTTCAAGAGGAAATCTCAGTTTTTGTCCAGACTTCTCTGAGCCCAGGTTGTAACCATTTCATAGTACAATTTTCTCTTTGAAAGAGCATGCCTGTGCTCTTCACTGCCTTCTATTTATTATCATGTTAGTTTCCATGGAAAAATAAAATTCTAGAATATGCATAGTTTGCATGATTTACAAAACACTTTAATTACAGTTTCAGTACATTTTTGCAAATCTGTGTTTTGTGCATTGGTGCTGTTCCCTAGATTAAAAATTTGTGATTTTACTTTAAAATCTATTTTAGCAGAAGCTACTTGCTGATAATTGGTAATTTAGGTTTGTCTCCCAACAGTGTCTTGTCCATGAAATCTTTCTTGTTTACTTTTTTGATTTGTTGTTTTTTTAAGTCATATAATGTATATGTTATTCAGATAGTGATATGATGATGCAAAATCCAAAGTTTATAGTTTTAATTTTCTTCTAGAGTATTCATCTTTTTTCTAACAGATCCTGCTCTGTTTTGTCCCTGAGCCTATAACTATTACAAAATATAAAATCTTATCTTCCATTGTTATAAAATTTATTGAGATTTTCTCAAGTAAAACTGTCTCCTCACATTTAAGTTAATTTCCTTCTTTTTCAGTAAAAAAAATATCTTGAGATAAGGAGTAAGAATAATATTTAACAAAACAAACTTAAAACTCAATAATCTTAACTCAGTGTAACATAATTAGTGTTTTGGGTTTTTTTTTTTCCTCTTTTCTGGAATAATTGCATCACTTGTAACATTTAAAGCATGCAAATTGAAAGTTTTTACTGATTTTCTTGAATTGATTACTAGTTTGACTGAGCTGACCTTTGCTTTAAATCAGAATTGATTGACCAATTGAGTCAACATGGTTAAATTGGTTGTGCCTACACACAGAGACTTTGTTTATTGAATTTAGGATATTCTGAGTAACATAATTTCCCTCTGTTTCTCTTCTGCTCCAGGAAACACTCTGCTTTATGATTGCATTTAATAATGTGTCAGAAAGCAAATGGAAATAGAACAGTACACAAGGGAGAATAACGGGATTCTGCAACTGTTTAACATCTAAAGAAACAATCCTTACAGATTGTTTCAGATTCTCATATAGTTTCTATGTTACACTTATTTATTATATTAAAGATGATATCTGAAATTTGGCTTCTGTAAAGTTATCAGAAAAGCAAAAGCCATCGACAGTATGATAACTGTCTATTATAACACTATAATTTCCAGCATTTAAAAAATGTGGAGTGCATCTTAGAACAATTGAATAAATCTGAATGCACTAAGGATATTGCATTCTATCTCTACGCTTCTAAGTCAAGTTTTTATTGTTATAACAGGATAGCATTGTGTACAAAAGAAATTAAATAGTGCATAAAAGAACCAATATAGATTCTAAGACCTTGGTGTAGGATGTTTCTAAAAATAATAGTTTTCTTGTTCACTTAAAATGTCTAATTTCCTTTATTTTGTCCTGGTTCTTATCATTTGAACATCAGAAACATTCCTGAAATTCAGAAATTAATAATCAAAAGGATATGAGAGCCAACCTTCTGTGTTCTAAAGGTAGCCTGCTTCTCACTACCAAAACAACTGATTTCATAAATTTAGTCCTCATGTTATAAACTGTACTGCCAATGAAAATCAATAAAAACAATTTCCTTCTACATTCATGATCCTCTCCTCATATTCTTTCTTCATATTCTTTTCAAGGCCATTTTGTCAAAATGCCACAGGGCCATACAAAATGTAATTTTGTGTTTCTGTGTGTACGTCCCATGAAACCTGATTTTTAATGTGTACTTTTGATTGGTATGAGTACAATGGAGGCTTTAAGCAAAATTTTTTTTAAAAAACTATGTTTTGATAGTTTTAAAAATATTGAAAGAAATGCCAAGTTTTGTTATTATTTTTTCATAAAATTCGAAGATACAATTTATATACTATATATAGCATATTCATATAGAGACTGTATATGTGTTTATAATTATATATGTGTATAATATATTTGTTGCGTTAATCCTTAATGATATCTGAAAAGACACTGAGAGAATAAAGATTAAAATGAAGTTATTTTTTAAAAAAGTACATGTCAAGCTTATAAATCTTAAGCACAACTAAAAATTTAAATATCTTCAAACAAATAGGTTATTCATTCATTAATTCTCTCATTTATTAATTCCCTCATTCATGTATTCATTTACTCTGAAGCATTTGTCAAAGTTGAGGACTTTGTGGATTGCTGTAATGCCAGGGAAAATATATGCATGTCTTTTCCTTAAAAAATTTTATCGAGAAATTCAGAAGATAGTATAACTTTGATATAGACAAGTACACAATACGTCTCGTTTGTAATACCAACTAATTATTCCATTAGATTTATGCAGTTCTCCTACATTTAATTTTTAGGGATTGATTTCTCAAAATAATTCACAAAAATTTTGCAAAGATCGAAAATGCTGCTATGCATGCAGTGTTTAATCTAGGCCCTGAAACATCACCAGACTCAATAAATAATAGTAGCTATTATCATCATTATTATTACTCCCAAATATCAAAATATGATATGTATTTTTCACAGTTGATCAAACTGACTCTCAGGTTAAGTAACTTCTAAAAGAAACTGCACAAATTAAGAGGCAGTGCTTACATTTGAAGCAATCGATAATTGATTTTAAAGCATGCTGTTTTCTCCTCTTTGATAAGGGGATAAATATTCAAAGTGTTTTTTTTGTTCATTATTGAAATCGTTTCACTCTGACGAGTAAAAGGAATTTTAATATTTAATGAGAAGGTATGTGTTAGACATTGGGCTAAGCAATTCCCATATGTTATCTTTTCTATGTATCATAACATCTCAACTCGTGTAAGTTTTTTTGTAAATGTCTACATTTCAAAGATAAAACTGAGACCAAGAAAGGCTTAATTCCCAAATCAAATAGTTGGTGGTAATTGGAGAATAAAGTAAACCCAGTTCCAATTGAAAAGTATGTACTACTTCTAAGCTTGATGTTGTACTGACAAAACATCTATAAAAATATGTTGATAGGTCAAGATGATTTAAATTTTTTTTACATGACTGTCACGATATACTATATATAGTGTGTGTATATATATATACATATACACACTATATCTATATATGTGTGTGTGTGTGTGTGTGTGTGTGTGTGTGTATACACACATATATATAAACAGGTAAAGAGACCCAATATTGCAACATTTTGTTTTGGATTGCATAATAAGTATCAGTACTGTTTTCATAATGAAAAAAAAATTAGAATGCTGGAAACAAATTTAGATTATCAATAGAAGAAAATCATATTAAATTTTGTTTCTGTCTACTTGGCCATGCTGGAGAGTAGCTCTTCTATGATTATTTATTATTACGTTTTATTGCAACAGAATTATATATTTAATATAGAAGATTTGGAAATAACATGCATTTAAAAAGTCACCTTTACTCTTATTACTCAGAGGTAACTTTTAAAATATTGACATATATCTACATATTCTCATTTTGTGTATGTGTGGAGGTTGTTCTGGGTGGGGGAGTAGGAGATGTGTGTACATCTTGGTATATATATACAAGAAAAAATATACATATGTATATACATATATATTTATATTTGTTAAACATATATTTCCTTTGTCAAATACTGTGGTAATGTATTTTATCACCTGCGGTGCTTTTGTGAAGGAGTAAGACACACCTCTGAGGGATGCTATGTAAACCTGGTATGTTGTTATTTTCCTCTATCATTGCAAGAACACTAGACATCTGACTTTTTCTCATCTTTTCCCCTGCATGTCGGCAGTAAATATAAGATCCATTGGGGAGCTTCAGTCTAGTGTAGTTGGCTCTGAGTCATGGTAACAACCAGGAGAGTGCTTCTCCTGTGAGGTGGAATGAGCAGCACTGTAATAGCAGTGCTTATTGATAAGGCTGTCTGAGAGGCAGAAAAGAGATTTTAAATTAAATGGACTTTATAGAAAATTGTCTTCACTTTGTAGTTTGGAGTCAAGGTTGCAATTTTCAACTTTTCTTCCCCTCACTTACCTGTTGCTAAGAGATCACATTCAAGGCAAAATTAATGCTTCTCCAATTACGAAGCATGTTGTCAGCAGTGGAAGAGGAAATGTAACATGCTGTCTATTAAACAGGACTTTAGAAAAATATGTGGTATAGAGAAAAAATCATGCATACAATAGACATTTAACAAATGATTATTAAATGAATTAGCACTTAGTAAGTAGTAAATCCTTAAAGGTCTGTTATTGTGACTGTCTGCAGTTTGCCTCATCTTCTTTGTTTTAGTTTCTTTAACTTTTAACTTAAGAAAATTGAGAAGAATTCTATCAAGGTAGAATTGATAGTCATTATTTCCCACTAGAGTTCATCACAATATTAACAGGAATCTATGGCTCTGGAATCTGTTGGAACCAGGGGGAAAAAAAGAAAATATTATGTTAGGACACATTTAACTGTGCAATACAATTTCAGGGTTAAAAACTGAGTTCCATGGAAAATGGAGATGAAGCTGAGTGATGCATGTGATATAGGGTAATAACATCTTAGACCTACTTACTAGCACCACATTTTTTTCTAAAGTGTTCTTGAAAGCTAGCATCTCCTATGTGAGTGTTCCTTCTATCCTCAAAAAAAATAATGCTAACCAATGATCACTCTCCAGTTCCTCATCAGCCACATCCTTCATTTAACAAATGTTCAACATGTAATTCAAATAAGGCTTCGGTTGAAGTCCTGTGACATTACGACTCAATATGAGACAATGCTACTTTTTTTTAAGATTCACTGTGTTATTTAGGAGATAATACCTGCAAATAATTAGAAGGAAATGCTTCATTTCTCCTATGTTAAATGAAGGGCTTATAGCTAGTCCAGCATGGATATTGTTTAGTATGAAGGGTCTTATAATGTAATATTAATTATCTTTTTTATAAGGATAAATGTACTCTTAAGTCAACTCCCCCATCTGAAAAACTTAAAGTCTGCTTTTCTCTGTTCAAACACTAAAAAACATTCAGACAATTCATATTCCTTTAATTTTTCTCTTAATATTTAATATAAAATTATAAATGAAGTGAAACTTCAAGTGGGAAATTAGTTCAGGTGTCATTATTAGCCATTCTTACTCACCATAGCCACATTCTTCAAATGTAACCGTGTCTCAAACGTCTTTTGATGGGCTTTATTAACCTGCTCTGTGCACTTCCTCTTTGGAATTCTACTATGGTACTGCTCCTTTGAGGTGCTTTGACATAAAACTTGATTTTAAATGGGGTTTAATATGTTCTGGTCAGGCCACTGACACAATACTTAACAACCCAAATATGCTTTCAGTATGGAGGGTATCATCTGTGTTATTAAATTTTTTTTTCCAAAAAGATTCAATTTCTCCTGTTTTCTTTAACAAAAAGAATAATAGATGAAACACAGTATTTCATGAACGTTTTTAAGAAGTCTTTCCCAATAAATGCATTAATTTCATTTACAATTTTCTAAGGAAAAAAGACTGGAGAACAATGAAAGAGAAAAAAGTAATTATGCAATTCCAAGGACAGTTGAGGTACACATGAACTAGTTACTGATCATGATAGAATAGGAAAATGTTTAATATGAGAAACAGAAGCCTGGGCTCCATTTCTCTCATCATCACAAACACATCTCACTTGTCTCATTTATAAAATAAGGGCCAAGAAGAAATCTATGCTTTTTAAACCTACTGTACATCAATTCAGCTGTGAAGCATGTTCAAAATACAAATATCTAAGGCCCACCCAGCACTGAGGAATCTGAATTTAGAGCCAGTGTCCAAGAATTGGTGGGTTTTACTAACTCCGTAGTGATTTGGATACACAACAAGGTTTCAGAATCACACTGTTCCAGTGACCTCTAAGATCTATTTCAGTTCATAACAGATGAGAATCCCAAAGTCCAATTCAGAGAAATTTTATCACTGAGATGTATGTGTTTAACTGGAATTGGAAGGACCAGGATTTGAGCCTGGGCTCTGCTGTGTGCTTGTCTGAGCTCTGCTATGTACACTTTAAACTCTTGAGACTCAGTTTCTTAGAAAAATTAAGATAAAATCAGTTGTGTCTCCATGGACTATTGCATTATTACAGTATTTAGCATAGTTTCGGTAAATGTTAGCTGGAAGGACAGAGAGAGTAAGAGAGAAATAGTGACCAGCTCACAAATGAAATGTTATCAAAGAACCAACAAAAAATATAAGTATCGTATACGAAAATGAATGAGGAACAAAATGTTTGCTAAGCTTCCATTATACTTGTTATACCAGCTTAATTCATTCATTTATGACCTTACAATACCCTTTTTTAAAAATTGCAACATACAAACTTCTTTCTTTTAACATCTGTGGAGAATCTTTATAAGTTCATTGTTAAAATGTAATAGAAGTTTATCTAAATCAAGAGATGATAAATTGTTAGAAATAAATAATACACACGAAGAAATAATGAGAACAGCAAAAATACTCCCCCATTATGAAGAAAAAAAAATATTTTAAACCTCACGCTCTCTCTCATATCAAATGATGCTTTTCAACATTTACTATGGACTCCTTAAAGAAATAATTGTTCATGACAGTTTTAATACATAGTCTCTTTTATCTATGAATTTACTATTTGAAATAGTCCACAGAAACTTATTTATAGAAAGATTAAATATGAAGACTAGATGTTCCAAACACATTGCTAATTCTGTCTTATGGATAAATGAGACTTTTAATTTTTTTTCTACTTTTGAAACGACAATTCTTATCATTTTGGCCTTCTTTCTTTCCTTTGATTCTCTTAAGGGAAAATAGGAAAAATAAAATAAAATAAAATGACAGTAAACTAACACATCGTTGCTCTATAAATATTCCTATACAGCAAGATGACTTGTAAGTTGAAGGCAGACAGAATGTATAAGAACTGTATTTCGCTCGTGTGGTCCAATACATCTACCCTTGTACAAAGCACAAATAATTCAATAACCCGACACTTCTCTTGTGATGTACACTATTTTGGTGTAGAGAAAATTGCTATGGCCAAATTTTTCAGTGTGATCCAATTCTCTATACTAGCCCAGCAAGGTCAGACCTCAAAAAAAACTGTGACCTACCTGCATGTCCCCTCATAACTACAGAGAACTTCCAAGGAGGCAGGAGGTCTCCCTAACCTGTCTGCTGAGATCTGTAAGTTTAGTTCGAGTTATAAGAAAGGAGGTTGTGGCCATAGAACTCGACCAGACATAGTTTTTTGGTTTTGTTTTGTTTTGTTTTATCATTGTTTTCTTAACTTCTGAATATTTGTTCTGTGGAGTATAAATAGGATGAAAAGTGCCTACAGCAGCCTCTGTGACTCATATAAGCCATAATTACACTGGCCATGCAACTATTTCCAGAACAGACATAAGGCCTATAATTCAGAGAATAACATTTGTTTTAAAATGTGGTTCCAGATATTCCTTGACTTTGTCCTAGAAATGTTGGGGGTGATAGGAAAGACGGCCCCTTTGTTAAGTACATGTGCCTTCTTAATATGTGTGAATTTACATATTGGAAATAGCTGTCATATCTGAGCTAAATGCTTTGCTGGTGGACAATATAAATATTGTTTAAAATACTCTACTGTTTCCTCCTCTCTGTCTTTATTTTTAGGAATAAATGGGAGTTTTTAAAAAATACTCCTACCATAAGTCAACCAGCCCTCTGCCAGTTGTAGCAGAAGAGGTGCTTCTAACTCTCAGAAACAGTATCCATGGAGGACTTGCATTCTGTTCAGTCCAGGCTTTAGCAACCTAATGCAATTCATTCACTTTGCAGAAATAAGCAAGTCTCCATGGTACCTCATGCCTCAAGTTCCTTAGTGAAAACATTTTTTTCCTTCTCATGGAATTTAGAGCTACTTCAGTGATAATTTGAGAGGATTATTATTTTTTTTAGACCAAAAAATTAGCAGAGAAATTCCAGAAAGAAGAAATATGTATCATCTTCCACATCATTAAAAATGCTTAAGGAAAGCAAAACAAATACTGCAATATGCTTTTTTGAAAGTGATACATTAATGATTTGAATTCTTTTAGAATAACCTTTAGTTTTTGCATAAAGTTTGCAGAACAAATAATAGTAAAAGTTAGATGTAATTATACCAAAGTTTCTGTAAAGAATTGAAAACTTTCTATGAATAAAAAGTGAGAAAATATTTATTAGTCCACCTGTCCATCTGGCATAATATTGTTCTAATATTTTTGTCATGGTTATATTTATGTTATTTTTTTATATCTGTCCTTCAGATAGCATAAGCCACTTTGGGGGATATTTGTTTTCTTTTTTCATTGTTCTGTTTATTTTTGAGGTATAATTGACATATAACATATTAGATTCAAGTGTACAATGCAATTTATTAAAAATATTTGTTTATTGTGAAATGATCACCATAAAAGTTTTAGTTAACCATACAGTTATAAGTTTTTAATTGTGATGAGAACTTTTAAGATTTGCTTTCTTAGCAACTTTCAAATATGCAACATAGTATGATTAAGTATAGTCACCATGCTGTATATTAAATCCCCATGACTTACATATTTTATAACTGGAAGTTTGTGCCATTTAACCCCCTTCGCTCATTTTGTTTATTTTCTAAGAATATAAATTAATCTCAGATTTTCTCAGTTTTAGATTTTTTTTTCAATTAGCAGTTTCTCTCAACAAATCATCTCAAGGTGAATTTCTGAAGTTTGGCTTTCTTAAAAATTAAAATATTGTACAATAATTTTCTGAAGACCAAAAACTCTGATTGTATTAGATTGTATTATTGAGATACTAAAAGTAGCTGATCTGGTTTTCAATCTGAAAATGAATTTATCTAGTCAGACTTTAATTCAAGCAGGTATCCCAATCCTAAAATGAATTTTCCTTTCCATTGAAGGTAGAAATGATACAAAGTGACTTCTAAGAAAAATGTGAAATATGTATGCATGTGTAAGAATTGATC
Organism: Pteropus alecto; assembly: GCF_000325575.1. NCBI lineage: Eukaryota > Metazoa > Chordata > Mammalia > Chiroptera > Pteropodidae > Pteropus > Pteropus alecto. The sequence continues at coordinate 14,548,123 of NW_006441953.1, read as the reverse complement.
TTTTTATCTACCATCAACTTCCATCCTGGGTGTTCTCGAGAGTTCACCTATAGTATGACTTATCAATTAACCAACACACACGCTCATTCAACAGTGTAATTTTTGAGTTATCTAATTTAAACCAAATGGCCATAATTATTTAGACAGACATCTGACAATAAATACTTTTCAAACCGGTTGGGTAATGGTTTTAGCATCATTGATCCAGCAAAGATTCAATAATAAGACTGACTTTTTGTTTAATAGAATTCTCTCTACAATGTTCCACTCCATTAGTGAAAAGGGAGTTGTTCGAGTTACACAGATATGTTCTCAAAGACATTGGTTAATAAAATACAGACATTTGTGTCTAGATGGTGAATGTTTATATGCAGGCATTTGCTCAAGCAAACTATTTTGTTGTTTTAACAAAATGACTATAATATCAAACTTAGGCTTTCATAGAACTAGTCAGATTTTTTAAATCACTGTAGCCTATAGAAAATATTTCCCAAACAATGTCAATCATTTTCTCTTTAAGTTTATATACAAAAACTATAAGAACATACATGAAAATGCCAAAAGAATACATAATTAGAAGTTACTTGTAGAAAAAAGAGGAAGCTTTTTTTTCCCGTCCTATACCTTTGTGTCTTAAAACTAAGTGCATTCAATTCATGGAGATGAACAAATATATATATTTGTGAATGTACCGTTGCAAGGTAAGGGCATTCAGAATTATATCAGACATAATTTATGCAGGGCCCTCCAAAAAGAGACATTATGTAGTGTTTCACTGAGTTTCTGTAAAATACTACAGCTGTCTCTATGATGGTTTTTCCTTGTGGAAAAGAAGCTTAATTCTGCCAAGGCAAGAGTGCGGGTCCCCTTCTTGCCCTTATTTGCTTTTAGAGACTCACACTGTCAGGTTGATAAATGGGCTTTGACAGAAGCAAAGGTAATTCAAAGCTCATTCACAGGTAGAATAGTCTTTAATAGATTCTTTTTTAAAAGTCTCTGGTGGAAGAAAAATATATAGAAAAAATGCATAGTATTAACTCACTGTGAGGCTATTATTCTCTCAAAAGCCAAAAACTCATCATTTCTCTGAAGCCATAATTTAAAGTCATCTTATCATGCTCTCTGTGTGCATATGTATCTATTTATTTACAAACAAGATTGTTTATTTTTTATCCATATGAATGAAAATCAGTCACCAAGGGGAAAATTTGTTTTTTAGTAGAAAAAAAGGTGTTTTTGGGGAGGTATCCTTTTATAAGCTGAGTAGAGTTGAACACATCTTAGACTAGAGCATCCTAATAGGATGATACTTTAGAATTACAAAAAAAAGAGTTGAAGGTTTTAGCAAGTGCAAGTAAATTTTAGTTTTATTCTCTCTGCTTTTTATGTTTGACAAATTAATTCATTAGTGATAAAATAATGGGGTAAATCTGTAGAGAGAGTTCAATTCATTGCATTTATCCCACCCACCTTAGTTCATCTGCAAAGTCGTTGCTCTGATTTTGTGATAATCTACTCCCATCATCCTCCCTGGCACAAACTCCCTCACCTTTCACTTAGGTTTGCGCTATTAAGTGAACCAATTCTTTTCCCTTTGCTCTTTAAAAAATACACAAGAATACAGCATTTAGAAAGAGCTTTGCCTGCAATGCTAAGGAGATTCTATACATAAGGGTAGATAGAAATGATAGGATATCTGCGTCCCTGTATATTCTGAAGAGAGTGAAAACACATTTTTTAGTTGTTATTACTGTTAGATTAGCTCATATAAATAACTACTTTTAGTACTAAACTAGTGTCAGAGCCATAACTCATTTTTACTATCTTTGTTTTTCTAAGTTTGAAAACGTAACAAAGTAATTTTCTTCGGAAGACAGTATTGGAAGTAATCTAAAACACACATGAATGCATATTAGCACATCTCTAGATGAAAACAAAACTTGATATAAAGCTCTAAAGAAATTTTTTTGGACAAATAAATATGCCTGATTCAGTGAAGGGTTTTGCTGAGTTTTGTCATCTTTGGCAGAAATAGTATATGAAATCTACTTTGAAATAATGTAAACAGAATGAAATTTATAGCTACATCAGTTATGTTGTTGAGCATCGCAGTTGCATCACCGTAAAATGTGCTCCTGGGCACACCCACAAGAGAATGGTACCAAGAAAATCGTATGTGATCTCATTTAAAGAGCTTATAATGGGACACAAACATAAATATTTGTGAATGAATAATTACAAGTTAACATAAGCAGACACAATATAGAAAGAGATTAGAAAAAGCACGGAATAACCAACAATGTGCAAAGGAATACAGAGGCGGGAGGAATGGCTCTTGAATCAGGAGCCAGGGAAGGATCTGTGGAAGAGTGACCATTTTAGATGGGTTTTTTGAAGATGTGTAAGATTTAACAGATAACTGCAGTTAGTGGAAAGAGGCGATTATGAGAACAGGGAAAGCATGAGTGAAGACATGAAAACCAGAAATCTGAAACCATTGAAGAGAATCATTTTATCTTGATCACATTACACAGATCACATTAGGGAAATGAATCAAATAGAAAGGGGGGATGATAGCTGGCATGCATTTATCTGTTCATTCACTCATCCATTTAGTTTATGGAGTTCCCGCAATGGATTAGTCACTGGTATAGCTCTAGCAATAAATTTGGGAAAAAAAGTGAATAAAATGCAATGCCTATCCAGGAGAAGATCATTCTTTATTGTGAGGTATAGAAGTAAAAACAGATAATTATAAGACAATGTAATAAATTCTTCAGTTGCCACTTTCACAGAGCGTTATGGAATAAAACACATGTATCAACTAAATCTGCTTCGGAGACTCAGGAAAAAAACTTAACAGAGAAGCTGACATTTGGGCTGGATCCTGAAGGGTATATAAATATTAGAGTGGACGGGGAAAGTATAAGATGAATTCTCAAATCATATGAAATAAATATTTGTAAACACAAGTGGAATAGAAGGATGTAATTTGTCAGGGTGGAAGTCTTGAGTGCTGTGCTTAGAAGATTAGACTTTATTCCATAGCCCTACTGCCTTTGCAAGTATTTGAGTAAAGAAGTAAAAGATGTTAGTTTATCTTCAGCACCATTACTTGGGCATTGATTTATAGCATGCATAGACAAACAAAATGGGTTGTAGCATAGTCGACCCACTGATATTTAGTACCTTTAAATTATACTGATACCTTGAACTAAGTAGAGTTTGTAATGTGTCGGTCATTAAAAAGAACCAAAACATTCACCTGACATACTGTTGGCCCAAATGCCTCATCTCTATTTACTCAGTCTTATATGAATCTTTTAATTTCAAAGAAAACAGAGCTACTAAAGGGATAATAACTCATTAAAGTCATAAACAGCTCAATGGCCAAATGAAAGACTTTATAACAGTTATGGCTGTTTCTATATAAGGCCACTAAATATGATAACTTTAAAAGAAACACATCTGCTATACATGATGAAATAGTAATTTCTCTGACTTCTTTCCCACCTTCTGTCTAGACTTGATACTTATCAAATGATATATAATGGCTACATGGAGGGATATAGTCTCACTGTGTGTATATATATATATAACTTTTTAGATCAAAATACAGTATTTGTCTTACAAGAGGTGTGGGGCACAGATCTGCAGTCTGTCTCCTTGAACTTGGATTCTTGCCCCATCTATCCTTAGCATTGTAACCTTGGTCAGGCCTCTGGACTCCTCTGAGCCTCAATTTCCCCATCTTTGAAATGGGAATAGCAAAAGTGACCTTTCCATTTTACTGTGAGGATTCACTAAGATGTTGGATATGAAGTCCTTGGAAAGGTGCGTAGTAGGTACTTAATATATTTTGGCTAAGGTTGTGTGAGATGGATCAGAAGAAACCCTGCCATGGAACTGAACTAAAATACGTGTGTTTTCCATTCATGCCCTACACGTTTCCATTTTTTAGGCTTTGCTTACATGGCTCCATATTCACCAGGCCCCTCCTCCCTTCCACCCCCATGTGCTCAAATCTGACTCATCCTTTAAGGCCCAACTCAAATAGTGGAATGGCAGGAACAAAGAGCCTGAGTCAGTCAGCCAACAAACTTCAGACCCATGCCTCGTCCTCACCTTTGTGGCCTCCTCCCTCAGCGCATTGGGCACTAAGCAGACCAGCAGTCAGTAACGATGGTGATAATAACACACTTCTGAGTACTTTCTCAGGGTAAAGCATCCAGCCCGGCACTTTACATTCATTCTTATGTTGAAATCTTCTAACTACCCTATAATAGAGGTACAATTTGGAAGCATGAGGAAATTGAAGCTCAAACATGTAAAGGGACTTGAAGAAGGCCTGGTTGAAGATGAAACTTGGATCAGAATTCAGATCTCTGTCTCCTAAGACACTAAGATATTTTAAACAGAGGATTCTGTCCCAGCACGTCATGATAAGAAGGTTGTGTTCTGCAGACGTGTGCCACAACTAGATAAATTAGGAATGCTTACTCCCCTTTTCCAGATGAGGAAGCCGAGACTTGGGGACATTAAATAACTTGCCTGAGGCTGCACAGAAGATAAGGGAGAAAGGCTTTGTTCCAGCCAGACCTCAAAACCCTGGAAAATGTCCCCAAGGTTCTTACTGCCACATTCTTTTTCCCCAAGATGCACATGGCTGTTTTGTTTTTCAGATCCTAGCCCAAATGTCACCACTTTATCTATTTTAAATTAGTTAAACCCCCCAATCCCAAAGCCCCAGTCACACTCTATACTGACACCTCTTAACTGACACTGTTCTGTTTAGCTCCTTGCTTATGTGTTTATTTTCAGTCTCCTATTACCCCTCCCCAATACATACACTCTAGATTGCAGAATGTGAAAACTTACAAGTAACTTGTCCATTTAGCTTGTGAGTATTTTCTGAGGGCCTAGGGCAGTAGGCGGTTAGTTGAATGAATGAAGACACAGCCTTCTTGTATATTTAGGTCATTATTTTCAAAGACGATATTAATCACAATGAGTACACACTATTTTCGGGTTGACCGAAAAGGAACAATGTATAACTCTTAGTCCTTTCTACACATTGTAAAAGATAAAGTTCTTTAATTAAAAGTTTCATCTATTTGAGGGGCCTAGCCCCGTCATTCTGCATATGAGATTCATTTGCACTGATACATTGTTCATCATTTGTACCAGGAAAATTAATAGGAATTAGAAGTAATGCTAGTGGCCTTTCCTCTTCCCCTCCTACTATAGCATATAATCAACCACGTCCTTCTCATCTGCAGAGTACTTATTAAAGCTCTACTAAAAAAAATATTTGAACGAGAGCCTGCTTAAAAGAAATTGCATGACTGTCTGGACCTCACCCTTTCTTACAAACAGAGACAGATGTGGATAAAACTGATGGTATCGTATTTGGTATATACGTCTCTTTGTAACAATATGTTGCCATCGACAGCCTTTTTTTGTTGTTATTCTTGTTGCCTTGTTGTGATGTACTCATCTCTGTTCTATAATCATGGATATGACCTTTGCATTTGCCTGAAAGTACTCCTTTTACATGGTATGATACTAATTATAGTGATGATATAGTGCTGTTTATAGATTAGCAACTGGCCCAGATAGAAACAGCTAGAGACTAAGAGTAAATAAAAAGAGAAAGTAACTGAGATCACAGAGCTCGTTCTGCTACCTGGTCAGCTTGAAACTTAGACAGGAATGTCTCTCAGACTCCCAGGGTCTTAGTTCCTTATCTTCCCACACAAATTAAAGAAAAAACACATATGCCTTAAATAAAGATTCTGATTCTTTATGTCTCTAATATGTATACTTTTGTTTTAAGATTCACAGGCAATTTAACTATGCACCAGGGGTGAAAACAGGCAATTTAACTATGCACCATAGTTGAACACCTCACAGGCAATTTAACTATGCACCATAGCTGAACACCTCAAGGCAGGTGTTCAACTATGTTCCTCCTTAGGTAATGCTGTCTCTGTAACACCAGCTAGCAAAGGTCAGTGTCTGACTACGTGGATATGTGCCTTATTGTGTCTCAGTGGCAGTGACATCTGTAACTATATTAAATTCAAAAAGGAATGTGATTTGTCAAAAGTTTTATAAATCCGAATTTCCTTCCTTCCAAGTCCTTTTTTTCTCTTTCCTTTCATCTGTCCTTCCTTCCTTTAATTATTCATTAAATGAGCTTTATGACTTTACTTTTTCTATTAAAATTTTCTCTAGTTTATCTCCATATATATCTCTCAGGAGTGAAGTTCAAATAGCTTTAAATTCAAAAGCAGGGAAGGTGTTACAAAATACTCCAGCAAGCCCCGGTAATAGTAGGTGTAGGTGTGAAACCAGGTGTGCTATTTTGATGTGTGCTTTGATCTCACATGAATATTTGTATCTCTAAAATCCCCCTAAGGCTAAGTGGCATGCAAATAATATTTGATGTATATATTTTATTCTAGTGAGGCAGTTATTTTGTTTGCCCTAAGTAATCCGAAATATGAAAGCCATGACCTTTCTAAAGCTTTTAGATTGGAGTAGAGTGAGCTGCGTCTCTATCGTATAGTATGTCTGAGGGAACAGCTCTGGCATACTCATCAATAAGTTTATTTTACCAAATCTCTGCATATGTATTAAATTACATCAATTAATCCTACATTCAGAATACATGTTTACCTTTTGCGGTAACATCCTTTATCAAAAAGAATCATTTTAATTCATACCTTACTTAAATAGCTTCTGTGGCCCGTTAGCTTGCAGTGTTCTAAGGAAAATCTCAAAGACAGAAACTTATTTCTTTCTAATGTCTTAAAACATAAATAACACATTAATTTAAAGCAATAATACTTTTTAAAATATATTCTTGATGTTGATATTTTCTTATCTAAATTGGTTTCTATATCTTTATACTTATAAATTTTCTTACAGCTTATTCAAACAAATGAATATGGAGTAAGCTACATTTTATTCTTATTTTCTCAAATTATAAACCAAAAGAAAAAGCCAAAATTACACTTTTTCAGCATTTTAACACAGTTACTGTTATTATAGCTACTACTTTATGAAGATCTAAAATGTAAAGAGAGGTCTGGTATGCATCATTGTTACACAGATTATCTATTAATGTAATTCACCACATTAAAAGATTAAAGAAGGAAAAAATAATGATCATATCAACAGATGATGAAACAACTCTTATTCATGTTAAACAAAATCTTAGCAAACTTTGAATAAAAAGGAATTTCCTTAATCCTCATGAAATATTATAGAGATGAAACATCATAAGAATTACTTTAAAATTAGAAGCTAAGAAAAATACTCATTATCACTACTTCAAGACATTTTATTAAAGGTCTTAATTGAAAAAGAAAAAAAAACAAGAAAAGAAAAAATATAATGATTGCAAATGCTATCTATCCATATTTATATATATATATATGTAAATATATATATATACATATGTCTGATTATATAATATATATGCAAAAATCTAATGAAAAACTACACAAGGCTTTACAAAAGGATGTTAAGTTGGAAGTTTAGAATGAGTTGCAAATACAACAGATATCAGACACCAAAGAGAGTAATAAACAAATCAATTGGAAATTTTCAAAGGAAACATACAAAATTATTTATCTCCTATTTCTTAATATCCCTCACCATGGCATGTTTATTAAAAAGGGTTGAAAAGGGATCATGGATTGATAGAGAGTTGTTAAGAGCTTTCTTTGGTGAGAACTGATGACATATGTGCTCACCTGCTCACTAAAGTATAATTGATAGGGTGAGTACATCCTATGTGCCAAGATGCCCCAAAAGAAGGTCTTTCAATGATCCTCCTTGGAGAATTTGATATATGACTCTGATGTTTAGAAGGCACATGCTCCACTGGCTGTCAGAAATCTAGAGAACAAGAGGAAAGCTGACAAGCTGCTTTGGTGGAGGAATTAAAACGAGGTAGCTGATTTAGGATCAGGCTGCGTCCTGGAGTTCATTAGGTTAAAAGCATAAATGTTTCCCAAGAATTATATGTGAGTCATAAAGAAGAGAGACCTGCTTACTTTTACTTCTGTCTAAAAAAGGGTAAGACAGTGGAACATACTGGTACATATGTATACCTCCCTGGAAAACTAGGAACTGTGGACAGATATAGAAGCTGGAAGGAAATACATCATCCATGGCATGGTAGTTGTAGAAGGATAGGATCCAGAAAGGGAGCTTATGTGAAACTTATGTAAGATCCTATAATAGAGTCAGCTTTGAACATCTGTCAGGCTCAAGCTAATTCTCCTCAAAGAATATATGTTTAATATAAAGCAATAAAAAACTTTAGATGTATGTTCAGATAATTTAAACTTATTTGTGATTAAAAAGTCTAAAAGTTAGCAAAATAAATTTTAAGAACAAATTTGATGATAGAAGGAGCTTTCCATATATGATGATGAAATTTATTAGTTAAAAGTTGCTATTAGCATAAAGTAGCTATGAGTTTAAGTTAAACAAAATAAACAAAAGGAACAAAATTAGAGACTATAAAATATATACACGTATATGTGGGTAATTAATTTACAAAATCTATATTAAAAATCAGTAGAAAACAGTGGTCTATTGACTCTAATCAATAAATGATCCTGGGATAGTTTGGGGTGTGAGCTGGCTAGAACTCTACCTCACAGAATACACAAAATAAGCTGTGGATAGATTAAAGACCCAACATATAAGGATAAAAAAGAAAATTTATAGATCACACAGAAAAACATTATGACCTCTGAGTGAGGATTTTTTTTTCAAATGACATTAGAAGTACAAACTACAAAGAAAGTATTTAATAAACTTGACTTCAGCAACATTAGAAACTTCAGTACAACAGAACACTCCATAATCCAAGTGAAAAAAGAATGTCACAGAGTGTGAAAAGATACTTCTAAAACTGGGATATATAAATCACTCTTTGAAAATAGACAAAATGGCAGTGCCTGTGAGAAGATGTCCAAATGGCCAATAAACATGAAAAGATGTTCAGTCTCACTAGTAATCAAGTAAAAGTTGATTGAATACTATTTCACAATCATCAGATCCCAAAGAAGGCTAACATCTAGTAATATGAAGAGCTAGGTTGAGGATGTGGAGATACAGAAGTTCTCATACACTGTTTTACAAACAACAGTTTGGAGTAAAAGTTGGTGAGAAATTTGCCAATAGCTAGTAAAGTTCAAGATATCCACAGCTTACAACCCACTAATTCTTCTCCTAGGTAGACCTTGGGAAAGTTCATGTACATAAACACATTTAGACATAAACACATTGGAATATGAACTTCAACTTTGGAAACAGGCCAAGTGTCCATTATCAGAAGTCTAGATCAACACGTTTGGCTGGATTCACACAATGTAATATCCTACTGCAGTTAAAATGAGTAAACCTAGAAATAGAGGAGGCTTCAGTTCACAATGGAAGAAAAAGGAATAATTATAAATGAAATACAAAACGATCAGGGAAAAGAATATAGTCAGTAATAAGAGTAAGAAAATGTCAGTAATAAGAGCAAGCATTCAGTAAGAAATGTCGTATTCTTTCGTATACTTCACACAAACCCCTCACTGCTTGTTGCCACCTGCCTGTTTCATAGCATAAAAGCTGAATCCTTAAAATATGTTTAATTTAGGTACTAAATTCTTCATAGTAACTTCCATAAATCCTGTAATTAGAAGTATTGAAATATAGCTGGGTAAAGGCTCTTCCAATGCTTTAACAATGCTAGTGAAATGTTTGAGTTGCAAAATATTGCCTGATTTTGCTTTTTATCCCACAACTCCGCAGATACTCTCTACTTTGGTAGAAAGTTGTGTTTAACTAAGATATCCATTCTTTGGCTTAGACTTAATTAATCAATTTAATTTTATAAAAATAATAGTATGTGCAATTATATGATAAAAATGTTGAAATTTCTTGATTACTTAAAACATGACAACACTCATTATGTTTTTGGCTGTGATATAAAACAAAAAATCAATGTGAAAAATTATTAGTGAGTTAACAAGTTACTATTAAAACCCATAATATTTAGTCACTTGATTTACTAAAAACTCTCACTGTTAAATAAATGACTAGGTACTGATAATTGAAACAAGATAGTTCTTTAGAAAAAAAGTAAAATTGCATTTATTCTTGTTTGAAAAAGTCATCTGGAAAAATTCTTTTGCAGAGGTGGAGACTCAGAAAGCTATAAAATGAAGAGTAAGTTGCTATAGGCCTTAACACTAGTACCAAGGTGAAATATAATACATGTATAACATGCAGTATTTTATTTTATTTTATTTATTTAAAACATGCAGTATTTTAAAATAAAGAAGAAAAACCTTAAAATGATTTCTGGTATTAAAATATCCATTCATATTATAGATTTCCAGAAAAAAAAATAGGTGCTTTCAAATTCTATTTCGGTATGTTTTCTAAATAGTAAGCGGGGTCTGAATAAAATTATTAAACTCTAATTAAGGAAATATCAAACCAGCTAAACTATTAAGCATTTATTTCTAAAGCTGACATTTTATATTTCTTAGATTTTATACTCAATTAATTGTGAATAACTATATACATACACACATTTTGATCATTTTTGTATGTGAATTTATAAGTGTAAATGTGATAAATTTGGAAGCATTGGATAACATTTTCTTAATATGGCTCTTAAGATTTTTTTTTACTTAGAACTTAGCCAAAAACCCTAATAAACGTCTGTACAATGACTCATATTTCTGTCTCCTTCAATATTGCAACATTATTATTTTAGGTTTTGTTATATGATTTTTGGCCAAGATAGCTAAGATTACATGAGCTTATTTCAAGAACCTTATCAAGGTTCGTTTTCCTCCATTCCCCAACTTCTTACTTAAAATAAAGTCAAAACAATCAGCTTTGTAAGAAACCTGTAAATATAAAACTTGCTTAAGAAGAACATATATATATATTTTTTACTTTCCCCTAATTTCTGGTTGAAAATGAATTTATAGGAAGTGGGAAAACAGACACAGGGTAGTACAAAAAGTTAAGTGAACGACCTTGAAAGTCTTGGACTACAGGCACAAGCCCTGAATCCACATGACTTACAGGCTAAATATTGTTTAAGCTTACAACAAATTTCCTGTGTTAACAAATTAATATAGTCAAAATTCTTAGAGTTATAATGACAATAAGACTAACATAAGGAGAGGACCATATATTAAATATGCATATGAGACACTGTGGATATTTATTTTTCTCCAACTATGAAACAGGGATTTTACTCCAAATTACACAGACTAAAATATGGTAAAATAAACATTTGTCCATTTATACTTAACGTAATTTGGATATTTACTAAAAGTTTGGGTGTCTCAACAGTTGGTAGATACTGATGAGAAAGAACTTTTATAAAAACAAGGTTACAGTAGATCTTGACATTATCAGAACTTGATTTTACTTGAGTTTTCAATAAAACATAATTAGAATATATTTTTTGGCAGTTAGAAATTATTCTTAATCTTGTGATACATGTTGCATAATGTAGATGTGAACTATAGCTTGTTTTAATCAATTTTTTAAAAAGTATTTTTAAAAATCATCTTCTTTATTACACACTATCTGGGTTGTTTTCAAAATCATCTTTTCCTTGAAACTTACATCTAGAGTATCTTTATGCCATGCTTTTAAAAAAATGAAGAAACTAACTTCACTTTTGTGTGTGTCTGAGCCAAATTTTAAAGGATTACTTTCTTAATCTTGACATTCAAAGGGGACATCCTGCGATGTTATAAATGTTCCAGCAGGATTAAGGAGAGAGACTGCAGCGTCTCTAAGAGCTCTCCAACCTGTCTTCAATATGCTCATTTCTCAGTGGTGAGGCAGGGCAGGGCAGACTCTCTAAGCCCTTGACCTCCTCAAAGAAGTCAGTTGTGTCAAAGTGTGACTGCCTGTAATTTGTTAAGTAATACAGAGGGAAATAATACAGCAATTTTTGCTTGTAACACTTTCCTCACCAGCTTTATTCAATAATGCTGAAATAATAAATAGGAAATACCTATATCATAAATATTTTTCCTTAGAAATTATAAATGGAGATTAAATAATAGTAACTGTGAAAAATCCGTATCCATTTATTATATATAAGATACTCTGGGCCGATACTTGTGCCATTTACTCTCTTTGTTAGATTTTATTATATTCAAAGAATAAATATCCAGGAATTCCATGTAAAGATTTTATATATTATTTTGATTTGTTATTAAGAAATATCACTATATTTTCTGACATGAATATATCAAGCCTGATGCTGAAAGGCCGATATTATGGGTATGCAAAATAATAATTGATAACAAAAACTTCATTTGATTTTCAATAATGAACATATAGACAGATTGCAGGAAACATTGAAAAGCTGAGAAAAATGTTGAAGCTGATAGGTCCATTTAAAGGGACAAAAATTTTATTTCCCTGTATTAATAGCCTGATATGTGAAATTAGTTAAAGATATGGCTATTGAGCTTTATTATGGAGAAGTTAAAATTGTGGTTGAATACAATCATTGGGTTTCATCTAAACAAGTGTAGGGCATTTTCATCAACTTTCCTAATTCAGCAATTAATGGTGACAAGTATTAAATTAGCATCTTCGCAACTGCTATAAGTGATCATAGAGTCAAAAATATGTTGTGACATCCTACATATCTGATTCTTCTTTTTTTTGGTCTCCACTTCACTAAGAAATCACAGGCTTTATCTATAAACGACCATGTCAAATCTGTTGATGACAGATTTAACGCCTAACAGGAAGACACTCTTTAAAGAATGCCAGAAAGTAAAAAAACAAAACAACAACAAAAAAACCCCACTAAATTGAAACAGAGGAATAGTGGGTTTTGACTGCAAGGAAAGCATCAGGAAATTGAAGGCTTTGAGTCAATTAATCCAGTTCACTCATGGTTTTGCTTGGTTTGGAAAAGTAGAATCTTCCTGTTGCATTTTATAGAGGCTTGTTAGAGGAAGCAGACAAGTGAGATATGAGTTCCTGCTTTCTGCAAAGCTGTAATGTCCATAATGTCACTTTCTTCTTTTATTGTCTTTTTATTAAATACATATTTTATTTCTAAATTATAGTTGACGTACAATATTATATTAGTTTTAAGTGTACAACATAGTCATTAGATATTTTTGTAACTTAACAAAGTGTTCTCCCTAAGTGTAGTACCTATCTGACACTGTACATAGTTATCATAATATAATTGACTATATTCCCTATGCTGTACTTTACACCCTCATGACTGTTTGTATAACTGGCAATTTGTACATCGTAATTCCTTCCCCTTTTTCACTCATTTCTCATTGTCTTTTTGATATTCAGACCTATGTAAAAGAAAGGAGAGGAGACTGCTTTTATTGATTTTAAGTAAGTAAATTGAAATTGCTGCAAAAAGCCCAATTCTTGACCTACAGTATTTCAAAAGACTTTTCAGATTCTGATCTCTCACACATATTTTAAGAAGTCTATTTTTGCAGGCACTTTGTATACGTGTGTGTCCTTACACATATGTGTACCTCATCTAATTTTATATATATAAATATATTATCTATACATATAAGACTTTGTAGGTTTAAAGAAAAAAGATGCATATTTCTAAATCTATTATGCATAATAAACATCTTGTTTGGGGTTTACAAGATTCGAAAACTATATGAATATTATATGGTGTGCAAAGAGAAAATAGTATAGCAAAAAATTCACTTTCAGAAAAAATCAATCCTTTAGGAATATTCATATGTAAATTCTGTCTCTATAAGTATAGATATATTTTACATTTGTTCACATAAACGTATAGTCTCGGGCATCTCTCTTAAGATAGGACCATACAATAATATGCCTCATATTTTTGCAGCTCATGGTAGATAGAGATCAGAATTCCAAAAGGGTCAGAGTGAATGCACAAGAAATAGTACATATTTGATCAAAATTCACTTGTAGGCTAAGAGATGATTGGCAGAGAACAAGCAATATTAAGCACTCAGCTCTGCTCAGAGAAACCACAGTGAATACATAGCCAAGAATACCATCTGTTGAATATGAAATTCTTGGATCAAGACATTGTAGATACATTTCCCCAAACAGCAGGGACAGAAGTCTTTCTGGAAACAAAATCACAATAGGATTGCAGAAACACCAAGTGAGAGAGAGGCAAATAACTGTTCACTGCATTGTGGGAAGCAGACTTTCTTACTGCTAGTGCTGAGCATGATTAATTACATGGCATGGTTTGTGATGCTAGTAGTAAATAAACGTACAGCAGGTAGTCACCCTGTTTGAATAATTTCTACATCAGTCTGTCAACTACAGGCCATGGGTAGATCAAAATCTTTTTACCATGTGTGTTGTCTGCACCTTTATTCACTCTCATAATTCCTGTTTTCCCTGTCGGTCATTATATTTATAAAGATAATAGAATGATGACTGTGAGATATTCAATGTGTAGCTTTATATAAACAGATGATGAATGATATTTGTTCCTAAAGTAAAACTCAGACACAATTTTACACTTCATATTTGGATTTGGTATTCTTATAAAAAACATATATATATATGTATATATGTATATATATATGTGTGTGTGTGTATATATATGTTTTATAAAACACACACATATATATATATATGTGTGTTTTATAAGAATACCAAACAATTTATATATTGCCTTTACTAGAATGAGTCTGAATATGAGCCTACATTTTTTTTTTTTTTCAGGAAACAGCCTGGTTTCTAGGGATAGATAATTGTTGACATGGAAATGACTTATGCTAATGAGAAGTGGTATAGAAGACAGGTAGGAACAATGACAAACATAGCTGGAGAAATAATAGTGCATGTACAGATGTTAGTGAAAGGACTCTGACCCCCTTAACTGTACCCATTAAGAAAAGTTGAAAACTAATGGGAAACCAATGACTAAAATGTTGATTAATTCAGAATTTCATCAGGTTGTTTTCTGCTTTTTTTTTCTTGAAGCTATTGCATGCAAATGTTTTAGCTTTTTTTACCCTAGAATTGTCTGTGTTTCTCTTCAGTTTTCTGGAGAACATGACTGTTAAGACACTATCAATCATTGTTAACATGTAGTAGGTGCTCAATAATTAGTTAATGGAGGGACCAGGATGACGATATAAAGCATCTTAAAAGCATTTTTAAAGAATTTTACATGTATTACTCATTTAATTCATGTAACAATTCTATGAAGTAGATGCAATCAGGATCCTTAATTGTTTTGATGGGGAAATGGAGACAGATTTTAGGTAAAATGCCAAAGGTCACTTAATTAGTAAATTGATTTGAACTCAGCTCTCTTTTTCCAGATCCTGTAATCCTAATTACTTTGCTATATTGCACATGAAGAAAGCCATAGTACCTTTTTAATATTATGTTTTTAGGCCCACAGCATACCACTGCTTGTATTCATAATGAAGTTACTTCCTATGTTTGGGAAGAGCATCTGGTGGGGACAATGCCCTGTGATTATCCACATAGAAAAGTCCACTTCTTTTTCTGATAATTCATTATTACAGTATAGGAACACTATGGATTTTTGAACATTGATTTTGTATCCAGAAACTTTACTATGTTTGATTATTGTTTCTAGTAGTGTTCTTGTGGAGTCTTTAAGGTTTTCTATATAGGGAATCATGACATCCGCAAATAGTGATAGTTTGACTTCTTCATTTCCTATTTGGATGCCTCATATTTTTCTCTTGACTGATTGCACTTGCTAGGACCTCCAATGTTATAATGAATCACAGTGGTGATAGTGGACAGCCTTGTATTGTTCCTGGTCTTAGAGGAAAGGCTTTTAGTCTTTCACCATTAAGTATAATGTTGGCTGAGGGTTTGTCAGATATGGCCTTTTTTATGTTAAGGTACTTTCATTTTCTTTTAGTAATTTTGAAAGATGCATAGGGCTTCACGAATTCCTGTTAATCTCCCTATCAACAGATTTCAAGGGAGACAAAGAGTAGCATAGTTATCCAGGTGAATTAAGATTTATAAAATAACCACTTCAGGAATGTTTAGTGACTTTCCCTTGATTTTCTCTGAGCCTTTTTTTTTATATCTCATACATGCCATGAATTGTGTTATGTGTTATATTTATTTTATATATGCCTTCTCTTTCTTTCTAGGCTTCTTGCAGGCAAGAGTCATTAATTATCATTATAATTTCAACTATTGCTACTGAAAAAAATGTGTAAGTCAAGGATATCAGTGACAATTCTCAAAATTAGTAATGAAAAAGACATCTTACATTGTGATTTAACTTAAAACATTGCTAAATTGTTTAAAATGCATATTTGATTAAAAAATATTTTTTAAAACATACAACTGCTCACTTAGAATCTCTATAACCATGTCTGCCATCTTTTCAACTTGATCAATTTATGAGAGTCAACTTTAAAAAATAAGTACTCATAATTATTTCTATCTGTCTATTAGAGTATAGTGAAAGCTTCAAGTATCTTAAATATTTTCAACGATAATATTAAAATATGGTTTTATGTTCCAATACTTATTTTAGCTACATGATGCAATATATCATGTGTAACACCCCAAATATCTTACACTTTAGGTATTTTATCTTTACTTCCTAATACGGTGCATTTGCACTACATTTTTGAACTGTTTCAGACACGTTATCTTGTAATTCTGACTCAGTCAGAAAACGGCTAAGAGCACCACTTGTTTGCTTTAGATAAATGAGTTACTGGTCATTCATCACCTCTCGCACTGAAAATGACCACACTGCAGGAACATCGTGCTGTTAGCAAAAGTTGACACAATTATACCAGTAAGTATAATTGGAATAGGTCTTCGAAACATTATTTTTATAATTTAAACTATAAAGCTATTATAGTTTATAAGGAATATACTCTAATGTATTTTAGGAACAGAAAAATAATGTGTAATCAATCTAGAAAAACATTATTTTAGGTTTTAAAGTGACCCTATTTTAACAATTTCAGGAAAGTTTGGCTACTTTACCGTAATATAACATAGCAAGAAATTTTTTTCTCACTTTTTTTTCTTGGCATTACTTGCATGTGAGGTTATAAATTAATCTCTGTACTGATAGGTGTAGTGTTGAATGCTATCTACAAAAGATCAAAAGTTGCTTAAATCATAAATGTGTTTTTACATTATTCAATTGCCAGTATAGAAATATTAAAGATAATTTAGAATAGTGGCATATTTAGATATGTTTTCTTACTTGAAAATCTCTTTAAAGCAATTTACAATAGCTCCCTATAACAATTTTCATTTTTCCCCATAATTCCACTTAATGATGCTCTTTGAATAGTAATTTTAGCTAATGGAGAAACAACATTATTTTCAGAAAACCATGAACTATCAGTCTTACAATAAGGAAAGATCCTGAAATGGCTGTGTTAATGAGCTCAGCATTTTAGCTTTCATACATTTCTGTTGAGTAAAGTAACCTAATTTCCTTTCAGAGGCCTGAGATAACTTAGTAAGAATTTAGAGCTTCTTGTCAACTGTAATTTGACCTAATAATTATCCCTAAAGATGTGATTAAGAAACACCTGACTCAGATGCCAAAGTACATATGCAATCCACGAGTCATCACCTCTTCCTTTCTTCTGATTTCAGTGGCTAAACGCCAAGTCAGCAGGCTGAGAACTGGTCTTCAGCAGTCACCTGCCATGTTATAGTTTATTCAAGTCACTGTACTTATGCCAAAATGTGGCCAACAACAATAAAAAGGTCCTTGATGTGTGCATTAAATGTATACATTATTGTGAAATATTTTATGGGGGGAAAATAAGTTCTTGTAAGCTGTCTTTAATATAAATGTTAATAAGTACTAAAAGAATAATTCAAATGGTAAGAATATTTGTAGTTTCACTAAAGTGAATATATAACCTAAGGATGCTAAAAAAAGTATTTTATTTCCTCTAGAACTTGATACCTACTTTCACGTATGAGAAGATTGTTTTTCAATCTTTGAAGTTTAAAAATTGATGAGAAGCACACTATTTTCATATTTATTTTTAACTTTTTTGTTCTGAATTTATTGTTTAATGCTTAAATAAAATTTAACTCCATGTCTCCTTTTCGGAATATCTATGGAAAGTGTTATCTAGATCCATTTTTTATGCCTCCTCCCAAAGCTCATAATGTATCGAAATGTTTAAGAATATAAAAGTTATTCAGTTAAAAAATCTTCATGAAATATACTTGACAAGTAGCATTATTAGAGTTTATCTCAATATAAGGAATATTTTCAGTGAGACTAGGTTTAGTAATTTTGAATTTTCCTTTCTAGCTAAGTTCATTTTTTAAGCTTCTATTCTCCAGAAAAATTTTCTGGCCAACCACTATATTACATCCTGTCACCAAAGTCTGAAGTCAACTTCCTGAGCCTTCTGATAGGGTACGGCCCACATGTGGAAGATAATGAAATGCTTAGCTGCATCCATGGATGCAATCAAACATATTAAGAATATCAATGGAGTATACCAAATAAATAACAGTGTAGGTGTAAAGTATGCATATTTAGCATTCGTTTATTTCTTAGAAAAATATTTTAAAATAGCTATGTGGCTTTTTTATAAATGCTTAGGGATTTCAATTATTTGTGGATTGCTGTTAAAAAAACAAAAGTAAATAAGAAAAATATTTTGTGAAGTTGCAAAATAACTTGAATTTCTCTTTGTTAGATTAAAGATATGAAAAGTAGAAGCTTTAGGAAAGTTAATTTTTTTGTTATCCTATTTAACATGTGGATTCACAGTGATTTTTCAAACTTTTATTGATCAATAATTCATTTGGGGTCAGTGTTTTGAATGAATCATAGTATTAAATATTACTAAAATAATAAAGATAAAGTAAAAATGAGTTTGATGAAAAAGACAACTTTATATCCTGGCTTAACTTCCTTTACACTCACCATTATTGTGAGGAAAATTTACTCAACCAAAATATAAGATATAATTATATATAATATATAATCCTCATTCCACTTACAAATTATGAATAAAGTTTCCACTTAACTCAAGAAGAATTTCACAACTTAAAAACAGGGAGTGAGATTCTGGATGTATATAATTAAAGAGTGGAGCTAAATGCTTGCATGATTAAAGGAAATGAAAAATTAGAAGTATTTATAATGGTTGAATTGTGAAATTATAATCAGGCTCAATCTGAAGTACTATGATTTCCATTCCGGTGGTCGTTTCAGTAATCTCTTGCCTGATGGAGTTACTATTCTTTCCTCATGCACGTGTTGAAATTTTCTGCATACTTTACGTTATGGTTATGAGAAACTGCCTAATTCCATGTTCCCAGAAGTGCTTGGTACAGTGTTGATGTGTGATAAGTTTTCTTTATGAATAAGAAAAGTAATGTACAAATATTTTCCATAGATACATACTCTAAAATATACATATTTCTATATCTCTAAGAAATGAGATTATCCTTTTCCAAATAAATATAGAGTCAAATATCAAAATCTTCATCTTTCTTAGACATAAGAATAAAATAAGTGGAATCAAGAGACTTGTAGTGGCAGACATAGAGGAAGTAAAAACTGAGGAATTAGAAAAAGCTGAAAACATAAGGCATGTTTGGGATGAGGTTCTAATTTATCAACTGTGGCAACATTTCTGTGATCCAGACAGATTTGGTTACATTTCTGTGAAACAATATCTTATATTAAAATCATAGAACATTACTATCAAAAGGGCCCTTATGGATCATCTAGTCCAGTCTTTCTTATCTGACTTGAGTTATGATATTCTTTATGAACGTGGTGAGGGTTAAAGACTCTCACTGGAAAATTACACATTTGCCCAGTGTCACAGTTTTGCAAACAGTTTTACATACATTTCTAGGAATTCCTGTTAGTGCAAGCAACCCACAGACACAATCTAAGAGTCTCTTATTCGAAGTTCATTTTATAAACGAGTTAAGTAAACTAGAGACCCAGAGAGGGACCATATTCTCTCATTTCAATTCAGTTGACTTTTTAATACCTCTCCAAGTTGACCAGCCATCTGCAGTGATAATGATTCAAATAGATTCCCACTTCATGTTCCCTTTTTCTATTCCTGTGACTGAAAAGAACTGGAAATATATGGAAACAACTTCCACTTACCTATCTGAGATTAGTCCAGTTCTATTACCTCATTTTGTATTAATGGGGATGGGAAAGGATTCTGTTCTTTCTCTTTTGTGTGTGTGTGTGCGCGCGCACACGCGCACATGTGTACACGTGTCATCATTTCAAACTTTTGTCTGAACCAGGCCAGGTGCGCGCGCGCGCGCGCGCGCGCACGCGCACATGTGTACACGTGTCATCATTTAAAACTTTTGTCTGAACCAGGCCGCCCCACTTCTCTTTTAAGTGTTTACTTCTGCATCTGTCTGCCAAAGAATAATGTGTAGTAGGAAATTTTTTGTCCAGTGACAGACACTTGGATGCTCTATTCTTATTTCTCATAGAACCTGAATTTCAAACCGAATGGTTTTTTGTTGTAAACTACAAGGGATTATTTTGAACATCCTAAAATTCAAGCTCTGTGACTACTAAAAGATACCAGGAACATTCATTTTCATCACATTTATTTCATTACACTTTAAGGGGATGGCAATGATAACAATGCTTGCTTCCCTCTTACCTTGAGTAATAGTCAATAGGTAAATTCTATTTTTACAACACTCTTGCTAAAAAAAAAATGCCCAGTGAAGTTTGATAGGGAGTCAATGATTTATAGCTTTCTTTTCTCTTCTTTCTGCCATTTAAAAATGTACATCTTTGGAGTGTACATCTTGAAGTGGTGGAATATTGTGTGGAGCTGGGATTTTTCTGAGCAATATGGGAAATATATTTGTCTTCTACAGACTTGGTTGGAAATTATGGAAATAAAATTGCAAGGTATAGTGAAATTTCTATCTATATATTAGTTGGAATATAAATATTTTAACTTAAAACTCAAACATAAGCTTTTCTTAAAAGTATCACTGTAAATACATCTAATTACATTTCAATTCATCTGTGATTCCTCCGATAACCAAGTTGATAGCTGTGTGGTCTTAAAGAAGTTACACTTTTGAGATGTCGAGAGGCAACGATGTGTGCCAAAGAGTCTCTTATTCCCTCTATGGTAGTTATGAGGATTAAATGAGTTAATATGTGGGAAATATTTCTGTGAACAAAATGAAATATCACAAAGTAATATCGAAACTGTTTATAAATCTTTGTGTTATTTGAAATCTTTACATGATCTTCCCACTTTCATTCTCCTTTTCAAGTTTATGGTAGACATGTTCTTGGAAAACATGAATTCCGAACTTATTTCTGTCATTATCTTTGGGGATATCCTGTAACTTTCATCTGCACATTTACACCTTCTCAAAATAGTGTTCATAATACTTGTATCTTAGAATCCTAAGAAGGATTGAGTGAAATAATATATTTGAAAACCATTTGTAAATTACTTTGACTATAGAGGAAATGAAGTGACAGTTCTACCCTCTAGAAAATCTCTCAGTAAACGAAGTCATCAAAGTTAATTCAATCTAGAACCAAATATTTGAATCTGTGCAGATATTTACAATGATCTCTAGAACAGCAACATTTGAGACGTCTTGATATGAAGCTGAACCAATCAATTCAGATTTTACACAAAAAGAGAGAGAGTTGTATGATCATCATTTCTCCAGCTATTACATGTCATGTTAAAGACAAATTAATAAAAGGCTACAAAATAGCAAAGCATGTCTTCAAGAATAAAAATTCTTAACAATAGATTATGAGGAGACGTGTGTCTTTTCTTGATAAAAAATGTTTGAGTTTATACTGCAGAATTGGAGACGGGTCACACTGAGATAACAGAAAATGTTTCTGATAAACAGAAACAAACCAGCAAGGCACATCCAGCAGTGGGACTGGGTGCAGTTTCACAGCATCTGTTAGAGGCAAATGGAACTAGGAAGAGCATTAGTGAAAATCCTGCCCTTCATCCAAATACCACTGATAGGGAACACAAAAACAACAAAAAAGTATGTGTGGTTCATCTGAAGGCCGCTCCTCCAAAACATCGCTTGAAGCCAATGCACATTTCCTTTAAATCCTTAAAACATTCAACTTAAATTTTATGATCAATATTACCAAAACGTTATGTCTTATGGACGAGTTATTCAGAGTTAGCCTCAAATGTCAATTTGCCCTGTAATTCTTTTGTTGTTCGAAATAACAAGATCCTCGGGCTTAAATATTGACAGCCAAACTAGTAACTTTTTGAGTAAAGGTGTAGCTATAAGGTGAAAAATCAAATACAGTAGTTGAGCATATATTTTCAGCAACAAGAAAGACCTTGACCTGTATGAAAGCGAAAGATGTAATAGAGAACTGAATTATAGATCACTAGGCAGATATTTTTATTTTTTATTTTTATTTTTTTTATGGTTGAAACCTTAGCTTTAAATATCTCTGGTACCATTTTCTTTCCTTTATTTTAGACTAGTAATTGTGGTTATAAGAATTGGTCCCATGGTAGATTTTGTACCTAGCTTAAATTATTATATCTCTTTGGTCTAGTGAGTCCCTGCCTGCCACTCTCATCTTTGCCATGGAGTATTGAATCTGAGGATGATTAAGGATAAGGAACAAGAGGGAATGGGAGTAGGTCAAAGGGAGCACATGCAGGGGATTTTATAAATCTTTGATTCCTACTTAGGATAGAACAACCTCAGAAATGTTCTCTGCAGGCCCATCGAGGAAACCTAGTTCTTATCAGGCACTTATACTTTCTCTGTCTTCTAAAATAACTTTTATTCATGTCTTTTTTTTTCTAACTGTCTGCTTTATGGCAGAGAATTACAAGAAATCATTCTTTTTTATATTTTAAAAAGTGATTTTAGCATAAGTATTTATTTAAAAATCAAAAAACACTCCTCTAAAGATGAAGAAAAGCATAGTCTTGACAAAGAGCCATGTACTGGTGGATGAGACCTGGGAGTGAGGCAATCAACCAAGGCTTTCTATAGGGATTTTTTTTGGGAAAGAATATGCTTTTAAATCAGAAAAAATAAAAAGAAGCCTTGTACCCTATTATAACGTTTGAGAAATTTTTTATTAATTTGTAAACTTGCTTTGTTAGTGTTCTTCTGATAATTATTACAGAATGATTGTTTCATGCTTGATCATTTATTGATATATTGTTACTTTGTTAACTTTGAGAAGGATATTATAAATCCTTACCTATTAGGCTGCAAGTAGTTTTGCCATGATGCTCCCGTTACCAGATGCTGCATTTAACTTGGTGCCAGTACTAAGAGCA